>NW_024713129.1:39880561-40237961 GCF_018991925.1 Homarus americanus | reverse complement strand
GGTAGAGTCAAGTCACAGGCCACGGGTCTGTCTTAATGTTATTTGGGCAAGCAGCTATAGATCAGATGTCATGAGGTCATCAGTTAGACAAGAAGAATAATTACCATACATCACTCGCTAAGTATTAGAGATAAAATGCTAAACACTTGCTCATAGTTTGATTACCGTGGGTGTAGTAACTATATATAAACATATATATGTAATCCATATTTATGTAAGTATTACTGTCTGTTAAACAGTGGCTAGCACATTGCTCGGCCGCACCCACCGTGTTCTACAAGGTGTAGTCTAACCACATATTATAAAATAACATCAATGGATGCCTATCCATGTTATAAAAGATAAAATGTGCTGGAGCTAAACTGAGGAATCTACAACCGAATTTTGAGTGTCTGAATTCCTAGCCTTAAGTTTCTTCGTATGATGGATTTTTTTCAAAAACTACAATTACAATTTTGGAGAAGAGAAAAAAAAATATCGGTAATAGCAAAACATACATAAAATGCATAAAATGAGAATGAACGTTGTACAAAAAAACTGGGAGTCACAAAACCCGAAGAAAACTAATATCTTCAAATGAATGGAATTGTGTTTCTTTGAGATAAGTAACTAATGATAAATTGTCAGAAACTTGATTGAGTTTGCTGGGAACAATATTAACTTTTAAAGAATAAAGATATCAGATCTGAAGTTAAAATCATATTAAAGGCAAAAGTTTATGATGGTAGTCTGGCAAGGTTATGACGGCATTACTGGTGAGTTCAGTGTAGTCTGAAGCCATATAAGAAAAATAATAACCTTGAACTACGAAGTGCTTACCACCATCCTGGCATAGTCAAATGACACTGGGTTTTTATATATATATATATATATATATATATATATATATATATATATATATATAATAATATATATACATATATATATATATATATATATATATATATATATATATATATATATATATATATATATATATATATATATATATATATATATAAAGAAAAAACAATGTAATTATCTTCAGGTGAGTACAGATTAGTCTGTACTCACCCCTGAAGATGTGAATTAACGAAAGGCTTGGAACTGTGTTTCTTCTTCCTGTGTATCAGCATATACCTAGATCACGCGCACCACAGTGATTTACTGAATATATATATATATATATATATATATATATATATATATATATATATATATATATATATATATATATATATATATATATATATATATATATATATATATATATATATATATATATATATATATATATATATATATATATATATATCACTGTGCATAAAACACAGTTTTCCTGAAAATAGGTGTATATGTGTTAGCGCTGTGCAATTGTTCGTATGTGTGATCGCCAGTTCGCATATTCCTTCTGCAGCAGGAATAAACGCAATTGCATAGTCCAGACATACACACAAATATACATAAATTATATGACGATTTACACTGTGACATCAACTTGGGATTATCCACTGCTACAAAAAAAATGGGAAGTGATCAGGCACTACCAATGTTCAGTTTGTTTATCCACGGCCACAAGTGTGTCATTACATGTATTGGGAAAGGTTCCATTTGCCATGCAGTGAGAACATTGGACTGTTAATAACAGTCGAAGTACAGTATGCGGTTGCTTCTAGTTAAAGGAGAAAAAATCACAGAACTGTGGCATGAGGTAGCATTGATTTTGGGATAAAAGAAAAAAAATATAACCTCCTGTATTTTGTAAAACAGGAGTTAAAGGAAGGTGTGTACAGGCAAGAGATGGTCATCTACCATCTTAAACCTAAGTTAATTAAATCAGCAATGAGTTTGTCAGTGGTATAAGATATAAATTGGCGAAAAAAAAGTTTCTACAATGTGCTTGTCATTGGTAAAATATAGAAATTAGAGAGAAAACAAATTGTTACAATTGGTTTGCAGCTCGTATTTTTAAACGATAATCATTAGATACAGCTGGTGTACTTGATGTGCTTGCAATTTGAGCAGATGTGTCACGGATATCGTTGACATCCGTAGGTAATAACTCTGGGTGTACCCTTTTATGTCTGTCCGCATGTACTACGTTTGAGGTTTGTGTGTTTGGTTTCAAATATTTAATTTGTTGCCCGTTTCCTTGGCGGTAATCAGGAATGGGCCTGAAAATTTGGGCGCAAGTTTGCAGATTCGTTCAGGTCCTGTAACCATGACAGCGTCGCCTGTTTCTAGTGTTATAGGCTTATCCTGTTTGTGTTGCTTATATATCATTTCAGCGCGTGACGCTGCTAAATGTGTCCATACCTTGCCGTGGATCTTTGCAAAACTGTTGATTTGCTTGTTAACATAATCATCCATGTTGTATACAGGTTGAGGAGTTCCTGTAAGTACGTCATAAGGCAAACGTTTATCTGTGCCATAAACAATAAATCGAGGCTGCTACTTGAGGTAACCAGTCCTCCCATGCATTGTGCATTGGATTCACAATATGTCTAAGAATTTCAAGAATTTTACAATTGGTTCTTTCAACAAGACCATTAGCCTGTGGGTGATAAGTTGCACTGAAGCTTTGTTGGATGTCATATTGCTGACAAATTTGTGCTAAAAGTTGATTCTTGAACTCTAATCCGTTATTAGAGAAAAGAACCTTGGGAGTAGTAAAAGAGCATATGAGATGCACCACTAGGGCGTGAGCCACAGACTCGGCTGATTTATCCTGCAGTGGGACTAAAATCACGAATCTAGAGAAATGATCGACACACATCAGTACGTAAAAGGACCCATGGTGTCTCCTCGGTAGTTGTAACAAGTCAATGTCGAATGTGTCAAACGGGCGTTCCGGTGTAGGATATTTGAGCATTGGAGCATTGTAGGTAGTAGGTAGTAGGCAGCTACCAAACAGGGAGGTACCACCGTCTGGGATGATATTGGAAGCATAATGTGTTGTCTAATGGTAGACCCTGCTGCCATATGGCATCACGAAAATTGTGACCAAGTCCCAGGTTGCTGGTCTGTCTTTCTGTCTCATTTACACACGATTGCAGGGTCTCAATTGTCTCTCTTACTATTGACAACACGACATATATAACCTTTCTCACTCATGATCTATTATATTGTTTCTATTCTTTTATTCTCCTATGATATCAGTTGACAATAATATTAAAGTGGAGCCTTCTCGGATGGATCCCACTGGTCGGGAAGGTAGTGGACCCCAGGACCCACCTGATCATCATCAACAACTGGCGCCTCAACTGACGTCACCTCGGTTGCTGGAGGATCGGCTTTTTTCACACTTCATTAATCCAACATTCGCGCCCTGAGATCCAATTTTTCTTCTGTGGAGCACCATCCATTAATCTCTTCCCCCGACTTCTTACGATTATCTGAACTTCAACTGATCAAAGAAGCTTCAGTCAAACCTTATCAAGTCTCCATACAACCTTTATACCTCTTTCCGTTCTAAGATAGGTGTATGTGCCTACTGCAACACACGTACACCCATAGCTCGACTCACGGATCATGAATCTTATCTTTTTGATGTCATCTGGCTCAAAGTATCTCTTCCAACTTTGTCTGTTTTTCTTTGTCTTCTATACTGTTCTCCCAACTCTATCAACTATTTGGAACTGTTTCACTATTTCACTTCTTGACATAAGTCGCTGCTATCCACACACCCCAACACCAAGATCCTCTACCATGGAGATTTCAATGTACATCACAGAGAATGGATTGGTTCTGCAAGGGATGACCCAGGTGGAGCTGAGGCACACTCTTTTTCCTTACTTAATGACCTGGAACAAATAATTAAACACCCTACGCGTGTTCCTGATCGATACGATCAACTTAGTAACATTCTTGATCTTTGTTTTACCTCTAACCCCTCACACTATTCATACACAATTTAAGCTCCCTTAGGGTCTTCTTATCACAATGTAATTTCTATTAAATCAAACTGGAAACGACCACCTCCCCCACCCATCTCTTAAAGCCAACTCTGGCACTATCGGAGGGCAAGCTGGCAATCCTTGCGAGAATTCTTCTCCGACTTTCCTTGGGATGAATGTTGTTTTTACCACTCGGGACGCCTCTGTATGTGCTGACAACAATGCTGTGGTTATACAGGGTGGTATGGGTGCATTTATCCCATCTTCTACCAAAACTTTCATTTTACAATCATGGTTTGATCGCTCCTGTTCTCTTGCACGTAGGGAGAGAGAAAGGCCGTATCAAGTTATGAAACTATCTCCTTCTCCTATTACCCATTCCTCTTTCATTGCTTCTAGGAATCATTGTAAGGCTATTCGTCGTAGGGCCAAGCGGAATTTCATAAAAAGACAGACCGCTGTCCTGACTTACTCTTCTTCTAGCAAATCCTTCCGGTACTTAACCAAAAACATCTGTAATAACTTCTGCACTCCCCCTTTTCCTCCTCTCTTCCGACCTGATAACTCCATAGCCAACTCTCCCACTAATTAAGCCAATCTTTTTGGCAACTTATTCTCCTCTAACTCCACTTTAGACGATTCCAACTCTCTCCCTACTACCCCTGCTCCTCCTACTGAACTTATACACTTTCCTATAATCTCCACTCTTAGGGTTGCCGGTGTGTTATACGGGTTGGATGTCAGCAAGGCGCATGGACCGGACGGAATATCCCCTCGTGTTTTGAGGGAGCGTGCTGAAAATCTAGCCCCTGTGCTTGCTCGCCTCTTTCGCCTTTGCCTCAAAACCCAAACTTTTCCTTCTTCTTGGAATCATCCCTCGGTTCAGCCCATCCCGAAGAAGGGTGACCATTCCAATCCCTCTAACTATCGCCCCATTGCCCTAACTTCATCCCTCTTTAAGATTTTCGAAGCTATCTTAAACTCTCATTTTCTCCGTCACCTTGAACGCTTTTCTCTTTTGTCGGATCAACAGTATGTCTTTCGCCAAGCGAGATCTACTGATGATCTGCTGTCCTACTGCACCCATCTTTGGTCATCCTCTCCTAGGGATTATGGGGGAAACATTTGTCGTGGCCCTCGACATCTCCGAAGCATTTGACAGGGTATGGCACAAGGCTTTGCTTCTAAACTTCCCTCTTATGGTTTCACTCCCCCCATTTTGTTCTCTAATTTCTAGCTTCCTTGAGAACCGATCCATGGCAGTTGTTGTCCAGGGATCGATCTCTCGCTCTTTCTCTACTAATGGTGGTGTCCCACAGGGTTCTTTTCTTTCACCTACTCTCTTCTTTCCTTTTATCAATATTTTACTTCACACTATGACTAATTCTATCCATTCTTACTCTGATGAGTCTACTATTCACTTTATTTCACATTTTCCCTTCCGCCTAATTTTCAAACTAGATCTGTTTTTAGAGCTGATATCATTTCATCTATCAATACGGATCTGTGCAGCATCTCCGAATGGAGAAGTAGAAACTTAGTTAGATTCAATTGTAATAAAACACAGTATTTACCAATTTTACTTTCCAAATTAGATGATCTCCCACCAATCACATTTCAGGACGCAATCATTCTGCCAAATTCTAAATTAGATATGCTAGGCGTCACCATTTCCTCTAATATGTCATGCAAGCCACATAATCCACAACATTGTTAAAGCTGCCTCCCGAAAGCTGGGAATTTTATGCAGATGCCGTAGCTACATCACTCCTGAGTAATTGCTTCAAGTTTATAAGGGATTAATTCGCCCTAACTTGAAATACTGCTCTCATATCTCGGGTGGCTCTTTTTCTGTCCAACTGTTAGATAGGATGGAATCAAAGGCATTTCGTTTTATTAACTCTCCTCCTTTAGATGATAATCTCTCTTCCCTTTCTCTTCGCTGCAATGTTGATTCACTCTTTCTCTTTTACAGGTACTTTAACGGGCAATGTTCAGTGTATTTGGCAAGGCCAGCAAGGCCGTGGGCTCGAAACACTCATCTTGTGCGCAGTGTCCACCGTTTCTGTGTGGATATCGGTCACACAAGAATAACCCGTTATAAAATATCCTTCTTTCCTCACACAGCCAAACTGTGGAAATCTCTGGTTTCTTCTGTGTTTCCATACTCATACAATCTGTCTCACTTCAAAATTTGGTATTCCGTCATCTTCGTGGTGTAGATTAATATAATCTTTTTCTTTTCTATTTTTAACTTCTTTTTACTATTAAATTTTCGCCCCCTATGCCCCGTTGTGGTTCGTTGACCTTTGCCCTGGTGGGCTATTCTCCCGGAAAAAAAAAGTGGAAAGGTAGTAGTACCCTTGAGCTGTGTACACAATAACTATTTAGCTATGTACTGCTTGATGCTTTTTTTTTCGTTGTTTTCCAGTAGTATTTTTTCTTTATTTCCGCTAGGCATTTGTCATGCCCAGGATGGCCTGCCAGAGGTACATTGTGGTATAGGGTTAGTATTGCCATTCGTAGAGTGTCAGGTACAAAATTGGTGTCATAATATTCTGTGCAACTTCGGTAGATTAGCCTCCTACCCCGACTCTAGAGCAAAAATGACTGTAGACCACAAGGGATCAAATCGTTGTTCATCCCGTAATTGCGAGAGTGAACGAAGATACAGACGTCACTGGTGCTATGTGTCTAGACAAAGAGTCGGCTACCACGTTAACACGTTCCGGTAAATACTTGAACTCAGGGATGAATTCTTGAATGGTCAGGTACCAGCGAGCTAGTCTACTTGAAAGGTTTTCCCGTGGAACAGCTCTGAAACTGCCATATAATCCGTATGGACGGTTATGGAATTACCAAAAATTAAGTCCTTAAACTTGTTACATGTCCAGACAATAGCTAATGCTTCCAGATGCGTTGCCGAATAGCGTGTTTCTGCGTCATTAAGTTTACGACTGGCGTAAGCAATTACTCTATGCTTCCCTCTTGTGTCCACTTGCATGAGTACCCCCCCCCCCCCTAGCCCTTGTCCTGAGGCGTCGGTACACAGAGTAAATGGTTGAGTGTATTCAGGAAATGCTAAGACAGGTGCATTGGTAAGTGCCGTCTTCAATGCAATAAAACTAGCCTCCTGTTCATCATTCCATACAAAGGTTGTGTCCTTCTTGAATAACTTAGTCAGCGCCGAAGTTAATGTCACATACCCTTTTCTAAAGGAATGATAATATCCTGATAAACCAAGAAAACTATGCACCTTATCAACGGTTGCAGGACGTGGGATCTGTGCAACAGCTTTGATTTTGCCGTCTCTGTCGACTACTTGACCAAGGAATTGTATTCTTGATTTTAAAAATTCACATTTAGAATGTTTAAATTTAAGTCCCGCTGTAGAAAGTTTCTGGAAAACTTCATGGAGATTGACAAAATGACTGTCTACATTTTTACTGACTACGATGAGATCATCTAAGTAGGCGTATACTGTGCTACCTATTAAATCACTAAAGTGTTAATTGTCCTTTGAAAAATCAATGGTGCATTTGAAGGTCGAAAGGCATATGTAAAAGTTCAAATGACCCAAAGGATTGCTAAACACAATAATCTCGGGAGATTTCTCGGCAAGAGGAATTTTCCAATCTCCAATAAACAGATCAAGGTTGCTAAAAACACCATTATCCTCGCCTAAGGATTGCAATATATATCGCTCAGAAGAGGCACTGGGTATCTATCCAGGATAATTTCTTCGTTGACTCGCTGAAATCAATGAATGTGCGCCAACCTCCATCCAATTTAAGGACTAAAAAAATGGGCTATTGAAAGGAGACTATGAATGTGTGATAACTTATTGTTTCAGCATATCTTGAACCATGTTACAAGGGCTAATACAAACCGAGTGCCCTCTTGCCGGGGCACGAAATCAGTTTCCAGCCAATTAGGAAATTTTTTTTTCTTCTGGGGAATAGGCCACTCGGGCAAAGGTCATCGACCCACAACGAGGCCTAGGGAGGGCGAAAAATAAGAGTAAAAAGAAATTAAAAATAAAAGAAAAAAAGATTATATTAATCTATACCACGAAGATTCCGGAAAAAAACAGCGTTTTGAAGTGAGGCAAATTGTTTGAGTATGTAAACACAGAAGAAGCCAGGGCTTTCCACAGTTTGGCCGTGTGAGGAAAGAAGGATGTACTATTATGGGTTATTCTAGTGTGACCGACATCCACACAGACAAGGTGGGTACGGCGGTGGGTACGGCGGGCAAGACGAGTGTTACGAGCCCAGGGTCTTGCCGGAGGTACACAGGATGCCAAATCCACCGAACATTCCCCGTTAAAGTACCTGTAAAGGAGAGAGAGTGAAGCAACATTGCGGCGAAGAGAAAGGGAAGAGAGATTATGAACTAAAGGAGGAGAGTTAATTAGTCGAAATGCCTTTGAATCCACCCTATCTAACAGTTGGACAGAAGAAGAGTCACCCCAGATATGAGAGCAGTACTCCAAGTTAGGACGAATGAATCCCTTATAAACTTGAAGCAACTGCTCAGGAGTGAAGTAGTTATGGCATCTGTACAGCAAGGCCAGCTTTTGGGAAGCAGCTTTAGCAATGTTGTGGGTGTGTGACTTCCATGACTTATTAGAGGAAATGGTGAGGCCTAGCATATCTATTTTAGAATTTAGCAGAATGATTGCTTCTGAAATTTGACTGTTGGGATCTTCTATTTTGGATAGTGTAATTTGTAAATACTGAGTTTTATTGTTATTGAATTTAACCAAGTTTCTACTTCCCCATTCGGAGGTGCTGCACACATCCGCATTAATAGATGAAATGATCAGCTCTAGAAACAGATCTAGTTTGAGAATTGGGGGAAGGGAAAAATGTGAACAATATTAAATAGTAGAATCATCAGCGTAAGAGTGGATAGAATTAGTTGTAGTGTGAAGTAAATCATTGATAAAAATAAAGAAGAGAGTAGGTGAATGAATAGGACCCTCTGGAGACACCACTATTGGTAGAGAAAGAGCGAGAGATCGATCCCTCGACAACAACTGCCATGGTTCGGTTCTCAAGGAAGCTAGAAATTAGAGAACAAAGTGGGAGAAATAAACCATAAAACACCTATGATGTCATATTCACAGGCCACTGTGATTGGCTCATGCCTCAGGCTTCTCCTGCACTCCTGGTTCGCGGGAAATTGTCGTGTAGGCATTATGGCGGGTAATCTTTGTCTAAGCTGAATTTTCCTTATTTCCTCTAAAACATTACACAATTTACTCCCCAAAAACATGGCATTGTTACAACTTCCCCTGGTCACTTATATGAAAATTTGTGAGATGTTGACAAAATATTTCGCAACTTTTCATTCCTAATCCTAGCTAGGAATATCCAAACTTAATTAGCATATCAAATTGACAATACAAATCATGTTTCTCAATATTTGTACATCAAACTGTAATTTGCTAGATATCACTTAACTCACAAAAAAGATATGTAAGTAGATTTGAACTAATGACACAGGTTGAAACAAATGCAAAGAAAATAAACTCTCGTAAATGTCAAGGTAATAAAGCTAGAAATTGCTGAGAACAAACAAAGTAAAAATATCAAATATAAATCACACAAAATCATGCGGACTAAAATGATGGATAATTCCAATATAAGAAATCAATACTGAAAGCACTAAAATAAAAATCTTGAATAATGGTAAATCAAAATACTTTAATAAAAATTTAATTCAATTAGGTATCAACTCAAAATAAAAAATCAAGATCAATTAGGTATCAAGTTAATGAAAAATATTCATAACAAAATCACTTAAATGAAAAACAAAAGGCTTTATCATTCGTCATGCACAAATGAATGTATATAGAAGATGGATTTTTTATTTTTCTCTCTTTCAGGTTTTTTATAAAAAAATATATTTATTTTTATATCTTCATAAATCATCAACATAAATTTTCAAGATGACTAACATATCAACATATTAATTTTCAAAGTCAATTTACATAACTTCTCAAAACAAATTTTCTTCACTTCTTATATTAATTACTTAAAATTCTGGTTTTCATTCTCTTAGATGACTTCACATATTTTGTACATTATATATTCTGGACCTTATCTCCCACACACACACATTGCACATATTTTCTGTTGTTCAGCTGGTCTCTCATCTCACAATTGATGATGGTACATCTGGCAGCAGGCAGAGATACAGAGTTAACATTTGCTGATGGCAGGTCGCCCACAGACACTTGCTTACTGTTCACTAACTCGTCTTCCATCTACTATGAGTGAACAAATCGTTTTTCATTGGACTACATTATCCACTACATACTAACTGCCTAGAGTTACTGGTATTGACCATATCGATTGTACAGTCTCGTTCAAGATTCTTTCAACACTGCTGGAGACAGCTGGCAACTCAAGGCAGTTTGTTTACTATAGTACGTAGTAAAAGTTATGAATGAATGCAAAAGTGATCAGTGATTGGTTACTTAGTTCCCCGTTGCTTAATTTAATGATTGGACTTTGTTGTTTCGTATTATATTATATTAAGTACTATAGTAAACAAACGGTCTTGAGTTGCCAGCTGTCTCCAGCAGTGTTTGAAGAATATTGAACGAGACTGTACCTCCTCCCTGGTAATTACCAGGGAGGAGGTGACGCTATGCCACTGAAATTAATTATAATTAATTTCAGTGGCATAGTGTCACTCGTCAATGGTGATTGCTTATTGGGCAGCCTAGTTTCAGTACTCGTAACGGGAAAGGGAGCTTTTCCAATAGTGGGAGAACCAGCTAGTCAATTTTCTACACCGGGAATGTCCACCCTACAGGACATATCATCCTCTTCTCAACAACTCCACAAGAATTTTCTTCTCCAACTTCCATCAGGACACACAGCATCGATCATATCCACAGTGACCACAATCCCATCCATACTAACACCTCCATGAGCTGTTGCATGCTCCATTGCACCGTTGCATGCTCTCCTCACTCCATCAGGTTTGGCATGACACATATACACATCTACCAAAGGGACAGGGTGTGTCACTACTCTGGGTCATCAACTTCTCACTTCTCTCCTCCTTGCTTCTAGCAACTGACACTCACAAGTGGTCTGGACGTTGCAAACGTTGACCATAGCCAGCACATTGACTTCCGACCAACACAATTAAGGGCAGCCCCTTCCTTCCCAACCAATGGACGAGTTGCCGGTTGGAATTTTTTCGTATGATGGCAGGTCAATGGGTACAGTAAACGCTTAAATTCACTATGGTAATGATATTCTTAAATAAATTGGGCCAAAGGCTGTAAAAAATAAGGGTTAAAGTAGCTAAAAAGTCACGTGACTGCGAAAAGCTCTGTGATTGATTGTGATGTCACAGGTTGGCTCGAGCCGTAGGAGATGGAGGCAGCCAGCAGTGGTGTATTGTTTTGTTTTTTTTATTACGGGGATTAGCCCACCCAGGCACAGGTCAATGACCCACATCAGGGCCTGGGGGGCGAAAATGTAATAATAATAATAATAATAATAATAATAATAATAATAATAATAATAATAATAATAATAATAATAATAATAATAATAATAATAATAATAATAATAATAATAATAATAATAATAATAATAATAATAATAATAATAATAATAATAATAATGATAATAATAATAATAATGATAATAATAATAATAATAATAATAATAATAATAATAATAATAATAATAATAATAATAATAATAATAATAATAATAATAATAATAATAATAATAATAATAATAATAATAATAATAATAATAATAGTAATAATAATAATAATAATAAAGAAATACAAAAAGTTATAATAAAAAGTGAGAAACAATATATGTATGTAGTGTTGTCAATAGTAAGAGAGACAATTGAGACCCTGCAATTGTGTGTAAATGAGGCAGAAAGTCAGATCAGCAACCTGGGACTTGGTCACAATTTTCGTGATGCCATATAGCAGCAGGGTCTACCATTAGACAGGGATGATCAAAACTTAAAAGTTACCCAATATAGCCCATCTCGAATCTAAGCATCCAAATACTTATCGCAGTTAAAGTAAAATTTTACCCATTAATTAATATAAATGATGATATATCCCAATGGTTCATGAGTGAATCATCAAAACAATAACAGCACTGTGTTATCATGTTTACCTACAGTAGCATCAGGCATTCTCAAAGCAAAGTTCAGACAATTTCATTACTTATAAATTGACTCGCATCTCCATCTAGTACTGATATAATCTGTAAATGCACTGGAAAAAAAAGAGAAAGTCTACCAGGTAATAATCCATGACAGATGAGCTGGTGTGAACATGGGTTTTCTTTATGTCCATAAGCTGCTCTTCACGGCACATTTCTTCACTTACGAAAAGTCCATGACTTAAACCCTAAAAAAACACCCTTATGACATACCTGAACATTTGGGGTCTGAAGAGGCCATCCTTTGCACTAGCTCCGACTGCAGCAGTGAGTTTGTTGGAGTAACGTCGTCTGCGGGGAAGCTGGTGTCGTCAATGCAAATGGCGGCCGTTTTTCTGAAGAAATAAACTTATTATAGCAGGACTTTAAACTTTTATTACAAATTATATATACCGTATCACTCTACGAACGTGGCAGAGTGTATTTCTTGTGTTTACTCAGAACCGACAACTCGTCCATTAAGGCAAGGTCCCTGGGTCAAAGAGAGGCACCAAATCGGCTCAATTGTCTCTAGATATTTGCTTCTAACCCTTTGAGTGTGGTACCAGCAATCCACCAGATGGTTTTGTCGGGCTGGCGGCCTGGCGGTAACAATGATGACAGGATCCCAGCTGGGGACATCTCTGCAACCAGCATACCCAAATTGACGAAAGGGCATGTTAGCAGTGACACTACGTCATTCTTTCCATAGGGTTTCACTGCGTCGAGCATCACAGGAATGAGCCGGCAGGAGGTGCATTGTTGTTGCCATCCTGGACAGGTTTTGCTGCTTTCTGACTGCTTACTGACCGCCATGGTCGTCTGGTCTCCTTCTAGTGTGTGAGTGACAGAGGTATGACTAAAGTGGGGAAGTCTAGTGACATGGACTTCACATCTACTAGCAGAATTTTGCTAGACCTGCAAATATTAGGTTTATGTCTGGCTGGAAGTGAGATCAGTGTGACACATCGCGAGGTCATTAGGCCAGAGGCGGTGTACACAACCTTTTGAGAATAGTTACCCATAATCCTCAAGTATCAATTTCAATTTCAATTTCAATGGGTTATTCCTTGATAGAGGAAGCGGGATCCTAGTGCTGTCACTCGGTACCCCTGTACAATAACACCAGAAGCATCTGGCAAGTGTCACAAGTACATATAAATATTATAAAGCCTAAGGAAGGAAGGATATTCCTTTAACACTTTATCAATATCATTAACATAATATCTGGCCAATTTGGGGAGGATCATCGTGTCTCCGTCAGGGGGTAGTGGAGTGGTGGTCCAGCAGGCGTCACGGAAGCGTTGTGTGTGGGAACATCTTAGGAGGTAGAGGATGAGGGTGCGGTTGTCGGGCCTTCTGCATAATGCACAAGAGCGTTGCTCAGGGGATGCGGGGAGGCCTCAGGTATCTCAGGTAAATCTCAACTTGACCATATATTGTGAGGCAATGGGACATCCAACAAGGGGGATCTAATTCTTCCTTAATGTGAGTGTCTAGAATTGAATATCATTTACTTTAACATTATTACATCTCTGAATTATATTATGCAACACAGTGCCTGTCTCGTTAATCCGAAAGTAACCCATGCAGGATAGCGAGGGAGAAAGCTATAGGTGGTTAGGTCATGGAACAGGTGTTGTTACTTTCAATTACATGCTACTGTGTAATTGTAATGGCAGGTCGAAAGGGGAAGGTCTTTACAGAAATCCATCTCTATATGTCAACTACACTAAGCTCTAATAACTAAATACAAACAGAAAAACAGGGGAAGGCAGGGTGAGGGGCAGGGGTTGCAACAGGGGAAGGGACATGGGTTAGGTGAGTCTGGCTGGACATGAGTGAAGGAGGAATGGGAGGTGTGAGGGGTGGCTCGGCGAGGTGGGGTAGGGCGGAGTAAGGGCGGTTGGAAAGAGGGGTGGTTGGTAATGGGCAGGGTGGGGCGGGAGGATGAAGGGGCAAGGTGGGGCGGGTGGGTCATGCGGACAGGGTGGCAGGGCAGGTGGGGTTGCCTGCCCCATCCCCTCAGCCCCACAGCTGGTCGTTTAACCTGCTTCATCTCACAGTGTATTCATCAACCAGTAAGATAAGCATCAAAACACATTAACATCAAATTCAACCTCAAGATTTTCGCAGTAAACTCAACAGAACAAAAAAAAATCCACTTTCTAACACTTATTATTTATCAAACACAAAATCAATATACTTTAAAACTAGGTTTGATAGGCGTGGTGAATGGTTAGGCATGTGGGACAGGATATTTTTAAGAAATAACTAAGCCACTGTCACTATTTGTAATAAAAGCTTTTGTTTTACCTTTATTTTCCTTATTTATTTCTTCTTAGTTCTTAATTCTTATTTGTTTTTCTTTCATTCTCTGTATACACATGAGATGGAGGTGAGATGGGAGGAAGAATGGTGTGAGAGGAGCGAGGTAGGTCACGGCTGGTTTGTAATTAGGCTATTCCGCCCTTACACCAAAGGGGAGAGGGGAGAGGGAAATGCTTGGATAGCTGGGAAATAGGGGTAACCTCCAATAACTGAGATACTGAGACAGTGACCAATGGGTCCACTGTATCACTGCATAACACCACAGACATGTACGACGAATGTTTCACTCAATTTATGACACTTCTTCACGGTTCTTTGTTTATTGAACACCTTCTATTAAGATTGACAATTATCCTACAAAATAATAAACCTATTTTCCTAGATAGATAAATAGGGGTCACATGAATCACAATACATTTCGTGTTACGGATAAAACCTTAAGGTACTCACTTAGATATATATATATATATATATATATATATATATATATATATATATATATATATATATATATATATATATATATATATATATATATATATATATATATATATATATGTGCAAGTAAATCATTGTAGGTGCGCGTGATCTAGGTATATGCTGATAACCACAAGGAAAGAAGAAAACACGAAGTTCCCAAGCGCTTTCGTGTAATTCACATCTTCAGGAGTGTTTTCCTCTTTCCTTGTGGCATATATATATATATATATATATATATATATATATATATATATATATATATATATATATATATATATATATATATATATATATATATGTATATCGCCATGCTGAAACCTGCCGACCACAAGCACGTCTACACTTAACAACCGCTAACCAGACTCTTGAGTTGGAAAACCGAGTGCCCCCTTGCTGGGGCACGAACCTAGCTTCCAGTCAATGAGCACAGTTAGGCCTATGACGTTACACTCACAGGCCACTGTGATTGACTCAGGCCTCAGGCATCTCTGGCACTCCTGTTTAGCGGGAAAATGTCGTGTAGGCGTTATGGCTGGTAATCTTTGTCTAAGCTGAATTTTCCTGTATTTCCTCTAAAACATTACACAATTAACACCAAAAAATATGGCATTGTTACAATGCCTCACAGCCTCATGCCACCCTGCATCATACCTCACAATATCATGTCACTTTATATCATGCTTCACAGTAACATGTCACTCAACATCGTGCCTCACAGCATCATACCACCAAGCATCATGCCTCACAGCATCATATCACCAAGCATCATGCCTCACAGCATCATACCACCAAGCATCATGACTCACAGCACCACAAACCTCACACAGGATGAGGCGTTACAAGTGTCACAATGGCATGACAAGAGATGTTGGCAAGAAAATCACCATAAACATAACAAGACAGGAAAGCGACCGAGGTGTTGTATCACAGCTGGTCATGGTGGCTCACCCGCCATTCCACCACCCAGAACAAACTGATGGTGATGTTTGGTGGAGTGGGGATGCTTGATGAATTAGATTTTTTGGCCACTTACAGTGGCTAGTTTATTGTGTACCCCATACCCATCCTGTGAAGGGTAGCGCAAAAGGATTGCAGAGTAGAGTTCACAAAGGGTCAGTATAGCTAACCCCAGTGGTCAGGATATTATGGCATTGAATGTTACACAGTATTTCAAATAAATTCTTTGTTTACTTCTATACATAAAGGGTAACTTATTCTCAACTGCGTGAGCACAGGAGTGCGAGCCAGTATGCCTGGCCGCACACATTTTAATATACATTTGCTTGAGAGGTATTGAAGCCAATTGTGTTTTTGGTTCTATACATGCGAGCTGATATAGCTACGAAGTGCAAAAAGGTGGATACAATCTTAATATGTCAGCTATCTTTCCATCAAAGATAAAGTGCTGTGCCATTTCACACACAGTGTGCTTGGACCTGTCCCTAAAAGGTTCTATCGTCACACAGTCCAGTACGTAGTGTTAGAGTGTGTGGCCATATGTTTGGCCACACAATTTACATTTAGTTTTGTTCACATCTGCTTGAAGAATATACTGCCAGAGTACTTATATCCTAACCTTAGTCTAGCGGTTACATCTTGTATTCTAGTGATCTTGCTACTTGCTCCATATACATGTTTCACCTGATACATCTCATCATGGTAAATAATGGATTGACTAGTGCCTGTTTACACTTGTCTGCTTGCGTCAAATTCATCAATAAGTTCCTTCCTAATTACAGTTTTAATAGTTCTTTTTAACAGACCCAGATTGTCTTCAACAGTGTCTTTGTTAGACACTAGTTTGGCATCAACTCTTTCATATTCTTTGAATTCTATGTGGTGTAATGGTCAGCATTCTCGCCTATCAAGCCAGCGAACCCGGGTTCGATCCCCGGGCAGGGTGAGACTATGGGCAAGTTTCTCTACGCCATTTCCCTCTATCTACCCAGCAGTAATTGGGAACTTGGATGTAAATCGATTTGCCGATCGTATTCCGGGACAATGGTTAGCCAGTGTAGTTGGTGAGTTGTCCGGTCTTCTCGGACTATTCCGTGACACTAGGTCATGCAACTCGTTAACTTAGGGCGTGGTTGTCGTGTTGGCGACAGCTTTTACACCTTAAAAAAATTCACGCCTAGGTGGCCCTAGGGCCATTATTATTATTATGTGAGAGGAGATCCACAATAGTTTGATCTTGACACCCCGGCAACAAGGTACGCATATTTGTGTCTGGCTTCAAAGAAAAGCGTATGACCATTTGAGTTGAGGGTGTCAAGGGTAAGTAGTGAGGATAGAGAATCAGTGATGATGAGACTGTCAGTGACAGTGGTTTCAACAAATTTAATAACTGTGAGTATGGCAACTAATTCAGTTTGTAGAGTGGATGCCCAGTTGATAATTTTAACTCCTTTTTCAATTGCATTGCCATTAAGTTGAGTCACAACGATAGCACTTCAAGACCTCCCGCAGGCGGTGTTAAGAGATCCATCAGTGTAGATTGTCTGTATGATATTATCATCAGTCTGTAGGGTGTGCATGTATTCAAGAGCTATCACTTGTGCAGTATGTTGGAGATAAATACTTTGTATAATTAATCTTTTAGGCGGATATGTCGGTATTGTGATATAGGAGGGAACTGCCCACCAGGGTGGAAGTAAGTGCTGTTGTGTCTCAACTTTGTACAGATGGTCTAGTCCAAACATCGTCATATGTGTAGCTGTAGTTTGGATCCATTTTGATTCACCAGTCCCATGGTTCACACATTCTAGCAATGTTAAGGAAATATTGTTGTCAGGATCACCACGCAAGAGCCTCAGGGCTATCATCAGGTTGATGGTGATGATATGTGGAGTGGTGATGTTTGGTGGGGGTGATATTTCGTGGAGTGGTGATGATGATAGGTGGAGTGGTGATGATTGGTGGGGGATGATGTTTAGGGGTGACGGTTGGTGGGGGTGATGTTTGGCGGGGATGATGTTTGGTGAAGTGGTGATGGTTAATTGAGTGGTGTTATTTGGTGGGGTGGTGATGTTTGGTTGGGTGGTAATGTTTGGTTGGGTGGTAATGTTTGGTGGGGGTTATGTTTTGTGGGGGTGATGTTTGGTGGGGTTGTGATGTTTGGTGGAGTGGTGATGATACGTGGAGTGATGATGATTGGTGGGGTTTGATGTTTGGTCGGGTGGTGATGTTTGCTGTGGGTTATGTTTTGTGGGGGTGATGTTTGGTGGGGTGTTGATGCTTGGTAAGGGTGATGATAGGCGGAGTGGTGATGTTTGGTGGGGTGGTGATGTTTAGTGGGGTGGTGATGTTTTTGTGGGGTAGATGCTGGTGTGGGGGTGATGTTTGGTAGAGAGGTGATGTTTGGAGGAAAGGTGATATTTGGTGGGGGTGATGCTTGGTGGGGGTGATGTTTGGTGAGGGGGTGAGTGTTGAGTTGAATTGAATTGAGACAGTTTATTTAGCCAGAAAATCACAGATACAGAGTGGATAATAATAACAATATTAACATGTTTGAGCCAGTTGAGAACCTAAGCTCTATTTTAGGAAGTATTATGTAACATTTAGTAACATCTGGAATAGTACAATAGCATGGTGGTAATAAGAACATCTCATAATGTTACCACGGTTATCACTTCAATTTTTATTTATTTTATTTATTTTTAGTTTATGTATATTTATTTATATTAGAAGCATATACATAAATTACAGTGGAATTGAAAAACATAAGTATAATGGGGGAGCAGTTCAACATGGGTTGTACAGAATTGAAGTTGAACAAGAGGACAGAGTTGTCAGGTTTATGTCTAGTTGGCAAATATGTTTTTTGCAATGGTAATTTCTTATCTATTTGCATGATAATTTCCGATAAAACGGTTTTTATGGTACAATAAAAAAGGTACTGCAAATATAGTAGGTATTAAAAGAAATATTAATACTTAGACAATAGATATTTTTAAGAGATGATTTAAAGGAAGGGAACGTAGTCTTTACTCGGATGGGTGGGGGCAAGTTGTACCACACCTTCACAACAAGATATTTTATGGAGGTCTGGGACTGAGAGGAGCGCATGGAGGGTGGTCTTAGTAGCTCTGAATATTCCGGAACTAGAAATAATTATTGTCAAGCACGTGATTGATAGATTTGTAAACAAAGAGGGCACTGCAGTAGGTGTTAATATCTTCGAATTTAAAAATCTTCAATTCAGCAAATTTTTTTTGTGTGATCTGTTTTTTTTTCAAGTAGGTCATTGTCCGTACAACTCTCTTTTGTGCAGTAACCAAGGATTGTGTTTTTGAAGAGCCAGAGGCCCCTCATAGTGTGTGACAGTGAATCAGGTGTTGGTAAACAAGATCATGATAAATTTCTTTCATTGATGTGAGAGTGAGTGACTGTCGAGTGTGATACATGATACCGCACTGTTTATTGACTTACTGTGAATGGCTTGTATGTGGTTTCTCCAGTTAAGTTTCTCGTCAACAATAACTCTGAGGAATTTAGTATTTTGTTCACGTTTCAGAACTGTATTTCCAAGTCTGGGGGGTAAGTTTTTCCTTCTGTGCAAGATCGTGTAGTGGGTCTTCGCAAGGTTTAAGGTGAGTTTATTACGTATTACCCAGGTCCTGACTTTAGTCAATTCAGTGTTCATGGTTCTCATCAAGGAATGGAGGTCTGAGTTGCTGGCATAGAGATTACTATCGTCTGCAAATAAGTTGTATTTTATGAGTGGGCTGGCGTGGACTATGTCGTTTATGTACAACAAAAACAGTACTGGACCGAGAATTGAACCTTGGGGGACGCCAAACAAGATTGGCGAGGAGTCAGATTATTATAGCAGACATACTGCATCCTGTTGGACAGATATGAGGTAAACCAATTGTGGGATTGGCTCCTAACGCCGTAATATTCAAGCTTTGAAAGGAGGATGGTATGGTCGACAGTACTGAAGGCTTCAGAGAGGTCCAAGATTATTCCGAATTTGAACTGACTGTCTTCAAAGGAATTTAAGATGTCATTAGTTAAGGAAGCAGAGCACTCTCAATCAACCTTTTAGCTCTAAATTCAAACTGGGAGTCTGTACTGTAAAGATATCAATAGCATTGCAGAAGGAATTTAGTCTACTACATGCTAGATTTCCAGTATCTTACTCAAGGCTGGGAGGACTGATATGGGGTGGTAATTCTTGAAGAGAACCTTTGTCCCCAGATTTTTTATATGCTGGGTGAACTTTAGCAATTTTCAGTTTATCCGGAAAGATACCACTAGTGAAGGAGGAGTTACAGATGTGAAGAACAGGTACTAATATGTGGGCTACTTTCTTAATGATGCTCATTGGTATATTGTCTTCTCCTGCTGCTGTAGCTTTGGACATTTTTATGATGGCCAGTAATTCATCTGCTGAGACAGGGAATGAGAACAGCTCATTTTGCTGTCTGTTTTGCAGGTAGGCTCTAAATTGCTCATGGTGATCAGGGATGCTCTCTGCAAGATTTTTGCCAACATTAATAAAATATTCATTGAAGTGGTTGGCAATGAGGGAGGGTTCCGTTACAACTGAATCATTTAACATAAAAGCTGAGTGGGGGGCTGAAGGCTGAGTGTTCCTGTTCTCAATAGAATTTATGACATTCCATGTTTTCTTACCGCCCCCTGATGCTGATTGGAGCTTATTTGTATAATAGCTACGTCTGGCATTTCTAACTGCTTGAGTTACTCTATTTCTGATACTACAGGAAACATCACCGAAAGTTATGGATCTTTTTGCAAATTTCCTTTGGAGTTTGTGTTTTTCTTTTATCATTATCTTAATTTCGCTTGTGATATAGGGTTTGGAAATGGATACAGTTTTCACTGACTTAGTCTTGAGCGGGAATCATTTATCAAAACAAGCATTGAAGATGCAAGAGAAATTGCAGCTGTTCACGTTTGGGTTGTCGGAGGCATAGACAAGATCGCAGTTAGCATTCATTAGGTTGTTTTCAAAAAGGAGCATGTTGTAGGTGCAGTAGTCTCTTTATTGTATTGAGACTCTACTAGACCTTTCAGGTCTTGTGGCTGTTTTATACGTGGCAAAAACTGGGAAGTGATCTGAGATATTGTTACAAATAATTCCACTTGCTAGGTTGTTAGGAGTGTTGCTAGTCCAGATATGATCTATCACAGTGGCAGAGGTGGCAGTTACTCTAGTGGGTTTGGTTATATTGTTGAAGAAGAGCTTATAATGACAGGTAGCAAGAAGGTCTAATACTGAGGTGTCGGTTTCTGATTTTAATAGATCAAGGTTGAAATCTACTGTAATGTAGCAACGTTTCCTCTCTGAACTTGTGATAGTGATAAGCTCCGAAAATTTATCAAGAAAATTCCTTACACTAGTGTGGAGTCTTCTGTAGATTACTCCTTCTAGGATATTTCGTGTGTCGTTACGTAATTCAATGAAAACACTCTCTATGTACTTCTCCTGAACCTATAAATCATCTCTTACAGAAGTGTTATACTTGATATCAACATATAGGGCGGTACCACCACTGTGTCGCGACGTGTTGACTCAGTGTCTATTATAATTAGGAATGTTATACAAATGGTCAATATCGTTAGTGAGTTTGGTCTCACAAAACCCAAGTACATCAAATTTGTGGGCAATAGAAGATAAACACTGATGTAAACAGGTATCTAGATGAAGGGGAATACTGCTGATGTTATGGCTGATCAAGGAGAAGGAATGAGGGAGTAGAAGACTAGAACTAAACTCGGGAGAGTCAGGAAAGTAAGAGTTACAGTTGGGGTTGGTGTAACCCAGTGAGTTTTGTAGAAAGGCATCAGGATCGATATGAGGGAGTATTGTGTCGACACCATGGGTAAATGGGGTGTAACACATACGATCTAGCACATCTATGGGAATGACACTAGTGTCATCATTGTGGAAACATTGATACTGATTAAGGAACAGTAAAAACTCAGGGTCACTGAGGTGTGAAAAAGGAAGATATAAGAAAATTATAATAGTGGGGGCAACGTACTCACAAGTGCTACAACCAACAAAATTAGGATGACTGTTGAGGGTGATTCCCAGATAGAGTGGGAGGTGCGCCTGTCACTCGGTTTTAAGGGTTGCTGGTTTCCACCACAGAGGGTAGACGTGTAGTACTCGAGTTGGCCGGCAGGGGGGGAAACTCCTCAGGTGATAGCGACAGTGGCTGGTTCCCCCTCAGTGGGGAGGGGGTTCTCAGGGGGCTTGGGGGAGGGGGTTGGTACAGCGGGTGGGTGAGTGGGCGGGCGTCCACTTGCCGGATAACTCACAACAAGAGTTTTATGACTGAACGTTACGTGTTTCCCTTGTTTCCTGGCTTCTTTAAACAGGTCCATTTACTGTAGACGGGCTTTAGGCGTACCTGGGCAGAGGTCCTTGTTGATGAGGATATTGGTGCCTTTCAGTTTACTGCGTTGATAAAACACTTTGTCACGGTCAGAGGAAGATGATAATTTTATTATAATGTCGCGGGGGCGGGAGGAGTTGGGTTCCCGACGTGTTGAACACGGTCAAACTTTACTTTAGGAAGTTTAAAATGTTCATTCAGCAAGCGTGAAATTTTGCGTTGCGATGACTCCCAGTTCTCGTGATAACTTCAGGGATTCCGGCAATCCTGAGGTTGTTTCGCTGCCCTATGTTTGGTGGGGATGACGTTTGGTGGGGTGGTGATGCTTGGTGTGGGTGATGTTTGGTAGGGGTGATGATAGGTGGAGTGGTGATGTTTGGTGGGGTGATGTTTGGTGGGGTGATGTTTGGTGGAGTGTTGATGTTTGGGTGGGGTGATGTTTGGTGGAGTGGTGATGTTTGGGTGGGGTGATGTTTGGTGGAGTGGTAATGATAGGTGGAGGGATGGTGTTTGGTGGAGTGGTGATGTTTGGTGGGGGTGATGTTTGGTGGAGTGTTGTTTGGTAGTGGTGACGTTTGGTGGGGTGGTGATGTTTGGTGGGGTGGTGATGATAGGTTGGTGGTGATGTTTCATGGAGTGGTGATGTTTGGTGGGGGTGACGTTTGGTGGGGTTGTGATGTTTGGTGGGGTGATGTTTGGTGGGGTGGTGATGTTTGGTGGGGTGGTGATGTTTGGTGGGGTCGTGATGTTTGGTGGGGGGGTGACGTTTGGTGGGGGTGACGTTTGGTGGGGTGGTGATGTTTGGTGGGGGTGATGTTTGATAGAGTGGTGATGTTTGGTCTAGTGATGTTTTCGAGTGGTGATGATAGGTGGGGTGTTGATGATAGATTGAGTGGTGATGTTTCATGGATTGGTGATGTTTGGTGGGGTAATGTTTGGTGGAGTGGTGATGTGTGGTGGGGGTGACGTTTGGTGGGGTGGTAATGTTTGGTGGGGTGACGTTTGGTGGGGTGGTGAGTTTTGGTGGGGTGATGTTTGGTGGGGTGATGTTTGATGGAGTGGTGATGTTTGGTCGAGTGATGTTTTTCGAGTGGTGATGATAGGTGGAGTGGTGATGATTGGTGGAGTGGTGATGTTTAATCGGCGAGATGTTTGGTGGGGTGGTGATGTTTGGTGGAGTGGTGATGTTTGGTGGGGTGGTGATGTTTGGTGGAGTGGTGATGTTTGGTGAGGTGGTGGTGATGCTGATGTGTTGATGCTGATGTTTCGTGAGGTTGTAGTAATGTTTAGTGTGGTGGTGGTGGTGATGCAAGGAAGGTGGTGGTAATGTTTAGTGGTAATCCTTAGTGATTATGTTAAGTGAGGTGCTGGTGATGCAACTAAGGTGGCGGTAATGGTGGTGAGGTTGTAATATGCCTATTTGACTCATTTTCACTTTTTCAATAGCGTCGTAGGTGCATTTAATTTTAATATATACTGAATGTCTAAAAAGGCGCTTGTTCAGGCAAAAAGAAGGCAGCTTTATAACTGATTGGCGCAGCATATATACTGCGCGGTGGAGTAATAACTGTAACAATGCTGATGTTTCTCAAAATAAAATATTTATTGATAAAAGAAACATTGTCTTATCTACATGAACAACTGTCAACCTACTCTTGAGTAATACGAATATTTCTTAAATTCTTACCATAAGAGCAGCTCCAGTATGTTCCACTCCACCCGACAATTAGACGTTTATGAAAACTGCGTTTGATGAACGTTTGCTCACCTACTGCTCACAGTGGCGATCTTTTCATGGGGCGAATATTAGTCTGTTCCTTTAATTTTCTCGATATCATATTATGAGGAAGAATAATTAAGGATTTTTTTGTAAAAATATACTAATGACGAAAATTCGCATGAATATTTTTTTTCTTCTCTTAAATAGGAAAATGGCAACGATCTTAAATAGGCTGAAGCTGTCTACCACTCCACCCCACACAGCCAGGCGGGGCAAGTTCTGAAGGCAAGGTAGTGGAGGGGAGGGGAGGGCAGGGGAGAAGGGGAGGGAGGTGATGAAGGGGCCGGGGCAATCAGTGTGCCGCGGGCAATGACACTTTGTCCGTGGTGGAGCCGTTACCGGGCTGGGAGTGGGCTGCCTGGGGGATAGTGAAGGGGGGTGTATTGGCCCACAGGTGAAGGCTCTGTACACACCAGGGGCCAGGAGAGAGGGGGGGGGGAGAGAAGGAGGGTAAGAGAGAGGGAGAAAGAGCGTGAGACAGACAGATAGACAAAGATGGACGGAGGAATAAGTGTAAGTCTACAAAAGAGTAAGAAAAACATGACAACCCAGTAAGAAGGGACCAGAAAAGGTTCGGAAGAGGATGATGAGACAGAGACCAGATGATCATCAATACAGATGAGTCATCAGCCGTATAAGGCGCCAACAACTGTCAACGATCTTGCACGTATTTTCACCTTTTGATTTATATTTTACTTATTAGTTTCAAAGACGCTGGTACAGTTGCAGGTACAAAAGAAAGTTTAGTTGCACAATGATAATAAACCACAACAGTGCATTAGGAGGTGCTGTACTAGTACAGTATATGCAATTTCCAGATGATAGTGCAGGCATATCAAGTTATGAATCTCCTACTCCTATTACCCACTCCTCTTTCATTATATCTAGGGATCATTGCAAGGCTATTCTTTGTAGGGCCAAGCGGAATTTTATAAAAAGAAAGGCAACTGTCCTGACTAACTCTTCTTCTAGTAAATCCTTCTGGTCCATAACCAAAAGCATCTGTAATAACTTCTACACTCCCTCTTTTCCTTCTCTCTTCCGACTTGATAACTCTAAAGCCAACTCTCCCCTTAATAAAGCCAAACTCTTTGGCACCTTATTCTCCTCTATCCCTTCTACTCCTGCTCCTCCTGCTAAACCTATACGCTTTCCTATAATCTCCACTCAAAGGGTTGCTGGTGTGTTAACCAGGTTGGATGTGAGTAAGGCACATGGACCTGACGAGATACCCCCTCGTGTTCTGGGGGAATGTGCTGAAGTGCTGGCCCCTGTGCTTGATCGCTTCATTCTCCTTTGCCTCAAAACCCAAACTTTTCCTTCTTCTTGGAAGCATGCCTCGGTTCAGTTCATCCCGAAGAAGCGTGACCATTCCAAACCCTCTAACTAGCCCCCCATTCTCCTAACTTCAACCCTCTCTAAGTTTTTCGAAACTATCTTAAACTCTCATTTTTCCCGTCACCTTGAACGCTATTCTCTTTTGTCGGATCACCAGTATGGCGAGGCGAGATCTACAGTACTGGTGATCTGCTCTCCTTCTACACCCATCTCTGGTCATCCTCTCCTCGGGATTATGGGGAAACTTTCGTCGTGGCCCTCGACATCTCCAAAGCATTTGACAGGGTATGGCACAAGTCTTTGCTTTCTAAACTTCCCTCTTATGGTTTCTCCCCCATGTTGTTCTCAAATTTCTAGCTTCCTTGAGAACCGATCCCTGCCAGTTGTTGTCGAGGCATCTATCTTTCGCTCTTTCTCTACGAATAGTGGCGTCCCACAGGGTTCTAGTGTTTCACCTAATCTCTTCCTTCTTTTTATCAATGATTTACTTCACACTACGACTAAATCTATCCATTCTTACGCTGATGATTCTCCTCTTCACTCTTCTTCACACTTTCCCCTTTCCTCTAATTCTCAAACTCGATCTGTTTCTAGAGCTGATATCATTACATCTACCAATGCGGATCTGTGCAGCATCTCCAAATAGGGAGGTAAAAACTTAGTTAAATTCAAGAGTAATAAAACTCAGTATTTACCAATTACACTTTCCAAATTAGATGATCTCCCACCAATCAATTTTCAGGACGCAATCATTCTGCTAAATTCTAAAATAGATATGCTAGGCCTCACCATTTCCTCTAATAGGTCATGGAAGCCACACATCCTCAACATTGCTAAAGCTGCCTCCCGTAAGCTGGGAATGCTGTACAGATGCTATAGCTACTTCACTCTCATATCTGGGGTGGCTCTTCTTCTGTCCAACTGTTAGATAGGGTGGAATCAAAGGCATTTCGTCTTATTAACTCTCCTCCTTTAGTTGATAAACTTTCTTCCCTTTTTTTCGCCGCAATGTTGCTTCACTCTCTCTTTTACGGGTACTTTAACGGGCAAGGCAGTGGACTCGTAACACTCGTCTTGCCAGCAGTGCCCACCGTTTCTCTGTGGATGTCGGTCACACTAGAATAACCCGTTATAGTACATCCTTCTTTCCTCACACAGCCAAACTGTGGAACCCTCTGTCTCACTTCAAAAAGTTGGTTTTCCGGGATCTTCGTGGTGTAGATTAATATAATCTTTTTCTTTTCTATTTTTTTATTTATTTTTACTCTTATTTTTTCGCCCTCTAGGCCCCGTTGTGGGTCGATGACCTGTGCCCGGGTGGGCTATTCCCTGCAAAAAAAAAAAATGCCGCACACCCTTGAAATATTGTTATGATCTTAAAAATCATAACGCTTCGATATTAGATTAGGACATGCTCTTGTGATGTATACAGTTAAAACCCGAAATATATCAAAACCAGTTTTATCTGTTTTACCTATTTGGAGTTAAAAAAAGAAACCACAATCGCTGTACAATACAACTAGTATTGACGAAGTAAAACTAGTTACTGTTCATTTAAGGATGCTGGGGAAAACCCAAAATCCATAACTAGCAAATTATTAAACCTAGTTTTAACTAAATATATTAGTTAAAACTAGTTACAACAATAGAACTGTGTGATAAAATTAGCCCGTTCTGGAATATACTAAAATCCCTCAGTTAAAACTAGATGTAATAACAGTTCTGTATGGGGAAATTAGTGGTGTTGAGGCGGAATGCTTGCTGATTGGTCACCTAACCTAACATAACCTAATCCAAGTTAACCTTTCCTAACATCCTATCCTGACCCAACTTAACTTAATCTAAACCCAACCTAGCCTAACTTAACCTAACCTAAACTAAACCTAATCTAACTTAACCCAACTTAACCTAAATTAACAAAACTTAACCTAATCTAACCAAAATAACTTAACCTAACTTAACATAACCTAACCCAAATCCAACTTAACCAAACTTAAACCCAACTTAAGCTAGAAAAAAAATTAACCAAACCTGAAATAGCCTACCTAGCCCAACTTAACCTAATCCAACCCTACCTAACCTAAATAAACCTAACCCAACTTGACTTAACCTAACTTAACCTTACCTAACCTAATTTAACCTAACCTAACTTAATAGAACTTAACCTAACATAACCCAGCTTAACCTAACCTAACTTAATATAACTTAACCTAACCCACATAAAACTGTCATAGCCCCTAGTGTTAGATTTCTGGTTTTCCCAGTATCCTTTAGGTGTAACTTGGTTTTCCTAATTGATACTAATTGTATCGTACTGCCTCTGTACCTTCTATTTTTAACGAGTTAAAAGTGGTTCTAACTGCAACACACACACACGAGAAGGAATTCACCGTTTGGGTAAGGAGGTCACAGGTGGTAGTGGTAAGTTTGACGTCCATTTTCCTCGTCCTAAGAAGACTGTCAGGTACTTCCAAGGTCAATGTAGAGAGGTCGGGCGGCTCCCAGGTGAGGCGGGAGTGATGACCTCAGCTGATCCACCCTGCCTGCGTCTCCTTTTTTTTTTTTTTAAGATTGCTCCAGGGGCTAGTTTATTGAGCACCCCCTTACATCCTGTGCAAGATGAAGCGCAGAGGCGTTTACAGTGCTCATCTAGGAAGCATGCTGAGTTCATGATTGCCTTTATGGCTCATGCATTAAGGGCGTAGAAGCCTGAAGGGTCATGGGTTTTGTCAGCAAGTTACATTGTCCTTGACATGTTGACCCAGTTTGACCCGATCCATTTGTGTGTACACACCACTGTCTGAGGCAATAATATAATATTTTATGACGTGGTACATTTTCATTGAACTGGCCTCTATGCTGCAGATATGCTGAGCAATTTTTCAGTATATGGATGCATTAACACGAGAAAAAAAACACCAGGATCAAGCATTATATATTTCCGATTTCCAAAAGGAAAAACAATTTAGACAGCGGTGGGTTTATTCCTGTTGCCGAACTGATGACATCAATTCTGACAGTGAAGTTTTACATGTTAAGGAATAATAATAATAATAATAACAATTGACGGTTTATTGAAAAAGTTCTGCAGCCCGGAGGCTGAAAATATACATTGGACATAAATGACTTATTACATACATTGGTGGTTTAACAAAAGCCTTCATTAGAGAAAGGTAAAGGAACATACAGTGAACATACAGATTATTGTAGGTGTTGAACAGCAAACACGTAGTGTAGTAACTCCCTCCCAGATGGTGTTAGGAGGGACCTCACGTGGTGTAGTAGTTCCCTCACAGATGGTGTTATGAGGGACCTGACGTGGTGTAGTAATTCCCTCACAGATGGTGTTATATGAGTGAGGTGTGGTCCCAGGCCTTCCTATCGTAGACGGATTAACACATCGCTGGTTGTTGTTGGGTCTCACGGGCCGTTATCACTGGGTACTTGGGACCTCACTGTGTGAAGGTTAACTTGGGTACGACTGTTACTGTTGAGTTGTTCTCACTGACTTAAGCACTGTTCACCACTGTTCACCTCTGTTTAACACTGGTTCCATTCCTTTCCTAAATGAAATTGTAACTTCTGGCGAGAGCTTGTTGATACAGAGATGACCTGAAATGTCGGTCATTCATACGGTTGTACAAAATGCTCCAGAAGTCTTTTAATCTTGAATTCATTCTCACTAGAAAAATCAAGATTGTCTGGAGCATTTGTTTGGGTGCATAAGACAGATGCATGGAACCTACGACCATCCAAATGCCTCGAACTTTAAGTTCAGGCTCAAGAAGTTACTCATGGGTAAAGACGTTTCACTAATTTCTGAGAAATCTAACACAACTAATGATAATTTTGACTTCTTGTCAAGAAATATTGGTCTTAGACAAACAAATGCTAAAGGTACACCTTTCAATGAAAGAGAGCTGGCAGTAGAAATCCTAATCACTGTTTCAAAGAATTGGATATTGGCAATGAAGTAGAAAAAGAGTTAAGTGATGAGTTTGATGAAAACCTAGGAGAGTGTATAAACCCTGACAAAAATGCAGGTAATGCAATAGATTTGGGCACGTTGGTGGCTATATTGTACAGGTAAGAAGGTTTTGCCTGAAATACCCTCACTTAGGCCAGACAGTCACAGAGTGCACATCCATGACCAAAACATGGACCGACAAAATAAACAGAGGTGAACTGTATGTTCCTTCTGACACTCTATTTTCTCACTTAACCATTATGAGAGACTTTTTAAGGCTGTACATGGGGACAGTCTTAAGTAGGGGAAAGACTGTTTCAAAACAATTGTGTCTGAGATAGAGAGTTGATGTACCCCATGATGTCTCATCCTTCTTTGCCAAAATATCTATGTTCTTTAAACTGAACAGTAGTATTAGGATAAAACAAGTAAGAATTCCAGAAGTGAAAATAGAAAATTTATGAAAATATCAAAATGACAGAAGGAAAAACAGATTGCCTTGGGTTACAGTTGATGTAAATCATATAAGTTATTTATTTATAACCAATGTGTGTAAATTAAATATAAGTTATCATGATGATGATACTGTAAAGACAGACAGACTAGTGGAGGGAGAGAGAGAGGGGGCAGGCCAGCCAGCTGGAGTTACAGGCCAAATTTTGGCCGATCATTACCAGTTAAGGTGGCCAATTTTAATACGCATTTCTCGAAAGATATATATTAGAGATACATTTTTGCCTAATATCAGTTTCGAAGTAGTAACTTAAGGTTAATAAAGGTCATTAAAAGATGAACCCTCAATGTTCACACTTCCGGTGAAAATTAACCCAAGTTTTAACACACATTCATTACTGTACTTAGTGAAACCATTCCAAAATATAACAAATGGAGTAATAATAAAATCTTCATATAGATACATGTGTGTTAAGACAACAGACTGTGAAAACCTTTCGAAATTATTAAGCTAATCGAGATATTTTGTCCAAATGAATTCAATTGTTGCACTTCCTAACGGTAATAACATCTGTTTTTTTGTATCAGGAATGCTATATTATGACCCTATAGCAACAGAAAAAAATGAAAAGCAATGACAAAATAATTGCAAATAATTCATAAAGAATTACATCTACTTATTACTCAGCCAAATTTTACTTCTTTGTTTTTCACCATTAGTTTAATCATAGACAAAGTGTCATCAGTGCCATCATCCTTATTTACCCTGGGAGTCTCATCTTCCTTATCAGCCGGATGATTCTCACAAATGGACAGTTTGCAGACCTGTGAGCACTTCAGCCCATTACTGACACACGTGCATTTCTGAAGCCTGCATGTTGTAGTACAGGTACATGCGTGGAAGTCCATTATACATGTATTTTCAGGAGCAGTGGCGAGATCCATCCAGTCAATTATAAGCTCTACTTGGTCTCCAATAACTTCAACCTTCCACCCGTAGCCTCTTGGTGATAGTATTTCTGGATTACCTTCCAGAATCCTCCTCCAGATAATTTAGTAAGGACACATGTGTTATGTTCTGACCTGCGTCTAGGTTATTTGAGTATTTTTTTACATAAATAAGTTTTAAGTATAATAAGACAATTATTATTATCACTGTTCGCTTTAACTATCCTCTACCTTTATTAACTACTATAAACTTGATTACATTATACCTTGTCTACGGTTAAAACTTCTGGTTAACACCTTTCCTAATTTATCAAGTAATCATTGGAAGTATTACAGAAAGTCAAGGTAATGTTAATTAGAGGTTTTAATAATCCTTAAAAACTGTGTTGTTAAAACGACAACTTTTCTGTTAATGCTTCAATATTTGCTTTAGTGTTCGTATATTTTCTTAAATAATGAAGAAAATTTTATGTGAGAATCTTGTGGCAACCCTGATTGTACAGTAGTTGAGTTGCCAATTCATTAATATAACTGCTAAATTATTTAGGTAAATATACGAACATTCGGAAAATCATCGTGAACTTAAATAACGATGAATAGTTAATTATAAAAACGCAACCTTTAGATTGTTTAATATTAATCCTAACAGAGTAAAAATTAAGAGAGATTAATAGGTGTAATAATTGTGGGAGATCGAACGAGGTACTAGAGGGGGGAGAAAGATAGACGTAATAATCAAAGAGGAGAGATAGTCCATATGATAATCAAGGATGAATGTATTAAGAGGCAAGTAATGTATAATGGGATGAGGAATGTATTAAGGGTGAAGATTGTATTAAAGGTGAAGACTGTATTAACGGTAAGGAATGTATTATTAAGGGATGGGATATATTAAGGGTGAGGATTATAATAATAAGGGTGGGGAATGTATTAAGGGTGAGGAATGTATCAATGGCTGAAGAATGAATTAAGGGTGAGAGATGTATTAAGGGTGAGGAATGTAATAAGGGTGAGGATTATAATGTTAAGGGTTGGGAATGTATTAAGGGTGAGGATTTTGTGAAGGGTGATACTTGTATTAAGAATGCGGAATGTACAAATGGGTGAGGATAATAATGAAGGAAGAATAGATAATGAGAAGAGAGGGACAGGATGAGAGGCCGGGTCAGATCGAGAGACAGACCAAACTGATGATAAAGATGTAATAATGAATAATATTCACACCGAACGAAACAATAGGGCAACAAAGATTAGGTTGTGTTCTTGTAGTCAAAGATGGTTCCTTTTAAGTGAAATATTTAAGTAGCATCAAAGATTCTTGCGTGAAAATAGTCCTGTAGATGACTATGTAAAAACTAACCACTCTAATGTTACCTGGGGGTGTTAGGTTAGGTTAGGTTAAGTTTTATGAGAATCTTTAATCTTTATCGGAAATAAGGTGGAGGTGGTGAATCGTCAGGGGATCTGAATCAAAGATAGTGGATGTTATATACTGTAGATCAGGAGTTCACAACCACCGTTCTGCGGACCGGTACTGGGCCGCAGGGTGAACGGTAATAAAGTCACAGGAAAAAAGTCAGAAAAAAGTCACCGGAAAAAAAGTCACATTTAAGGTAATAAAACTAAAAATATTTTAAAACAGTTATTAACTGACAATACATGACTTTTACATATTGACAACACAATTTATATATGATGCACGTAGGTTAGGTTAGGTTAGGTTAGGTTAGGTTAGGTTAGGTTAGGTTAGGTTAGGTTAGGTTAGGTTAGGTTAAGTTGGGTTGGGTTGGGTGACATTTTTTCTGTGACTTTTTTTCTGTGACTTTTTTCCTGTGACTTTTTTACCTGGATTCGGGTCGCAGACCATCGGCAACCGGGCCTAGTTTTTTTTTTTTTTTTAATAAGAAACTTCGACAGCCTAGTAATTAAACTGAGATGGACAAATGAAAATAAAAACTGGCTTCCCAGAGATACAACCCTTATAGATTGTTAAAAACCGCTCGAGACTTTTAGAGTGGAGGGTTGCCAACCCTCAAATTTGAGGATTGTACTCTGATTGATTAATTTCCAAGTAAATATGTCAATCAAGTTGAGACCTACACCCCTGACCTCTTTCGCCGAAAATAAGTGATCTTTAGAAGCAACCTTCAAAGAGCTAATCTTTAGGTATGAAGGCAATATCTCAAAGAGTTTGGTAGAATACTGACTCTCCACAAATGATAGTTTGACCTTCGTGGTCAAATTCTGACCCTACGAGAAAATATTCATGACCTTGACCAGTGATGGACAGGACAGCTGCCAAAATATATAGCGTTCTAGATGTAACCTAAAGTAGTGTAATATACAAGAACTGAGCTCAAGACTTTCGGCAGCAAGAAGTTTCCTAAAACAAAAAACATTAAAACAATCCTAGTTATGAAAGACACCCAGACACTACCTGGGGTAAATCATCCACAGTTGTTCAGGACGCATCACTTATGTTCCAAGATGAAAACGTAAAAACAATTTCTTAAAACTGATTGGATGACCTTTGACTGCGGGCTCGTCAGTTTTATCTTTGGAATTGTTACTTTTAGTCAGACAGCTTCGTTAGGAACCGAAGTTCGAAACTTTAATTTTGCCAACAATTTGCACCGAATAGAAAAAATAAATGTAAGACTTATTTCTCAGGAACAAACCAAAGCAGTGTGATCTGGCTCGACATAGTCATAATAGTTGTGCCGTTGTTAACTTTACCACAGCTGCACAGTGTTCTATAGACAAATTAACCATTCAGGGGTTACTCCGTTTGTTAGTGTGTTTGGTTTCCTAATTGGTTCCATGTTTGTTACTCATATTTTGTTCATGTCATGACATGGGAGGCGGTGAACGTATACCAATACTTGTGCTTTTATTTAGCTAAACATAAGAAATTTGCAATATTAAATTATTAGATATAATCAACATTATACTTTCAATTAAATACATATAATATAAGATACAAAACAAAGCAATTTGAAAACAAACCGTGTATTGGATTCAATATGATTATCTAATTAATAAAGATTTACACAGTGATGGTGTGGAAAGCGAATTCGGTGGCTCACAAACTTGAATTACTTCGTTATCTTCCAGTAGGTACTGTATATAGAATTTAAATTGTCTTACCAAAACTGCTGACCATCTGTTTAAGTCGCCGGTAGATATAATATGCACTTCACTTACACAACTGACTAAACAAGATAAGGTTTGTCAGAAGGAGGAACAACAGTATGTTTGAAACATTAGTCATCCATGAAGGTTCAGCGACAGTTTAGTTGCTTCTTATTATACAATATCTTATGTTATATACAGTACTGTGCATAATATAATTCATAGTCGAGGCCTTACACTGAAGTAGGCTTAGTAAAAGAATAAAGTGGATCCCAGAGACATTACTGCACGTTAGGGAAAGGGTGGATGCAGCACATTGGCTCTACTATTCGCAATTTTACCTGGCAATACTTGGTGAAGTTTGGCTATATGAGAACATTGTGGTATCCCTGCATTGCCAATTTACTAATATAATGTGTTCATTATTTAAGCAAATCTACGAATATTTGGAAACTTATTATGATCTTAAATCAATGACTAGTTCATTATTATAAAAATGCTACCTTTTGGTTGTTTAATATTTATCCCGACAGTGATGCAGCCGAAATCCCCATTACATACAGCCTTACTTCATCAAGTATTGCCAGGCAAAATTGCGAGTAAGAGAGCCAGGGTGGGGGTCGATGTTCTTTGGCTGACTGTACCCAGTGACAACTGGGTGAACTGGGAGTGCCCGAAAAACTAACCTCTGCCCACTGGAGCAAAAGGAGAATTTTGTATCCGCTCGAACACTGAGCTCAGGAAAAGGATAAGAGGCAGTGTAAAAACACGGTTAAGAACAAAGAACTAAATAGCCCCTAGAACGATGCACAGAACTGCGTTAAATGCTTGAATGATATTGACTAGTCACTGTAAGTAATTAGATACCTTCATCTGTCCAAAGAAGTACACCGGTCTTCCAACATTCGCACATGTCATAAGACAACAGCACTACCAGCCTATAATCGCCATCTAATTCTTAGTACAAACATTCAGGTCAGGGAAATGAGCATTACGAATAGCATTATACAAAACACAATGAAACAAACGCATTATCTGTCGTCATCATAAGAGTTAAGATTGTAAAAGTTATAAAAAAATTTCAAAACTTTACCAGCATATCGGACATTCTATTATTATCTGCGCTATTCAGCATCCAAAAAATTAAAACTGTATTTCGATGTTCTTTGGTCACGATACAGGTGAAGTATTGTCCCATGTTAGTAGTGTGAATGTTTTTTGGTCTATACTCGTAGATGGTAAGTTTATATAATCTAAAAATTTCAATACATCATCATCAGTCACAATTGTTAGATAATTGCCTCCTTTGGAAGTCACTGAAATGTGTTTTGTCACAATACAAGTTTCTCTAGTTACAAAATGTTCTCCCACTCCACAAAAATTCCCTTTTATATGTTTTGCGTTCAGATATATTACACAGGCAGTCTGAACCAATGTTTAGCAATATAACGCCAGTGATACTGTCAAGAGCTGGAACAGTCTCTCTCACACATTACTTTCACGCTGGAGGTGGCGGGCGGGGATTGCATTTCTCGGCACCAATGACACAATAATAATGTGAGTTGTACAGAGTTTAACCCTTTGGATGCGACATGCGGGTAAACCCGCCCAAAATATTATATTAATTAAATGCGACAAGCGGGGATATCCCACGGCCTTGAAAAAACTTCCCCAAATGAGACGACATGCGGACATATTATGTATTGAGGTATAGGAGTATTTCCTGAATGCAATATAGCTTATTTTTGTACTATTTTGTTTGATATTATCTGAATATGTAATACATATCTAAATTTGCTGTTTAGTAACCAAATTGATTAAATTTATTTGCCATATACCAGACATTGATTTATACCAATTTCCTGCATTTTTGGATATAAATGTAATTTTTTCTCTAAAATTTGCACACATATGTGAATTTTTGTTCCAGATTTGGAAAATATACTAAAAGTTCTCTAGGAAAAACAAATAGAAAATGTGATTATATGAAATTCATTTTTGGCAGGATAATTGACACTTTTCAGGAACCGGCGCGAAATTTAATTACGCACCTAAAGGGTTAAGAACAGTACATTACAGCGCCTCCTAACCGCAGGTGATATCAAGGCAATAAACGACTAATATGACTGGAGTGGACACTGATTATAAAGCTTCGTAAAGCATTTGTTGTACATGCTACCATAAACCATTGATATAACAACAATGCTAACAAGTGCCCTGTTGGTTGATGAAGTAACCTCCTCAACAACAAAATAATAATGTATCGTAGGTATTAATGGAAATTAACAACCAGATATGTGCATTTTCCTCACAACCTCACTCTTTACACAACAATTGTCAAAACTGAAGTTATAGGCAAAGGTTTGGCTGTGAGATAATCCATATTCCTTGTTCATAAGGCAATTAAGGGTTTATCTTTAACATACCAGTAATGTGCACGCTAATATCAAGTATATAATATAGTATTTACATTGTGTTGCTTTAAGGTTTCAGTATTTACACATCGACTGTCAAAACTGATGTTAAGGCACAGGTTTGGCGCTAATTGGCTCTGAAATATTTTATACTTCTTGTGCATAAGATAACTAAGAGTTTATCTTTAACATATCAATAATATGAAGAAAAAATCATTTAATAATCATACACTCTCTACATTTAGTGCCAATATAATGCCACTGATGAGCCTCTTAATAGTACCTACACCTCTTCACGGTCTATCGCCACCTTTACCTTAAATACTTTCATATTTACTTTACTGACAAACTTTAACATCTGGCTAAGTAACAACAGCGATAAAACAAACCTTTACGTTGTACCTGTTTTTACACCAAACAAGTCTGTACGAATATTAATTTTATCGTCAGTACCAGCTTGTGTTGTCATGGACACAGCAGGTTCCTGTGAACAATATTAAAGGCTTTGTTAAAATCGATACACTATACAGCAGTGTTTTTTCTCAAATGTTTGTTGTTGTCTGTGTTTATCTTCATTTATATTTTTATTCTTCTATTCTTCTATATTTGTTGCTCTAAACCGATAATCATTGGATGTGTTGTTATTGCATTTATGTTGTCGTTGTTGTTGATGTTTCTGATAAGCTTTTCTGAACCTTGAACAGCCACGTCACAAACGGTGGAAGAAAATGACAAGAAGTTTTCAACATGTTTAATACAGATCTTGCGTCATGGGTGTGTTGCTTGATATTAAATTAGTATGTGATACATCTTCACCAGTAGTCTATTATAGTCCTAATAATCATTATTATTCCAGCGGAAAATCTGAAAATCCTCAAGTATCTAACCTAAAATTTTAAGACAGTCCCATAGATGGAGTACTAATCCTCAAGTATCTACACCTCGAGGACCAGAAGTTTAATTTTGACTGATATCAAAATCTGTTGATAATGGAAATTTATATTTTGGGTAAGGAAGAAGCGTAAGGAATATTTAAAATAAACAAACGATTTTCGTGATGTTTTGTACTCTGGTTAAGGTAGAAATGTATTTTTGTCTTATTTTACTGTGCGTGACTTCAGAAATAGTCCTCAGAAATATAATCTGAAAGCTTGCGCATGTTAGACAAGAAACACTCTCAGCGGTCAAACCATAACCATACAGAAAGGAGGGAAAATAATTCAGTGAAAAAGACGGACATAGAGCTGCTGCTGCACCTAAAAGTGACAGTCCGTGCCACAGAGAACACTTGACTAAAACACTGAAAGCAGTTGAGGTGAGATTTTGGTAAAAAGTTTGAAAGTTTAGAGACAAATATGTAAGGTAAATTTCATTAATTTAAACCTTTGACCCTTAACTTTGACCCATCACGGAGCTTCCAGAGACAGTTAACAAAAGATTTATATACTTTTAATTTTTAATTTTATCCTCTTCGCCACTGATAGGCTTGTTAGCCGCTTGAGCGGTCAGTCATGTCTCTGTTACACACTGTTGGCAAGTACTGGGCATGCACTGACTCCTGAATGTATCTAATAATAATAATAATAATAATAATAATTTACGGTTTATTGAAAGAGCTTGGCAGCCAGAAGGTTGAAAATATACAGTTACAAAATTGGAGAATGGGTTTCGAATTACAAATAATATACAAATTACATAAGTGATATAAATAAGATATATAATAACCTGCTCCAATGTTGGTCAAGTCTGCTGTTGAAAAAGCTCACATTCGGTGCCATCACAACACTCTCTGGCAGGTTCTTCCATGAGTTTACAACTCACACTCCGAAAAAGTTAGCCCTCACAGTTTTCTGGCCTTGCAACTTCTTCAACCTTGAGCCTGTGGTTCTCTCACTCATTTTTCGTCAGGGAGGTGGGAGAAGGTGCCAGGGACACTGTAGAAGCTCCGTGGGCAACGGAAGTCCAGTGGTCGAACCTAGTGAGTGCCTTGAGCTAGGCTGACCTATATATGCTGCTGGTGAATGTGATGTATTTCCTTCTTTGTGTACGAACCTCTGTCCTGCGTGGCAGTGAACAGTGGCATTACCCACATGAATCTGACCTATATATAGTGTTACGAACCACACCATCAATTGTCATGATCTACCTACCCAGCACTACGAACCACGCCATCTATTGTCCTGATCTACCTACCCAGCACCACGAGCAACGCCATCTAGGGACGAAACACGAGTATGACTAGTCTTAGTTACCACTCCGGGGTTTCCCTTCTCCATATCCTGGTTGTTGCGTCACCTCCTACAAGTCTTCTTCGTCAGCTCCAGTTCGATGAGAGTTCAGTTCATTCTGGGAAGTGACCACAGGATCACCTATCCTGGAAACCTACGGCACAGTGACTACCTACCGTCCTCTACAATACTCAGCCTTACTCGTCAGCCATCTCAGCTCCGCACTTAAGTATTTGTAATCTTATATTGCCTCCCCACGTCCACCTTGCTTCAAATTATTTTATGTTGTATAAATATGTATATACTGTTAATGTTTAGGTTAAGTATGGTTAAGGGTAAATTATAGAAAGCTGAATATTTTGTTAAGGAATTTATGGTACTTTATTATACACAACAAAAACTCGCATCCTTTGTCTACCCTTTTATAGTCCGATTGTCTTTGTTTTTTTATTGTTGTTGCCTGTTGGGATCTAGGTAGACTTTTAACTATATTCTAAATCCCCAACTCGTAACAATAGTGTCAATGAATATGATGCATTCTTTGTGTACGAACCTCTGTCCTGTATGGCAGTGAAAAGTGACATTACCCACATGAATCTGACCGACGTATATGTATGTATGTGTGCGTGTGTGCATGTATATGTACGTGTACATGTATATGTGTATGTATATACGTATATGTATGTATATGTGTGTGTGTGTGTGTTTACATATATGTATATGTACTGTCAATGAATATGATGCAACTCTTTGTGTACGAACCTCTGTCCTGCATGGCAGTGAACAGTGACATTATCCATATAAATCTGACCTATATACATTTATAGTTGTTAATGAATATGATGTATTTCTTTGTGTGTGAACCTCTGTCCTGCGTGACAGTGAGAAGTGATACCACCCTCAGTGTCAAGACCTGACTGAATTACTCAGAATAGGCAAACTGTACTACAAGCTCTGCAAATAAATTTGTTAAACTAAAAAAAACTAGGAGGACCTGAAGCCCGTGGCGAGCGCTACGAAGAAAAGGACCTTCTGTAATAGGCGGTTATTTGACGGTCGGATGGTGAATGGATCCTGGAGTGAAACAGATATCAGATTAATCCATGTCATGGTAAAAACCTTCATAGTAACAAAGAACATTGGAAAAACAGACAACATAAGGCCAGTGGCCCTTAGGCTAGGTTGTCAGTATAGTTCATAGGACTGATTGAGAAGTACTTACTGAGCCCATAGGAGTGAGGACTATCTCCAAGGACCAGAAGGTACGGGGTGGTCTATCAGGTGGTCGCTGGTGAAACCGGCCCCTCTTCAGCAGGGTAACCGACCTGTTGTTAACCTTCACCCCGCACCCGTAATCCAAGGGGTCGGTGAGAACAGCCAGGTGGAAGGAGAGGGTCGGGAAAGACCTGCCTCATTTGTGCACTAGAGACGATAGGAACTCTAGTACTACACTTTCACTGGGCGTGGGAGCTACCCGCTCCTTGAGGTAAAGCTGGAAGGCTTTTCAGTAGGACTCGTATTGTCGAGTAGTGGAGGGTCTTAGTCCTGACAAGATGTCCTCCAACACTCTAGGCGAATACAGTCTGCTAAGAGAGACACGGAGGAACTCCATGTGTGTAAGTGAAGTATAATCTGTAGCCTGCTGGCAACGAGGGGATCGAAGAGGCAGGTGTTCCCCAACATCAGTGGATACGGACACAAGCCTAGTAGCTGTGAGAACCATGATTGAGCCGGCCAGGAGGAGGACCTTCCCCTTGAAGCTGCGAAGCTTGTGGCAGACCTGTAGCAAGACCTTGGAGCAAGGGGCGGGAACAGGTAGATGTAGGTCCACTTGTTCCAGTCCTCCATGAAGGCATCTGGGCCCCCGTGTGGTGTCGGCGTCAACCCACCCAAGTAAGCTGGGAGCTGAGCGGATGTCAGAGGCAAAGAGGTTCACCTCAGGCCGACCCCCACCGTTCTATCAGTGACAAACACACACTGGCAAAGCGTCCACTCTACTGACGTCCCCTTAAAGTGGGAGAGAGCGTCGGTCCAGCCTTTTCTCGATCCCCGGGGCATGACGAGTAGACAGGAGGATACTCCTGTGGTGTGCCTCCGTGAAGATCTGCTCCGAGAGTGACAGCAATTGGGCTGAGCGTGACATGCCCTGCCTGTTGAGACAGAAACACGGCTGCTGTGCTGTCCATTTCGAAGCAGATGGTCTCGTCCTGGGTAGTCTGGTTGTCCTCCCAGAATCTCCACGCCAAGTACAGCTCTCGTACGTTGATGTGAGTCGTCCTCCACTCGTCTGTCCAGCCCCCAAACTGCTGGTGACCACTGGAAGAGTGGTACCCCAAGCCTAAGTCGGAGGCATCCGACGCTATGAAGAGGGTGGCGCTGATGGGACCCAGAGCGTCCACCATCGATGGGGGGCCCGAAGACAACCAGGGGCATAGAAGGGTGGACAAGTGAGGTTAAAGTCACCACTGAAAAAATAGATTCAGTAGATGCGCACGAAACACAGGCGCAATCATAGCTAGACATTTCTGTCAGGAGTAGTAAAAATATTATAGACCAATCATTTGACGATTTAAACCGTCGAACCCTAAGGTCAGGTAATAAGTATAATACGTCACCTGATTACAGGCAGGTTCTCCTTTCTCCTCTACAGAAAGACAGTGTGTCAGAAAACTCTTTCTAACCCCGTCTATTAACAGATCCCTCAGTTAGGAGTAAGTTAAATAGCATGGCTACTTCTGACACCGGCATGTCTACTAACCCCTCTAACGTTATTCAAGTGATACTGCGTGGCGATCAGGTCCGCGATTTTACGGGGGAAGATGGATACCGGGTAACTACATTTCTAAGAGCATGTGAGGATACCAAGAGAAATGTTCAGAGTACTACAGATGAGGCGAAGAAGTCATTTGTTCTCTCTCATATCCCACAAGATTGTTTTGCAAGTGAACATTTAAACGCCAGAGGTCTTGCTTACCCGAGGAATGACTATTTAAAAAAGGCTTTAACTGGTATTTTTGAGTCTGGTTCGCAGCTAGGACATTTACATTGGTTGTTTAGGTGGCTTGACCGTTTGACACCTGTGGTTCGCGCAGAAACTCCGATGAAGAGTGTCGTCATTGCTGGTGATGTCTGTCAGGACACGCGTGCTAATTTTGGTGGATTGCCATGGTATGATAATGATGGCAATATGTCTCAAGAAATTGTTGAGAACTTAGTTGAACTAATTAGTTTTTTGTTGGCAGTTCGCGACCCTATATATTGTCGTGCACAGGATAATGAGTATGCACCGACTGATTTTATCATAGATTACGCAAATAAACTTGCTCCCAAGTCAGCTCGTACTCCACCAGCTAGGACAACTACACCTGTTGCACCGATGCAACAACGAGTTCCTAACAACCCAGGTAACAAACCTAGACAAACTTTAGTATATACCCATTGTAAAAAGAAAGGTCATACAGTGGATGATTGTTACCAGCTCCAGAGGGGTGGTGTCAAGAATAAAGAAAAGAGACATCCAACCACCGGCCCACGGCAAAGACATGGACCACCCAAAACAGATGCAGCGGCTGCAAAGACTACGTCTATGACAGGCCATAACGCTGATAATTATGTGGTGTGGGTTCCATCAGTCTGCCTTTCACAACACAGATGACTGTGCCTCGACGCAAAGAGCTAGGAGTGTAGACGCAGGATCACCACAGGTAACACAGCAGCGTACAGCGCGTCGTTATCATTACAAGAAATTGGGAGACCAGCACCGGTGCTAGAACGAAGAAGGATAGGTACATCAGTACTAACGCCAAACAGCACCTCTGTGGCAGCCTCTTTAATAGCGGCGCTCAACAAAGCGGAAGTGTTGTCCATTCCAGCAAGAGTTGGGTCTATCAGATTGGCTCTGGATATTGATACGGGTGCGTGCGCAAATGTATTAGCGTTGGCATCCTATCAAGAGTTACAACGTAGATTCCCTCACCGAGATTTTTAATTTCGACCTACTGACACCGATCTCGAAGGAGTTTCCGGGACGCAGCTGATCATTACAAGTATGGTGACTTTACCGCTACGATTTTCTAGACGTGGTATTTCCTTTTATGCAAATTTTTATGTAGTCCAGCAATTTAATTTATCAGCTGACGGACTTGATAGGTCTACCGACACTTAGAACGAATTTTATAGATGTTCGTCCACGTAATAATTCTATTACGTTTAATGGTATTTCCTACAATACTATGCGTAATTCTGCACCGTTGCACTCCGCAAGGTTGAAAGTGTTATGCACCATACCCATTAGGAGGAAGGCGGATAACGAGTCAAAGTGAGCTCAAGACCTCACAGACTCACTTCCCCAGTGTGATTATAGCAGCAAAAGTTGAAAGATTGTACCTGCAGTATTAACGGGTTTTCTCCACTATCAGAATGAGGAAATCACCAAGGCTACTGTAGTTTTACCTGACGTGTACACGGGGACTGATGTATGTGTACCGGAAACGTGCAAGGTTAAAGGTTTAGCGTGCGAATAGACATTGAGCACGATTAGACCTGATGGTTTAACGGACGTTCTAGTTATTAACAGAACAGGCACTCTTAGAATATTGAAAGAAGGATGTTATTAGTGTGATTTTCTAGTTTACCATAACAATGTTGTACCACAGCCTACGCAATTCCCAATTGGTAGTATATTTTCTCCACCTCAACAAACTAGACAGTAGAGGATAGATCAAATATCACCACATGTTAAAGTGATTGATCATCCTCAAGGCAAGACTAGACTCTTAGAGCTGCTTGCCGACTACAGAAACATTATAGCATTACCAGGGGAACAGTTGGGGCACACAGGTGTAACCTCACATCACATATCCTTAAAGGAGGGCGCGAATCCAATCTACATACCAGCTTACCGACTACCACATAGTCAGCGTGCTGTAGTTCAGGACATGGTTCAGGTTATGTTGAATGAGAAGGTTATCAGTGATAACTTATCACATTCTAAATCTCCTTTCAATAGCCCTTTGTTTTTAGTTCCAAAGAAGGATGGCGGTTGGCGCCCAGTTATTGATTTTAGGAGCGCCAATGAAAATACGATCCCAGATAGGTACCCTATGCCTGTCTTGAGTGATATTTTACAGTACTTAGGCAAGGATCATGCTGGTTGTAGCAATTTAGATTTGTTTAGCGGGTATTGGCAAATACCGCTCGATAAAAAATACCGAAAGGTTACTGCTTTTAGTACTCCTTTGGGCCATTTTGAATTTCAGCGAATGCCTTTTGTTCTCAGAAATCCCCACTGACTTTTCAAAGGATGATCTCATAGTAGTCAGTAAGGATGTCAATACCCATCTTGTCAAACTGCATGAAGTATTAAAAAAAATTCCACAGCAGGTCTTAAAATTAAACTTTCTAAATGTAAGTTTTTAAAATCCAGAATCCATTTCCTTGTCATGTAGTTGACGATGACGGCATTCATACAGTTGATGATAAAGTTAAGGCTATAGCTCAGTTTCCACGTCCTACATTGGTTGATAAGGTGCGTAGTGTTCTTAGTGTATTTGGATATTATCGTTCTTTAATTAAGAACTATGCGACATTTGAAGGTTCCAAGTGTTCCCTGAAGAAGGCAGTGATGGGTAGGGAAACACCGGGTAACACTGAAGTCCACTAATTAACGGATAGGAGAAATACAAGTAGTGACTAGCGTGTGCCTTGCACGACCCACAGAGTCAGACTGAGACTGCCTTGCCATATTAGGGTGTGTCATACGGAGGCGAATTTTTTTTTTTTAGTTTGAAAAATCGGCCCATGGTATTAATGATGTAGTTCTATGTGCATAATCATGTGATATCTTCAGATTTGAAAAGTTTTCATTTTTTGCTAGGTAAATTTTAACTTGAAATCTTATGAAAATTCAGTATTCCCACCCTTTTACCAACACAACTAAATAGCTTATTTAAAGTAAAGTAAATGTATCAGGTTAATTTATTAGGATGAAAATGATCCAGAATAGTGAAACGGATGATCTTGACACATTTATTAAATTTAATATTCCTTTAGAAAACAAAATCATCAAATACAAAAACCGGTTTTACTACTACGACCCGGTGTTGCTGCACACCATAGAGAACATGTCTTTCTTGCTTCTGTTTCTACTCATCACCTCCCTGCTGACCACCTGAGCTCGGATGTAGCCTTCCCTCCTCTCCTGGCTGTACACGTAACTGCTGGCCTCGCTCACTTGCTGTACACAACGCTCTATGCTCTGGGTGTGCGAGGGCCAGGCAGGGACATGCATGGGGTTGTCCAGGAAAGCTCTGACTTGAACATTGGTGAGGCTGCAGGTAGAGGGGGCTCACTGCCAGCCTGGATGTTATCCAGATCTATGAGATCAGTGAGGGTCTTGGCACCTAGATTGACTTCAGGAGTCTTCCTGACCCTGAAGGAATCGTCACCAACTGATTCGTCATGCCCAGATCCTCTCATAAGTCTCATATCCAAGATCTTTTTGACTGCCACTCTTCTCTCCTCCTCATCCTTACTGCAGAGCATTGTCTGCAGAACTGCCTCGGGATGAGCATACCAGGAAGATCTCCTCACAGTCTGCTCCACAATCTGAAAAACCTTCCTTGGCTGACTCCTCAGGAGCTCAAGCTGGAAGAGAACATGCCTCGGACCTTCGGAGAACGATGACTTGACCTTGGTGTTGAACCAATTTGGCAAGTAGACATTCACGATGAATTGGACAATAAGTCTCAGGTTGTGAAGCTGGTTCCCTTTCAGTTTATGATGAGCGACCCAAATTCTGCAGAACCTGAGAGCCGTTGTGAGCCACCTAGAATGTGAGACTGGACCTATCTGCAGGTAAGCAAGTCTATCAGGCATGACCCCAGTTTTGATGGCACTGCAAATCATGTAACCATAGTACTGGTCAGTACTCAGGTCGTCAATGACAGTATGTGCAAGCTCAACGAGTGGAGGGCCAACTGTGATTTTTTCAAAGTTCGGATTTATTTCTAACTCAGTGGCAGAGTGCAGCATCTTGCCAAGAGGACCAGACCATCTGTTGTTTGAAAGAGTCTTGCCATCCAGCTCCTGGATCAGATGTCTGGGTGGCAACTCGTTGGTGTGGAGGTCACAAACAATCCAGACCAGCTTCCTCCCAATCTTCCGCTCTATCCACTGTATGACCCCCCCTTGCCACCCTGTGTTCGTGTTGGTGCTGTCCCCTCCAATGGCCTGCAGGGTCTGGTCTACGTTCCTCTCTCTGAGCCAGTTCACAATGTCATCTGCCACTATCTCAGCTGGTTTCCTGATGTCATCTTTCTCTGGAGTGAAATGCCACAAATACTTCCCTCCTGGTTCACTGCAGAAGGAGTAGTGTTCCTCCTTCACCATGGCAGGGAACAACTTGCCAGAATCTCCAACTTTCATGAACACTTTAGTGTCATCCCTTCTCCCATCAAAGAACAAACAATTGATTCCATTTTCTCTTATCCCCTTATCAAACTCCTCTTCTAGGTTACTGACAAGTTTCTCCTGAGCTCTCCTTACTTTGTTATGAGCTATCACCAGGTGAACATCATCAGGTGTTATCAAACCACCGTCAATCCAGGCAGCTGTTGCTATCTCTGCAGTTTCTCTGAGACCAGTGTGGTGTCGCATGCTGGCCAGAGCTATGCTCGGGATATCTTTCCTATTTCGAATCTTATGCCTGGAAGGTTTGGGATCATTATTTTCTGGGTTAGGGACAAAGTCACCATTCTCCTGGTCAGCACTCGGATCAGCCATGGGGAAGTCATTAAACTCTGAATCAGCTTGACTCCAATCATCGGCCTTTTTTACCTCACCCTGGGCCTTCTCAAGTCTCTTTTCCTCGGCAACTCTTCTCCTCTTCTGTCTCTCTGTGGCAGCCTCCTGTCTCTTGGACTCCGGAATATCTTGGCTAGAAATCATGAGAGCCCCTATACTGCCAGTCTTCTCTCTCTGTGCTTTGACAAATGCCAGTTCGATCACAGGAATCTTCAGTTCACGCTTGCAAATACAGGAGATGTGGGCCTCGGATTTACAGTCACGATCGCATCCAAACTCAGGACAGAGAACAATTGGGCACTTGCAAGTAATTATGTCAAATAACTGGTCCAGTTGCTTGGCAAAGCTGTCCTTAACTGCAAGTTTTCCTCTCCCAAGAGAGATATCTCTTGCCTTTTCCCAACTGGCTAGCAGTCTCTCACTAATCTTCTTCTGACTTGTTATGACTGGAGGCTTGAACTGAGCGTTAGCCAGAGTGTACTGTGCCAAGACAGCTTTGGTCATATCACTGGCAATGTCTTTGTTTGTGTAAGTTCTTTGGTTCTTTTCACTGATTTGCCTGATTAAAACACCGTATCTCCCAGACCCAAGATAGTGACTGAGATGGCTGGATTTTTGGTTCCTCGTCCTGACACAAGCAGCCATCGCAAATATTATCAACTTATAAATGCATCAGAATCTGAAACAGAAAAAAATATTGTTAGTTGGGTTGTTAAAGAATGAAGTCAGAAAGCAATGTTCACTATTTAATTGTAATGCACTAATGCAGCTGTACGTTAGATTTTCGATAAATTTCACGCTAAAATTTACCTAGCAAAAGGTTGCAAAATATTGAAACTGATATTATTTTCTGTTTATATACACTAAAATCTACCAAAAAAGTGATGGGCCATTAGTTTTAGCTGATCTTCCCTCCTATGACACACCCTATTGCCATATGGCAGCCTCGGGGCAATGTTGCCACGTAATTATATACAGAGATGCTACTCGGCACAGTAGCTTAGATACATAACCTACAACATTGGCGTCACCCTTAACTAAGTTACTGAATAAAGATGCAATTTTTGTATGGAATGCAGAACACGAAGTAGTTTTGCTGCATTGAAGACAACACTTACCAATGCCCCTGTTTTAGCATTTCTTGATTACTCTCAAGATTTCACTGTGTGTACCGAAGCTTCAGGACTAGGAATCGGAGCTGTAATCATGCAGTTGGACTCAAGAGGAAAATTTAGAATGATTGCTTTTACAACTCGTAAACTTAATGATGCCGAAACACGTTATTCTGTAACGCATTAACAGACGTTAGCTGTTGTTTGGGCACTGAAAAAATTTAAAGACATCATCTTTGGTGATAAAATAACTGTTTTTACGGATCATGTGGCAGTAACAGAACTGTTCCATGGCAGAAATCTATCAGGCAGATTAGCACGCTGGTATCTGACCATTCAAGAATTCAACCCCAAGTTTAGGTATTTACTGGGAAGAGCGAATGTGGTCGCCGACGCCTTGTCTATAAAATTTGCAGTAGTGATGCATGTATCTACGTTCACTCTCATAATTAGAGGATGAACGACGACACGATCCTTTGTGGTCTGCAGTAATTTTTGCTTTAGAGTTGGAAGAGGAAGATAAGCTTCCTAAATTGATTCTTCCGCTCAATCAGTTTGATTACGACATAACATACTCCATCGATCCAAGAAGACGTCTGAGGGTATAGTTACACAAATAGTCGTACCTAACACATTGTGTGAAACGATTATAAAGTTGTTCCACGATGATCCTCAGGCAGGTCACCAGGACGTGACAAATGCCTTGCGGACATTAGAGGAAAATATTTTTGGAAAACTATGAAGAAAGACATAGAATTGCATATTGCTAAGTGTTTGTCATGTGCCCAACATAAGGGTAACACAAGGTCACCGGCCCAAATTTTACAATATCCTACACCAGTGCGTCCGTTTGACACAGTCGCGATAGACTTGTTACAACTTCCGAGGAGTTATCAGGGATCCTCGTACGTCCTAGTGTGTGTGTGGATCATTTTATTACAACCTATCATTCATAGGCTAATGGCCTTGTCGAGAGAGCCAATCGCAAGATCCTAGAGATACTTCGCCAGATTGTGTGTGATATGCAATACACATGGGAGGATTGGGTACCACAAGTTGCAGCATCTATTAATGATTCGATTAATAGCTCTACCGGCAAATCACCCTACTATATTGTTTATGGCATAGACAAACGTCTGCCTTATGACGTACTTACTGACAAGCCATGCCCTCTTTATAATATGGATGATTTCGCGACAAAACAGAACAGCGTTTTTACAGATATTCATGGCCAAGTACGGAAACATTTAACACCGTCACACGCTGAAATGATTTTTAAGCAACATAAACAAGCTAAGCCTGTCTTGTTAGAAATAGGCAATACTGTTAAGATGAGAGAACCTGAAAGGAACTCTAAGCTTTCAGCCATATTTTCTGGTCCATTCTGCATTATCGCCAAAGAAGCGGGCAACAAATTTTTAATTTGGAAGCCTAATGCACAAACCGCAGATGTAGTGCACGCGGACCATCTTAAAAAGGGCCATAAAGATTTATTGCCCGAGAATGGTAATGATGTCATAGACATCTTTTCAAACAGTACATAAGCAGAGTGTACCTAATGATTATCATTTGAAACTTCGTTCTGCAAACAAATATTAAAATACATTGAAACTTTTATAGAATGGCTTGGATCATCAGTGTGCTGCTCCTACTGCTTTGTGACACTGTTGTGTTGACGGATATGTACACAGATGTCCTTAAGCCAGGTGCGCTTGTTGCACCCATTGGACGCGTTCTCATTATTGAGGATGTGGTGAAAATAAAATATGAGTTACACGGACTGCTCAAGCTTTCTCGCCAGATGGAATCCATTGACGCTCAAATGCAGACAGCTTTGACTGTCCTTGATGATATCCGTACGACTCCAAACATTTCGGCAATGGTTTCACAAACTGTTGAGCTTCAGCTGCTTCGTCTCAGAACCCTTCACAATATTCTCGTCGCTGTCGGAACCACTATTCCAGCGTCTCAGAATGATCTTGCAAAGAAAGTGCGTTCCCAAACGCGTAGAAAGCGAGGATTATTTAATTTTGTGGGTCATATACAAAGCACTCTATTTAGCACAGCGACTGCCGAGGATGTAGCTAAACTAGGAGACCGCATGAACATTGCAGATCAAGATGTTTCAAAACAAAATCGTGTTATTACTCAATCTTTTCATGCAATTAGTGCCTTAGAATCGAAAGTTAATGCGATTATTTCTAAGTCTAACCATTTATATAGGGTTGTTTATAAGTTGATGAATTCAGTCCCTACGTTTGAGTGGCTCCTTTATTTTTCTGAGTATTTGCATGCTGCGGAAAGTTCTGTTCTAGATATAATTACTAATAAAAATGAACTAATCACAAGCATCGTGGATGCAGGGTTAGGACGAGTGGATGCAGAGCTTGTGCCTGTGAAGACTCTTCTTGAAGCATTACAGATAGCCAAGTTGACTTATCATTTAACTCAAATTTTCACAGATCATTAGGTAGAATATTATTACCCTCTGTTGGAGTCAACTCTCACACACAATGCTATTCTTATCCACATACCTATACTAGGGCAACATAAATTTAATGCATGGCATTTGGAACCCTTCCCTTTGTATGTTATTGACACACTGTATAGTATACAGTGTGTCAATTTAGGGGGTGAACTAGCTAAATTGAAAATCGAGTAATTTGGTAGCAATTTATTGTAGTCTTTAAGCATGCAAAACAATATTCTGGCATAAATTTTTTTTTATAATAAGTCCTACCTACATCAAATGGATTTTTAAATGTACATATTTGTGAATTTATAACATAACCAGCGTTTGCACACATGTTACTGTTTCAAGTTTCAAATTATTATATTTTATTATCCGTAGTCTATTTGAAAGTAACCAATGCCTTCATACTCTCTTTGCTTTGGTTTCTTGTCATCAGTAGTCTGCTTGCTATTTGTGCTTTGATGTAACCTTCTCGCCTCTCGTGGCTGTAAACATGGCCTGCTGCTTCTGTGACCATTTTCACACATCTCTCCACACTTTGAGTGTGGGAAGGCCACTTCGGCACCTGCATTGGAGTCTCTTTAAGGTTTCTCAATTCTTGGCTAGTTAGACTTGTTGTCAATGGTGGCTCTAAGACTTCCAAACTCAAGTCAACCAATTCTGACAATTTGGTGGCATTGACGTTTATTGGGGGAACTTTTCTTGAATGAAACGAACAGTCTCCCAACTGGTCGTCATCTATTAGCGTTCCTCTAATCTTTAGAATGACTTCTACAGCCTCGGTTCGGAGATTGGTACATTGACTGCAAAGCATTGCTTGCAAAACTGCTTCTGATCGAGCATACCAAGCGGACCTTCTTGCCACAGGTAACACGATGTCCCTCACTACCTTCCTCTGTGTTCTTACTAGCTGCAATTGAAACAAAAGGTGATTGGGCCCATCCACCCACATAGGATTAAGTTTCACACTAAACCACTGGGGAAGATAAACTCCAATAATAAATTCAACAATTAACCTCAAATTCTTCAGCACTTTGCCCTTCAATTCGTGTTTGGAAATCCAAATCCTGCAGAAACGAAGAGCTGTAGTTAACCAACGGCTGTGACTGACAGGTCCAATCTCCAAGAGAGCCAATGACTGAGGCACTTCTCCTGATCTTATTGCTTGGGCAATACGATAAGCATAGGATTGATCTGTGCTGAGATCTTTGATGACTCCTTCAGACAACGCCGGAAGGGGAGGGCCAACTTCGACCTTTGGAAAGGTTGTATTTATTTCTAGTTGTGTTGCTTCATCCAGCATGATGCCAAGGGGACCTGACCACTTGTTGTTGCTCTTTGTAGGACCATCAAGTTCCTGGATGAGATGACGAAGAGGTAGCTCGCCTGTATGTAAATCACATACAATCCAAACAAGTCTTCTTCCTAGTTTTTTCTCTAAATGCGTCATTACACCCCCCTGCCATCCGGTGTTCACTGCAGTTGAATCTCCACCAACAGCCTGCAGTGAACTGCCAAGTCCTCTCTCCTGAACCCAACATAAAATATGATCAGCAATGACCTCTGCATGTTTCTTCCCTTCTACTTCAGTTTCGGGAGCAAAGTGAAACAAAAACCGACCACCAGGCTCAGAACAGACAGAGTAGTGTTCTTCTTTGATGAGACCTGGAAACTTTCTGTTCACTCCCTCTACTTCTAGCAAAACTTTTGTGTCATCTATTCTTCCATCAAACAAAAGACAGGAGAGCCCTCCCTCGCTTAAATCTTTTTCATGCTGATCATATATTTCCTTCATTATTTTTTCTTGTGCTCTTCTAATTTTATTATGATCTATCACCAAAGATACATCCTCTCGGCTGATGAGGCCTGCATCTATCCAAGCGGCAGTTGCAATTTCTGCAGCCTCACGAAGTCCAGCATGGTGGCGAATACTAGCTAAAGCAATGTTTGAAATATTTCTTGTGTTGTATTTCATTTTCTTTGGTAAAGGTTCAGATGGCTCTTTGGAACTATCATCTGATGTTGCTTCCTGTTCATCAGAAGAACTATCAAAGAAGTGATAAACATCTTGACACAGCTCTTCCTCTCTTTGGATGGCTTCTTCACTCTTCATTTTCTTCTTTTGTTCCCTCTCTCGGATTTGTTCTCTCTTCTTGGCATTAGCAATCTGCTTCTTTGTTTCTGAATAATCTATTGAACCCATTTGCATACTTCCTTGGCCTTCTGCCTTTGTCCTCTGTGCCTTTATAAATTCAAGCTCTAAAACAGGGATCTTCTTTTCACGAGGACAACCACAATCAATGTGGGAATTATTTTCTCTCTTACCTGAGTGAGAACAGTTGGATTCAGAACATAATTGTATGGAGCACTTGCAGGTCAAAATGTCAAACAGAGTATCAAGTGTGTGCAGAAATTCATTTTTCCTGGCCAAGTTTCCTTTACCAAGTGATGTTTCAACTGCTTTGTGCCATAATTTCGTTAGTTTTAGCTCAATAGTTCGACACTGATTAATCACAGGTGGTTTGAATAGTGCATTAGCTTTTGTCCATTGATGCAGAAGAGGGACTATCATGTCATTTATGAGTTCTTTATCTGTATAGTTCCTTCTGTCCTTTGCATTTTTTTCTCGAAGGAGTAACCCTAATCTTAGCATGTCTCTCACTGTTGGAAGTTCTGATACAGGAAGCTCCTTCCCTTTACCAACTAGCAGGCTCAAGTGGGTTGACAACTGACTTCTTGTCTTCAATTTTGACATCTTCACACTATCTGACAAATAGAAAAATATTTCAATGTTTCATAAATCAATTGTTGTTTCAAAAAATATCAATTTGTTTATCAAAAATGCTGTAACAGAAATAACAATAATTTCTTAGAACATAATGTTTTATACAATGATATAAGTAACTGCGACAATCAATATGCCCTACTTACAATAATTAAAATGTAGAATTCGTCTGGTAGAGTAGGTGCAAGTGCAATGAGAGCAAACCACCGTCTATGATATCTAGAAGGAGAGTGAGCCGGGCGCCTTATCCTCACGCTTGGTACAAGTCAAAACAAGAATTAAACTGTCCCACACGGAGAGCCTGTTCATGTTCATATTCTGACATGCATATTGTACACAAGCTATAGAACCATAAAATACTCCATAATCCATATGCTTACATGAGAGTAGTTAATATCAAGTGAATAATTCTAATCAAGTCTCATTAATTTGTTGAAATACTGATATTTGAAACTTTAAGGTATAATTGATGTAGGTGAGGGTTATTTCAATTCATTTTTGTTTGCTAATCTCAAGTTTAGACATAAAGAGCCACAATATTTTGACTACCAAATTTGATTTTTAACATGTTGACAAAATTGACACACCCTACTGTATACTCTGGATAGACCAAAAGAACTTCTGCTAATACATGAAGAATATACCTTGCTAGCAGTGGATGATCCTAGGGTATTATCACGGTATAAATCGTCATATTTACATTTACATGTATGTCAAGCCTATGTATTCACATTAATTCCTGCTGCAGAAGGAATATGTGAATTGGCAGTCATACAAACTAACGTAGGCACATTGCTAACACAATGTAGTTATAGGCCAATTACTAGGAAAACTGTTTTTCATGCGCATAAGCAGAATGTGCAATATTTTTTCTTTCCTGATGAAAGTAATGTCATTTTAAAGTGCCATGATGGTGGTAAACAGTTAGTTGTGAAAGGTTATTATTAGGCTCCGAATTACTGTGATATAACTTGCAGTTCGTTGAAGACCTTGCCTTCTCATCAGCATTTTGCATTGAATTTAAATGTTACTTCAGATTTAATTCCTTTGTTTCAATTCCTTAATTTAACTATTAGTGAACTCAATATTGTCTCAGAGAAGTTGAAACTTATTTCTTACTTGAAAGAGTCACAGTTTGCTAATTTAGAAGAGCATTTGCCATTTTTTTTTGCACGGGGATTTGCAATACCATGTTTAACCATTCCCACTATTGTGTTAATTCTGGCAGTGATATTTTTGTTTTGTTATTTTAAGTCAGTATCTTCCAAGTTGAACATTGTACATAATATACTAGCCCGTAAGACACTTAAGTCTAGGACCCCAGTAGTTGATGAACCTACTGTTCCAGAGTTCCCAGCTTGGTGTCTACACATATGTTTGTAACATGGTTAGGTTTATGTATAGGATGTATTCTACGAGAAAATTTTATTCCTCATGGAAGCTCGGAAGGTGGTGACCGAGCGATGTATTAGCCCCTTAGTTCTTATATAAATGTCAGGGCAGTACATTGGGTTTATATAATCATATCAACCCCTGTAACTTTACATTGGCTATGAGGTGACATAGTCACATCACATGATGGGTAAGTTCCTTGAGGCGCGGCATTAAGACTTATGAGGTCAGCGTATAAAAGCCGGTTGCCTGAGGATTGTCACTCAACACCTCATACAAACTGGACATATTTAGAAGAGCTCTTTAATATAGCCTCTGTCCTCATTTTAACACTCATACTGTAGCTACATTGATTAAATTAAGGTGATATACACTTGGAACTGTATATGAGATAGTTTCTCAATAAATACAGAACAGACAATTTGGTTTCGCTATTAAAACCCTATAGACTTTTACATGTTCCAGCCCCATTAACCCAGAAAGAATCAACGGTTAAGGGGCCAGTTCACCTCAGTCCAGATCGACTGGAAGTCCAGACCCACCTTCTCCCATGGAAAGAGGGCCTTGCCGGCTGCCAAGGGCACACCTCCTACCGCCCTGTAACGTTGCCACTCGGTAAGGACCTGCTGTGGACAGCACGGAACACAAGGCCAGAGAGTCGAAGGCGTCCAGGGTCGCGACCGAGGATGTTCCTAACAGGGCTGGGAGCACCCCACCTTCTTGACAGGCGGAGCTGCCAAAACTCAAAGTACTCCTAACCTAGTTGTCCGCCCGTCGTCGGACCTCTAGGTCGGAGAGGGGAGAGAAGACTAGGTTCTCCCCCCACTTTACTCTCAAAAAAACTGGCCAGTTTCCCCTGGTGCCCTTTGCACAAACCAGACCGGTGGGACCGGAGCCCACTTGTACTTCCCTTGGCTGATGAAGTCATCAGGTGTCATAAAAGAGAGGGGACCCACCGTCGGTGCGGGAGAGGTACCTTCTCCTGACGAAGGCCTGGGCCTTGCAGGGGTTGGAAAGGTTGCTGAGACCAACTCCTGGTCCTATTCAGAGTAGTCGGGCAGCCCCTGTAAGAGCCCAGGCCCTCCTTGGCTCGGAATCGGACTCCAAGAACACTAATGGGTACAGGAGAGGGAGCGAGGGCGGGTACTCCGTGCCACAAGATGTTGGGTGGAGGGGGCCTGGGACTGCTGCTGCTGCTGCTGCTGCTGCACCCCAAACCAAGAAGGCAGAGCCTCCAATATCCTCAGTGGCAGGGTTGGGGGGTGTGGGTGCATTGCCCAGGGTGGCCGTCTTCCTCGGCGGCGCTGTGGAAGGTCGCCTGGCCCGGGCATAAGGAGCAGTAGGAGGTTGGTAGGGGAGAAGGGTCCATCCTAGCAGAGCCACCTGGCAAGGGCTGGTGAAGGTGGAGGTCCAGAGAGGACCGTCTCTCCACGGACACTCTGTGCTGCAGGGACAACCCAGCTGGGGCCCTGGCGAAGTAGCGGTGTTCTAGTCCGCCGCTTCCTCCTTGCGAGCCTGCTTCCCCTTGTGGCCGCTGCACTTAGGTGACCTGGGGCGGTGGTGCCTGTTGTAGAAAGACTTAGCCGGACTCCCAGAGTGGTGGTGGTGGCGACTGGAGGACGAGGGAGCACTCGACTCCCGGAAGGGCAAGGGTGGGCTCTGTGGAGAGCCCGAAGCCCCAGGACGGGAAGAGGTGGGCTCCGCTGAGGCCGACTGAGAAGCCGGAGGGGGAGACCTCAGCCTGGGGTCCTCGGTAGAGTGGACTCTCCCAGAGGAACCTAAGTCGCGGCACATCCGCAACCGGGAACAGAGATCCTGGTCCTTCCAGGAGAGCGGGGATGCCCCTCTGTCTGGTGGAACAGGAGGTTGCAGCCAGAAATGCCAAAGCTGACTGCGAGAAGATGTGGGAAGATTCCACCTCTCTTTCAGCGTCGCAAAGAAGAACCGCCACCCACTCAGAGCACACCGTCCAGCGACTCGGGTCGAACCTGTTTACGTCCACGCACAGCCAACCTGTCGGAACCTGTCCAAACACCTCAAGGCCGAGCAGGACACCGCCTTGGGGCTGGGAAGAGGATAAAGGCGAACAAATATGTGAAAAAGAGAGGCCGGCGAACTGGCGTGAAAAAGCACACAAAAAATGGAAGACGGGGAGGAGGAAGGAGCATGGGAGAGGGCGAGAGAACCCCGCCTCCTGCACACCTGCCCCACCCTAACCCGACCAAAAAAAGCGGCCGCCACCCATCCTAGAACACTCAAAGTAGGGAGAAAGGCAGGACTACAGAAGCCTCTCCAAGCCATAAAGTCTAAGCCAGACAAGTAACGACGGTGCATGTGCCTGACAAGAGAAAACACAAACAGTGGGAGAGGGTGAAAGAAAAAGTAGGGAGGGAAAACCAAAGCCTATCCGAGCAGCTTGAATAGGAGGAATGAGCACCAGGTCGGAAACCACAGCACATGGCTACAAGGAAGGGAAAAAGAGACAACAGCACTCACACAAGGAGGGTTACCCACGTGAGGTAAAACAAACTAAGGATAAGCCCTTGGCGCGAAGCACCACACAAGGAGGGTTACCCACGTGAGGAAAAACAAACTAAGGATAAGCCCTTGGCGCGAAGCACCACACAAGAAGAAAAAAGGGGGGGGGAGGGAAATGAGGCAAAAACAAGTAAACAAGGAAAAGCAAAAGCCTGAAAGATGGCCGAAGCCAGTAGGGCACATAACAAGCCAAACAACCCAAACATAAAAAAACAACACTTCCCCCTTCTAAATAAATAAGAAAAGAAAACGTTCTGGCATACTGCTGGCGAAAAAATACACAGATGGTGTGGAAGGACAACAGACACAAACCATAATGCGAAGAAAAAGCTGAAGCAGGAAAAGAGTCTGGAACGTCTACCTACAGCAACAGGCCAGAAAGGAATGACTAAACCTGAGTCAAACTCAGGAAAGCAGTAACACAGCAAATGCACAGATTCCCATTCTCTGTTTCCAGTTTTCTTCAATTGCTATTAGCAGCCTAGACTGATCTAGATGTGTCAAAATTTTGCCCTGTCACCTCCAGAGGATATCTTTTGAGGTCTAATAGCAAGTGCACTAGCGAAGATCATCTCACTAAAATAAGCTGTTACAGGCACTCTAATCTCTCTGGATAACTGAGGTGCCGAGGTATAGGCGCCAGTCTGGTGGTCCTCCTTTGGACATTTTCAATCAACTGACAGTCCCTAGCATATCTCAGGGACAAGGCAGTACACCAGACGGGGAAGCACCTCATTCCTGAAGATCGTTACGAGGGACGGACAGTCTAGATATATGAACGACCTTCTTATAAGACCTACTAGTTCAGTTGCTTGATTCGCCTTCTTCTCACTGTGGCCCGAGAGCTTTAGTTCATTGTCAACATACACACCCAAGTTCTTTTCGCATTCAGTCTCTATTAATGTAGTTTCTTCGTCCTGTTGGGACATATGATATGCTTCCTAACCGTTGGTACGACTCAGGTGTATCCTCTTACACTTCGTGACATTGAATCTTAGCAGCCATTTCTTTGACCATTCTTCAAGATCACAGAGATCATTCTCCAGCTCTTTGCAGTCTCTTTGGTTCTTATTTTCCTTGAATAACTTGGCGTCGTCTGCAGACATTTGTATGGAGGAGTGCATAGCTTCTGGCATACCATTTAAGAAACAAATACACTGCCCTATAGTACCCTGCTTGTCACAGGTACATATGACGATTTCGTACCATTAATCACTACGCACTTCTTGCGATCATGCAAAAAGTCTCCCAACGCCGGCGAGGCAGAGTAACAGTCATATTCTGCCTCTGATCGACACGTGGGTTGGCCTCAGCAACATAAGATAGTAGGCGGGAAAACAGAAGGTATAAGATCTATCTGGTAGGTAATAGTTTAGTGAAAACTTACAAAAAAATACACGTCTCTTTGACTCCTACATCTAAAAGATAGAGTTTAAAGTTTGCTTTTACCTTCATACGTCATCTTCACCTTTGACCAAACTTGAGTAAATTAAATAGATTGCCAAGGGTGAACCTCAGGAATTATATCTGGAAATTCAACGGAAATAAATCAAAACTTTGGGCACTTAGACCCTTAATTATTCAACATAACAGACATTATTTACGCACCAGCACTTCCAGTGAATTTGTATTACATAACAGACCTAGTAGAGAGATCAGCATATTTATTGAAATTTGGCTGTTATAATAATAATAATAATAATAATAATAATAATAATAATAATAATAATAATAATAATAATAATAATAATAATAATAATAATAATAATAATAATAATAATAATAATAATAATATAAATAATAATAAAAATAATAATAAATATTATAATAATTATAATAATAATTATAATAATTATAATAATAATAATATTAATAATAATAATAATAATAATAATAATAATAATAATAATAATAATAATAATAATAATAATAATAATAATAATAATAATAATAATAATAATAATAATGATGATGATGATGATGATGATGATGATGATGATGATGATTGGATGTACTATTTGTCCATTCAGTAAACATCATTTCATTTCTCATCATCACTCTCTGAAGGATGTCATATACGTATACCTATGCCACGTGATCCTGAAGTTGACCAATAGGTGAAAAAATGGTTGAAACAATATTTGGTGAGTTTTAGTGAGTTTTCATTCCTGTAAAATTAAAATCAACAACAATAATGAATTTAAAGTTTTTCTTTCTCAGGGTGTTGGCAATGTCACAAATTATTCTTAATGAATGTCACATTTAGTTTGATACGAATATTTTGACCTCTAGTCTCTGTAACATAGTAAATTTACCTACTGTAAGTTGTCAATCTGCTTCTCTTAGAGCTATTATGAGACACCATTGTGCCAATACATATACAGTATGTACCCAACGCTTGATATCTGACCATCTGAAATTTTAATAAAGCCTAATTCGAAGAAAATCATTCCACATTCTCTTTGTTTCTTTTACAGTGATTAGCCCACACGGGCACAGGTCACTCACCCGCATCAGAGAGTGAGTGCAAGGGGTAGGGGGCAAAATATAATAATAAAACTAATTAAAAAAAAAAAAAGTAATAATAACATTATATATATATATATATATATATATATATATATATATATATATATATATATATATATATATATATATATATATATATATATTGATAAAATCACACGGGATGACATCATTATGACCTGACCTCATGTTTAATAAGGTCACCCTGTATATTTAAGCCTCTCTCAGTCCATGTAATCCAGTTGCCTCTAAAGATGTCTTGAATAAAGACGAAAGGTAAGGTTCTCCGTTGTTTCCCTTTTCCCGTGTGATTTTATCAAGATTTATCTTATCCACGGTTTCATTGTGGATCTACATGAAATATATATTCTGTATATATATTTATATATATATATATATATATATATATATATATATATATATATATATATATATATATATATATATATATATATATATATATATATATATATATATATATATATATATATATATATATATATATATATATATAATAACAATAACAATAAATAAATGGAAAAAAAAATTTCAAATAAATCAAGAGTGAGAAATATGTATGTGTTGTTCATAGTAAGAGAAACAATTGAGACCCTGCAATTGTGTGTAAATAAGGCAGAAAATCAGATCAACAACCTGGGACTTGTTTACAATTTTCGTGATGCCATATGGCAGCAGGGTCTACCATTAGACACCACATTATGCTTCCAATATCTTCCCAGGCTGTAGTACCTCCCTGTTTGATAGCTGCCTACTACCTACTACTTTGAATATCATACTTGAGAGAACATTCTTCTTTTCTTACGACAAAAAAGAAAGAACAACTATATAGAAACAATATAATTCGTAACTATTTGCCAAAACGTAAAGACAATAAATGAAGAAAGAGGAGTGAGAAAACATATACATGAATTACTAAAAAAAAGGAGAGGAAATAGAGAGTTGGGGTAATCAGCTGGGATCTAACACGGTAATCGAGGCAATTTTTCTACCGTTTTTATGGACTTAATAATAAGGGTTAAACAGGTGCCCTCACAGTGAAGCTACTACCCAGGGCCATTAACACGTTGTTTTGTCCACTCAGTTTTATACCAACCCTCAAAATTGTTTTGATTATATTGTTGCGGGCCTTGACTCTCTCTCTCTCTCTCTCTCTCTCTCTCTCTCTCTCTCTCTCTCTCTCTCTCTCTAAAACACACACACACACACACACACACACACACACACACTAATTTAAGAAAAAATAATGTGATATTAACATTATTCTAATCTGAAAGCTGTGTGTTAATATTATGGAACATAATCTACGTAATAAAAAGTAGGAAGGAAAATTCATAAACTAACGTCCAAACTTTAGTGGTTGGAATTTTATACCGTAAGATATGAAGTTTCCTTTGAATTCCCAAGATTTGCTTTGAATACTCCTTGTAAAGTGTGAGAATTATCCTGTATCTCCCCTCGTATTCACAGTTCCTATTAATACAAGCCACCAGTGGTAACACCAGTAAATATTTTCAACATTCATTAATATCTGAATATAAGAAAACATGAGTTTTACCCGTACAATACAGCATTCTGTAATATATTATACCAATTACTATAATCACTGAAAATTAGAAAAACAAAATAATAAAATGATGGATCATTATATCCTTGTTTCACTGTAATTCTGTCACTGTATCACTGTATCGCTCAGTAATATGTATCCTAATATTATGTATCACTGTATTACTGTATCATTATGTTGCTGCATCACTGAATTAATGATTCTTGTTTTGTAACAGGACTGTAATAAGTCCTCCAGCCATTACTCTGTCACTGTACAGTAAGCCACTTCAGTAGGGTTAAACTGTCATTATCAAAGGATGAACTATCATCACAGGGTTAAAGTCATAGGTAGTAGGTAGTAGGCAGCTCCCAAACAGGGAGGTACTACCGCCTGGGAAGATATTGGAAGCATATTGTAATGTCTAATGGTAGACCCTGGTGCCATACAGCAATAAATTTTTTTTGACCAAGTCCCAGGTTGCTGATCTATCTTTCTGCCTCATTTACATACAATTGCAGGGTCTCAACTGTCTCTCTTACTATTGACAAAACCACAAATATAACCGTACTCATTCTTGATCTGTTTTATCCATTCTATTTTATTCTCCTATGTCAGTTGATATTAATATTGAAGCGGGGGGCCTCAACTGACGCCACTGCGGTTGCTGGAGGATCGGCTTTTGTCACACTTCATTTTTCCAACATTCGTGGCTTGAGATCCAATTTTCCTTCTGTGGAGCACCATCTATTAACCTCTTTCCCCGACCTCTTACTACTTTCCGAACTTCAACTGTCCAAAGCAGCTTCACCCAAACCTTTTCAAGCCTCAACTACAACCTTTATACCTCCTTTCGTTCTAAGGGAGGTGTATGCGCCTACTGCAACACACGTACACCTACTGTATAGCTCGATTCAGGGATCTTGAATCTCCCCTTTATGTTGTCATCTGGCTCAAAATATCTCTACCTACTGTAACTCTTTTTCTTTGTTTCCTATACTGTTCTCCCAACTCTACCAACTATTTCGAACTCTTTGACTATTTGACTTCTTGCCACAAGTCGTTGCTATCCACTCACCCCGATTTGGAACAATTAATCAAACACCCTACACGCGTTCCTCATCGACACGATCAACTTGCTAACATTCTTGATCTTTGTTTTACCTCTAACCCCTCACGCTATTCATACTCAACTTCTGCCCCCTTAGGGTCTTCTGATCACAAACTTATTTCAATTAAATCAAACTGGGAACAACCCCCTTCCCCACCCCCCTCTAAACGTCAACTATGGCACTATCGGAGAGCAAGCTGGCAATCCTTGCGAGAATTCTTCACCAACTTTCCTTGGGATGAATGTTGCTTTTCCACTCGGAACGCCTCGGTAAGTGCTGAAAGAATTGCTGGGGTTATACAGGGTGGTATGAGTGCATTTATCCCATCTTCTACCAAAACTTTTTCATTATAATAATGGTTTGATCGCCCCTGCTCTCTTGTTTGCAGGGTGAGAGATAGGGCATATCGAGCTATGAAACTATCCCCTTCTCCTTTTACCCACACCTCTTTCATTACTTCTAGGAATCTTTGTAAGGCTATTCTTCGTAGGGCCAAGCGGAATTTAAAAAAAAAAAGACCTCTGTCCTGACTGATTCTTCCTCGAGTAAATCCTTCTGGTCCTTAACCAAAAACCTCTTTCACAACTTCTGCACTCCTTCTTTTCCTCCTCTCTTCCGACCAGATAACTCTATTGCCAACTCTCCCCCTGACAAAGTCAATCTCTTTGGCACCTTATTCTCCTCTAACTCCACCTTAGACGATTCCCACTCTATCCCTCCTACCCCTGCTCCTCCTACTGAATCTATGCACTTTCCTATAATCTCCACTCGCAGGGTTACTGGTGTGTTATCCAGGTTGGATGTGAGTAAGGTGCATGGACCGGACGGAATACCCTCTCGTGTTCTGAGGGAGTGTGCTGAAGCTCTGGCCCCTGTGCTTGCTCGCCTCTTTCGCCTCTGCCTCAAAACCCAAACTTTTCCGTCTTCTTGGAAGCATGCCTTGGTTCAGCCCATCCCGAAGAAGGGTGACCATTCTAATCCCTCTAAGTATCGCCCCATTTCCATAACTTCATCCCTCTCTAAGATTTTCGAAACTATCTTGAACTCCTGTTTTCTCATTCACCTTGAACGCCTTTTTCTTTTGTCGGATTACCAGTATGGTTTTCACCAGGCCAGATCTACTGGTGATCTGCTCTCCTATTGCACCCATCTTTGGTCATCCTCTCTTAAGGATTATGGGGAAACTTTCGTCGTGGCCCTCGACATCTCCAAAGCATTTGACAGGCAGCACAAGTCTTTGCAATCAAAATTTCCCCCCTTTGGTTTCTCTCCCCCACATTGTTTTCTAATCTCTAGCTTCCTTGAAAACCAATCCATGGCAGTTGTTGTCGAGGAATCGATCTCTCGCTCTTTTTCTACCAATAGAGGCGTCTCACAGGGTTTTGTTCTTTCAACCTACTCTCTTCCTTCTTTTTATCAATGATTTACTTCACACTACAACTAAATCTATCCATTCTTTCGCCGATGATTATATTCTTCACTCTTCTTCACATTTTCCCCTTCCTCCTAACTCTCAAACTAGATCTGTTTCTAGAGCTGATATCATTACTTCCATCAATGCGGATCTGTGCAGCATCTCTGAATGGGGAGGTACAAACTTGGTTAAATTTAACAGTAATAAAACTCAATATTTACCAATTACACCTTCTAAATTAGACGATCTCCCACCAATTTCATTTCAGGGCGCTATCATCCTGCCAAATTCTGAAACAACTATGTTAGGCCACACCATTTCCTCTAATACAGTATGTCCTGGAAATCACACATCCTTAATATAGCTAAAGATGCCTCCCGAAAGTTTGGAATGCTGTACAGATGCCGTAGCTACTTCACTCCTGAGCAGTTGCTCCAAGTATATAAGGGATTCATTCGTCCTAACCAAGGCTGGATTCAGGAGTGGGCAAAGTGGGCAAAGTGGGCAGCTACCCAGGGGCCTCCACAATCTGGGGGCCTCTACATATTACAATATTTTATTTATGTGCGGAAGTAGCTATATCAGGGCTGGTCGACTCGAAACCACATGAATGACTCCAGTCATGTCTCACTTTTGTGTGTGTGTTTGTGTTGGGAATTTGTACACTATCAATAAATATAGAGTTAATTGAAAATTTATCAATGTTCTAATTTCCTCAATATAACTGCATATGGCTTCAAAATTCTCCAAAGAAGTGTTCAAATTTCAAAATTTTCCCGGGGCGCTTGCAGCGCCCCCCGCAACTCCCAGATGTTTAGGCTCACTTCACTCGCCACCCCACCCTCTTGGGTAGTTATAATGAGGGGGGCCTCCACAAAGAGGCTGCCCATGGGCCTCCACAGGTCTAAATCCGGCACTGGTCCTAACTTGGAGTACTGCTCTCATATCTGGGGAGGCTATTCTTCTATCCAACTGCTAGATAGTGTGGAATCAAAGGCATTTCGTCTTATTATCTCTTTTCCTTTAGTCGTCAATCTCTCTTCCCTTTCTCTTCGCCGCAATGTTGCTTCACTCTCTCTCTTTTACGGGTACTTAAACGGGCAATGTTCGGTGGATTTGGCATCCTGTGTACCGCCGGCAAGGCCGTGGGCTCGTAACACACGTCTTGCCCGCGCAGCCCACCGTTTCTCTGTGGATGTCGGTCACACGAGAATAACCCGTTATAGTACCTCCTTCTTTCCTCTCACAACCAAACTGCGGAACGCTCTGCCTTCTTCTGTGTTTCCATACTTATACAATCTGTCTCACTTTAAAAAGCTGGTTTTCCGGCATCTTCGTGGTGTAGCTTAACACGGTATAACCTTTTTCTTCTCTATATTCAATTTCTTTCTGTTCATATTTTTCACCCCAGGCCCCGTTGTGGGTCGTTTGACCTGTGCCCGGGTGGGCTAACTCCGGAAAAAAAATGTTGACATTAAAGGGTTAAACTACCGTAATAAAATAGTTAAGCCATCGTTCTCAAGGGATGAACTAATATTACCAAAGACTATATTAAACTACTCCATTTCTGTATCACTGTCTTTGTATCAATGTATCAAAGTATAATTGGATCACTGTATTACTGCATCGTTGTGTCCCTGAATCATTGGATCACTGTATTACTGCATCGTTGTGTCCCTGAATCATTGTATCACTGTATTACTGCATCACTGTGTCCCTGAATCATTGTATCACTGTTTTACTGCACCACTGTACCCCTGAATCATTGTATCACTGTTTTCCTGCACCACTGTACCCCTGAATCATTGTATCACTGTTTTCCTGCACCACTGTACCCCTGAATAATTTTATCACTGTATTACTGCATCACTGTGTCCCTGAATCATTGTATCACTGTTTTACTGCACCACTGTACCCCTGAATCATTGTATCACTGTATTACTGCATCACTGTGTCCCTGAATCATTGTATCACTGTTTTACTGCACCACTGTACCCCTGAATCATTGTATCACTGTTTTACTGCACCACTGTACCCCTGAATCATTGTATCACTGTTTTCCTGCACCACTGTACCCCTGAATCATTGTATCACTGTATTACTGCATCACTGTGTCCCTGAATCATTGTATCACTGTTTTACTGCACCACTGTACCCCTGAATCATTGTATCACTGTATTACTGCATCACTGTGTCCCTGAATCATTGTATCACTGTTTTACTGCACCACTGTACCCCTGAATCATTGTATCACTGTTTTCCTGCACCACTGTACCCCTGAATCATTGTATCGCTGTATTACTGCATCACTGTGTCCCTGAATCATTGTACCACTGTTTTACTGCACCACTGTACCCCTGAATCATTGTATCACTGTTTTCCTGCACCACTGTACCCCTGAATAATTTTATCACTGTATTACTGCATCACTGTGTCCCTGAATCATTGTATCACTGTTTTACTGCACCACTGTACCCCTGAATCATTGTATCACTGCATTACTGCATCACTGTGTCCCTGAATCATTTTATCACTGCATTACTGCATCACTGTGTCCCTGAATCATTGTATCACTTATTACTGCATCATTGTATCTCTGAATCATTGTATCACTGTATTACTGCATCACTGTGTCCCTGAATCATTGTATCACTATGTCCCTACATTATTGTATTAATTACTCTCAATATCTTGTAATAGCTATATTTAAGCATTATCCGTGCATTACTGTAGTTTCATAGTAATGTACTGTATTAATGTATTCATCTACTACTGTATCACACGGTTACTGTATAAGTAATGACTGATAATATCTCTGAATTGCTGTATTATTGGAGTAATGACTAACTGCTGAATTACAGCGTTATTATATCCTTGTACTGTACTACTGTATCGTTGCATTGTGGTGTCACTGTATCATTATACCGATGAATTATTGAAACACTGTACCATTGTATTATTATCCAGTTGTAGCACTGGATCACTATAATACAGCTGCATATCTGCATCACAGCAGTTGTGCATCATTGCTGTACAGGATCACTGCAGTACATTATATATCACTGTAGTGGTTTTTCTCCGTGTTACTACATTACTCTCATCCTATATCACTGCATGGTTTCACTGTATTACCAGATGACTGCATCATTACATTACAATGTCTCAGTATCACTGTATAGTTTCTGTATTACTACGTCACTAAGCTGATGGATTTTTATGGTATTATCACATAACTGTAACCGTGGCAGTGTGTCGGTACCAAACTGTGTCCTTTAACTACTGCAAGACGCTATTAAGAGACCAGTATTGTGGTGAGGGAGGGTGCTGGAGGGGCTGGGAGAGTGATGGGGGTGAGGAAGGGTGCTGGTGGGACTGGGAGAGTGATGAGGGTGAGGGAGGGTGCTGGAGGGGCTGCGAGAGTGATGAGGGTGAGGGAGGGTGCTGGAGGCTGGGAGAGTGATGGGGGTGAGGGGTGCTGGTGGGACTGAGGGAGGTGCTGGAGGGGCTGGAGTGATGAGGTGAGGTGCTGGAGGGCTGGGAGAGTGATGAGGTGAGGAGAGTGCTGGGGGCTGGAGAGTGATGAGGGAGGGTGCTGGAGGGGCTGCAGAGTGATGAGGGTGAGGGGGGTGCTGGAGGGGCTGGGAGAGTGATGAGGGTGAGGGAGAGTGCTGGAGGGGCTGGGAGAGTGATGGTGGTGAGGGAGAGTGTTGGAGCAGCTAGGGGAGAATTTATGATGGTGTTGATTAGGGAGAGTATTGGCAGTGACTTAGTGTTGGGGAAGATGAGAGAGTATTGGTGGTGGTCTTAAAGGAGAATATTGGAGGAGCTGAGAGAATAATGGCAGTGGTGGTGGTGGTGACGGGAGTGTTGGAGATATTGGAGGGAAGTAGTGGAAGTGAGGGAGAGTATTAAGAGAGGCTGGAAGAGGCAGTAGCGGTGGTGAGGGAGAGTGTTGGAGGAAGAGGTGGCTCACATTAAGTGGGATATCGATCATTATGTTTTATGAGCGATAACACTTTGATAGTTTTTAATGAGCCGTAGAAACACAACTTGTTTTTCTTCACCTCTCTCTCTCTCTCTCTCTCTCTGGATTTTTGTTCTCTCTCGGAGTCTAGTATAATGACACAGACACTGTTTCAGGTGGTAAGAGTTACAATCACAATACATATATCTAAACACACACAGACTTTGAAACCAATGGACTAGGATGAATCACCTTTTCCAGAGTGGAATGTGGAGAGGCATTCCCGTCGACTATATTTCTCTCCAATACATGGAGGTGTGATGTTGGGGGGGTGCGTTATAACCCCGCCCGTCACCCTTATAGATAGAAAGATAGTCATACAGGTTTATATTTATTCAGTTTGTAGTACATAGACAGGTACATAATACACATAAACAATGAAGGCATGTGAACAGTGGATACTGCGTGTATCGTTGTCTACTTACAGTGGGGCTGGATCTAAGTTAATACTTGAAGTGACTCGACGAAGTTAGTTACAAGTTAACGTTACTTGCTAGTTGATGATAGTGGTTGAGTTTAGTTAGTGGTTGAAGTAACACAGTAGTTAAAGTACGTTACTAATTGGTGTGGTAAACTATTAACTAAAATAAATTAGCTAAAGTAAATTGCCACCTGAAGTAAGACTGAAGGAAGTTAGTAGATGCGTAAGTTACAAATTAATGTAAGACAGTAATTAAAATAAGTTAGTAGCCTGTGTGTGTGTGTGTGTGTGTGTGTGTGTGTGTGTGTGTGTGTGTGTGTGTGTGTGTGTGTGTGTGTGTGTGTGTGTGTGTGTGTGTGTGTGTGTGTGTGTGTGTGTGTGTGTGTGTGTGTGTGTGTGGGTGTGTGTGTGTGTGTGTGTGTGTGTGTGTGTGTGTGTGTGTGTGTGTGTGTGTGTGTGTGTGTGTGTGTGTGTGTGTGTGTGTGTGTGTGTGTGTGTGGCTGACAATATTGGGAAATTGGTTAAACTGAGTTGTAATATAAATATGTTAATTTAAGGTATGGTAAATGGAGAAGACGTTATATTAAAGTAGATTAAATTGGAATTATTTGTTTGTCCAGTAAAGAAATAATTTAAAATTTAGTTTCAGGAATGTGATGAAATACTACTAAAGAGGATGTAGATTACGGTACACTTATAGATATTTTAGGCTGCAAGTAAAGTATGTTAAATACAAGAAAAAGGTTAAGACAACAATAATAAATCGAATATGGAAATAAATATTTATATAGTTAAAGTATTTAAGGGAACTGAGTTAAGATGCTTCTTGGGGAGTTGTAAATTAAGAGGAGAGGGCGAGGCTTGAGCATGAAACACCACACAAAGAGTATAATAGCCAGGAGCCGAGGAGGGAAGAGACTGTTGGTGTCGGTTGCAGGTCAAATGGATAGATACCAGTCCTAAATAGTCCCCTATCTAACCTAACCGAACCATTAGGACTGGGGCCCACCAGGCTTGGAATCCATAACTAATGACACCCAATTCTAATAGTTAGGTTCACCGTTAAGGAATGAAATCTGTTTTACCTGTCAGTTACCATGGTGTTAACTCAGTGTCAGGGTACTGGGGGATGGAGACGGTAGAGACAGAGACGGATGGTGTGAAAGAGGACGATGGGGGAGTGAGAGAAAAAACGTCGAAAGAGAATAAGAGAAAGAGATTTGATGTTGATATTGAAAGAGCTTATTTAGCCAGAAAAATACAGATGCAGAGTGGATAATAATAACATTATTAACATGGCTGAGCCAGGTGAGAGAAAGAAAGTAAATAAATCGAAACAATTTTTGTATTGTTGAGAACTGGTCGAGGAGAGAGGCACTGAGGGAGGCGCGGAGGGAAGGAGAGAAGGAGAGAATGAGAGGTGGGAGGGAGGGAGGGAGGGGGAGAGAGGAGGGAGGGAGGGAAGGAGGGCGGTAGAGTGCTGGGCGGTTACCACCTGTTGTAAGACCGCGGCCACTCCACCAGAACCACCTCTGACCCCCCCCCCTCCCCTCTCCACCACTACCCAAGACATATCCTCGCTCAACAACCCTCTACCCCCACCGACCCACCACAGCCATCCACCCAACCTCATCTGTTTTCTTTTTTTTAGGTTCAGGTTCTTGAAGCACTATTTTTCTCTGTGCTATTTACTCCCTCAGCCAGACTATATTTTGTTAATGTCTGGTGAGCCTTATGTTTCATTGGTTCCTCACGGTTTTATTTCGTCATCAAAATAGTCATTCATTTCTTAGTTACCTAAAGTTTGTCCCATCTACAAACACTTATAAAAGATGGCATCTCTTAACAGGTAAGGTGTGAGTATTTCATGTATTCCTCGACTTTATGTTACACTTCAAGCAAAACACGCCATAACCTGCCCAGTACACCCTGCCCTGACATTCTCCTTCCCCGCAGCTAGTGTAATAGTGAAAACCTACTATATAATCAAGATTCATCATAATTATTCTTTTCTACTAATCAACTTATTATAGTCTTTATATATGTTAGATTTTTTTGTTGTCATTATGAATTCTACATTAGTATGTGATGCTTAATTTGAATCTAATTAAACAATACCTGAACAATATACAGGTACCTTGATGGTCACTACTTTATCATTTGGGGTTTTCACAACTTGTTTATTGTTAAGGACTTAATAAGACAGATATATTGTTAATTCCCAATACGACGTCCTGCTTTCCTACACCATCTGATGAGGGCACCTGACCACTGGCCGAGGGCGGCGGTAAGGTATGTTGGACAGGTCTGGCGTGGGTGTGAGCGTGGCGGCGCGGGAGGCAGCAGCCCCGGCTGTAACTTACCTGAAGGAGAGGGACGCACCTGAGCACCAGCCACGGCCTCAGGTCATGTCCCTCAGGTATTCCCGTATTAGGTAAACAACTCCCCCTTGTCCCCAGCCGCCGCCCTACGTCCTCACACAACTTTCTATTTTGTTTTTTTATTTTTACATTCCAGTTATGGTTTAAATGGCAAGATTTATCATGACTATGATTTACATATACTATTACAGAAGAATTATAACATCCATAACAAAAATAATTCAATAATTATTTCCCAGCCCTTTTTTTTGTACGGCTGGCACCGGTTACGTTGTAGTGCACGTGTTTGAAATAAATGTTGGAAGGTGATATTTACTTCTCGTAGCTCTCGCTGTTATTATTGCGCCCTGTCAAGTTATTTGTTTATTAAAGAAGTAGATTAAATATCATGCAAACAGTTATGAATATTAATATGTTGTTCTCAGCATTTTTGTATAAAATAATTACTATAACATGTTCCCCGAGGCGATAACAAATTCCACATTCCAGGGCCACCACAATGCTTGGCTGCCAAACTCCTCCCACCGCGAGCTCCTATTGGTTAACGCCAAACCTCTCCAATTTCTCATTGGTTACGAGTTTTAAAATTCTAGTTCTCATTGGCTGGTGTATATCCTTGGACACCGTCAGTGGGAAGAAGTACAAACCCCGTGCACTGTGATTTCAGCTCACCACTTCTTACCAGACTGCGGTGAGAGCGAGACGTGTTCAGTGCTACTGCCAAGTGAAGCGATAGAGGCTGCGTGCAATTCTACTCAACTATGAAGGCTCAAGTGTGTGAAGCTCCAGTGAACAGCCTCCCTACCATCAGGAGCGGGAAGGTGTCAAAGGGCCGTGAAGAAGACTTCGAAGTGGCTCTTTACTTGGACAAGCTGCGGCACCTGTTGCCTACCGCCAGAAGCAGAAAAATTCAGGAGAAGAAACTTAACCGCCTGGAAGTGATAGAGAGCGTTATCCAGTACATCAGCGAGCTGCAGGAAGTCCTCAACATTGACGTGCACGACCGCGAGATGGACCTGCTGGAGTACGAAACGAGCAGCATTACCCTGGCGGCGTGAAGTCCCTGGGGGAGGAGTGTTAAGAGTCACCAGGTGTCTTGCACTTAACCTCGTAGTCGTCCAACACCTGTTGCACGACCTCGCTTCCCGTCAGCCAGCAGGGAGAGAGGGGGGACTCGCCACCACTGTAGAACACCAGGAAGACAATAATTATCTGTCGTGTACTTGGAGAATCGCTGAAGCGAAACTCCTCGTTGTGAGGGATCCCGACCTCAATATCACGATTGGAAACCCGAAGACTAATCAGTCAAGTTCCTGAGTCCTGTATGACTGAACATTAACTATCGTTAAGTGCAATTTTACGTTTGGTGAACTCTTGTGACATAGTTCCTATAAATGTGACCGCCCAGAACACCCTCTGAAATTCAGAGGGGCCATTCAGAAATTCCAGTGTTTGTCCAGTGATTTAGTCTGTAAACGGCAAAATCAGTATAAGAAACAACAAGTTCTTATTACCAGTGACGTTATTTAGTCAGAACTAACAAACGAGAAGTTACCTTATGATCTCCAGGGGGAAGCATTATCTCTACGTGGATCCTTCAGCCACTTCCCAGTACTGAATAGTTACCTGTCAGGTGAGTTCATTGTTATGCTCGTAATGCGCGCAAATTTTTATTTAAATGTATTTTAACACGATATTTATTTGAAATATTTAAATGTACGTTTACTAAGAAAATGCCATTAATTTGCTATTCAATTCATATATTTGCCTTGTCATTAGGAGTTGGTGTTCATCAATTTTCAGTTTCTTCACTATCGCGTTAGAGTTAGGTAATATAATATTGTATGAAATTCTGGGAATTATTTTTGTTGAAATTACATAAAACATGACAAATATTTAAAATAATTAATGTGCAAACTTCCTAAGTTTTATAGTGTGTCAATTGTGAAAGAAAGTCTTATCGAGTTTAATACTTTGGCTGGCCAATTATTATTTAGTTCAACAGTTTCAGTGTCCATCAGCAAAGTATTTATAGCCTTGTTATTTTTTCTTCAACAGGTTGTGGACATCATCCAAGAAGCAGATATCATCACAACAATAACTCATTTCTTCACACATCACACAGAACACTTTTTAAGCCATAAACCTCGTGTGCTATGCTTTCTACATCACAATACTCCTCACAAAACTCTTTAAAAAAAAGTTACATTACACCAGATAATAAATCACAGCCATATGTATCAGAGAACATAACAAAAGGAGAAACACCTCCATCAGATAACAAGAATGACATCAGCTCACAAGAAACACAGCATCCTTCACATCCCTACGGCCCATCACCCACACCCACCAGCCTTGGAGATGTTATCTGAAAGGGCGTGACGAATACTGAGGTTCTACAGTTCCACCACAGTGCGCCAGGACAGGCAGGATAAAGAGTAGAGGCAGGTGGGGGGCTGGATGGAGATGTGGGCTCCTCCTGCCAGGGCCTTGGTTAACCGAGCTCTCCGACCAACACCGTTCAGGCCGCCCGTGGCCACGACAGGTGTTCCTCCCCCGGGGGGCGTCGTGTCCACTACCTCCACCCGCCCATCTCTGCTCAGGCTTCGGAATAGTATATACACATTGATGGAAATTTACTATTCATAAGCGATTTAGCTTTTGTTATCCAAAATAGTTACAAAAATGTGGCTAATGCAAGTATTTTATAGTTACCTATAAATGAGATGAAAAATAGTTCAATTCGCGCTGAATGGAAAGATGAATTTAGTGTAAGGAAATGTGTTTCGATATTATTCATCCAAGGCAAAGACGATAAAACACTGAAGGACTATGTACAGTAGATATTTGGAGTCGGTGCTAAAAATCGCAAGGTGCTTGTAATCGCCCTTTTCTTACTTTATTTTCTCAGTACTTTAATTTTTTCCTAACTTTGTTGTCATCAGTAACTGGGTAATATTTGTTCATAGGAATTGTGTGTTCATTTCTATGTTCGATTTTGTTTTTTCAAGTGTTATGAGTTTTCGCTCCAAGCTTTTGGTCGCTTCTAGGACATAGCGCTTGGAATAGTTTTTCGTCCCTCGAATGTTTTTATTATTTTCTTCATATTTAGGAAATAAGTAAACCGTGTACATAATCACCCAGGCTACCAGAATGTACAAGCAGCACCAGTCATCACCAGGAGACCAGGGGCAAGCCAGGTACCTTGTGCCGTAGATCCCTACTGAGATAACACTGAGCTTGAGGGCCTCCTAGGGGCTGTCCTCGCCTCCTAAAAGTCCTCAGATCCACTAATAAAAGAAGTGCTTAAAGAGGGCCTCAACGTTCATATACGGAGATCTCGGAGTCAGATTATCACACAGCAGCACAAAGCGAAAGTATTGTAGGTGCGAGGCTCCCCTGTTTTCTCCGTCACTCATGTAGTTGATTGTTTCATTTTGCATCTCCTCGTCACGTGCGGTGTCTGTAGCCACCAGCTGGATGTCACGCTTGTAAATATTGTATGTTGTTTGTGGGTGGCTGATACGGTGGCGAGGAGAGAGCATTTCACAGTAGCACATCACATTGACACATCATTGTCATCCATAAATTGTACATCACCCCAGTAACGCCAGAGGTATCAAGCTTGACACCTAGGCTGCTCTTCGCTGCTCACCCAACCATGCATCAGTGTTATAGCAGAACATTCGTGTATTAGGATATTTAAATGTAGGGGTGGTTCCAGGGAGAGGGTCCCCTTTTCATCAGAAAATTTCGATACTTTTTCTTTAATGCACTTTATGATCAGGTGTTATTTGTATTGTAAAGTAATTACCATTCTCTTCAGAATATCTTCTAATGGCAAGTGCTTATGGCCTTAAAATTCCCATGATATTTGTCATATTTCAGAAATTAAAATATTCCGGGGAGAGGGCGGCTTACAGCCCCCCCCCCCACCCACCCCCCCACACACACACACAAACCTCCCAGCTGTGTGGGCTGTGTAATCGCCATGATCACCCACCCACAACTTTTTGGACAGCCCCTTTGATATTCCTGGACCCTCCTCTTATATTTATATATATATATATATATATATATATATATATATATATATATATATATATATATATATATATATATATATATATATATATATATATATATATATATATATATATATATATATATATATATATATATATATGTATATATATATATATATATATATATATATTTATATATATATATATATATATTTATATATATTATATATATATATATATATATATATATATATATATATATATATATATATATATATATATATATATATATATATATATATATATATATATATATATATATATATATATATATATATATATATATATATATATATATATATATATATATATATATATATATATATATATATATATATATATATATATATATATATATATATATATATATATATATATATATATATATATATATATATATATATATATATTATGAAGCGTACTGTGTAGTAGATGTATAGTAGACCATTTGATATCAAATTCAAATGTGAATTTGTGTTAAAAATTATAGGTTCAGAAAGGGGCATTTCGCATACGCTATGAGGTTAAATATTTGACTAGTGGCAAAGCAGTATCTAGTGTAGAGGGTGGCAGCGGAGAGGTGAGGGGCAGGCGGAGGGTGGACTGTGTGGCAGTGATACCCGGGACGCTCGGCGGATCCACCTGTTGTTAATGGAGGGAAGGGCAGTAAAGTATTTTCCTTAATGTTAGCGTAAATCCAAACCAGATAGTTATTCTGCCTTTTGCAATGCTGAATAAGGAAATCGTTTGTATAGCTGAATTTTCGTTTGGTTAATTTCTCTCGAGTCCATGAAGGATCCCAGGTCTGGATCCGCCGAGGGGGACCCGCTACGAATCCACTAATGATTCCTGTGATAGCCCTAAGTTTCAAGTCCACGGATGTTCGCCAAGTTGAATGTATATTTATTGTAATTAAAGATTTTTTGTACAAATAATGTATGTTTATGTTGCCCCTTGTTAAGCTTTGGCATGAGATGGAAAGCCGCAAGGTTTCAAAGAATATTGTTGAAAACAAGCAATATTGAGTTTGTTATACTACGAGTGTTATGCTCTGTATCATAAATGTCAGCACGAATAAGTGATAAAGATAACTCGAGCATCACATAAAGAAATATTCCATTCACTTTCTTTGTAAGAATAAAAAAAAAAGTCTTATTCACAACATTCTCAATCTCCCTCTATTTCGTTTTTTATCTTTCTCTTATTGGACAAACTTGTTCCTCTGCATGGGTTGTCCACTTATCACTCCACTCTACTATATTTCTGGAGTATCAATAAATCAATTATGTTCATTTGGTTTATACAACACAATCAAATTAATAACTTCTACCAGGTGTGCGTTCGACTTGTAAAGAACTGGTACAGTAACAGAAAATGGAGTGTTATATATTTTTGGGGGCCCAACATCCTTCACCACCGGAGAGTATTGATTCATAGAGACATTTTCAGGTTTAAGTGGAAAGTTTGAGATGAGTTAAGAAGATCGTTGCATTGATATTATCAAGGGAAGTTTGCACACAGGAACTTTAAAGGAGAAGTACTGAAGCATTGTCATGTAGAATGTAACACGATCAGACTCAAAGCAAAAACTTACGCTAATAGGTGAGGAAGAGTTTCGGTGAACGACTGGGAGGTTGTTTACAGGTTCTGGGTATGATTTACCCAAGTACCCAGCCAAGGTAGTCTTGCCTTCAACAATCATCAACTCGTAAAACTCAAAATTCAGTATCCTGAAATTCACCGAGAGGAAGATTAATGTTTTATCTCTTGTACGAAAGTAAATGTATATATATGTGTGTGTGTATATATATATATATATATATATATATATATATATATATATATATATATATATATATATGTATGTATGTATATATGTATGTATGTATATATGTATGTATGTATATATGTATGTATATATGTATGTATGTATATATGTATGTATGTATATATGTATATATGTATGTATGTATGTATATATGTATATATGTATGTATGTATATATGTATGTATGTATTGTATATATGTATATATATATATATATATATATATATATATATATGTATATATATATATATGTATGTATTATGCTGATAACCACAAGGAAAAAGAAAACACGAAGTTCCCAAGCGTTTTCGTGAAATTCACATCTTCAGGGGTGAGTACAGCATGCACCTGGATCACGCGCACCTACAGTGATTGTGTGTGTATGTTATATGTATGGGTGTGTGTGTGTTTATTATTTATTGTGTGTACGCTGTGGGTGTTTCATGAGTGAACGTTTCCATTTTCTAAGATGTTTAGGAATTTAATGCAGTTGATCAAAGGCATATATTAATGCGTCATCGTAATATTACCTTGCGTTTAAATTATTTTAAAATCATTAATACTATAAAAGGAAGGATGCCTAACTTCCCTGTCGCATGCAATCTAGCAATAATTTAATTTTTATTAGTAAGTGCGTGCACGATACTTGACTGTACGACATTCAACAACAAGCTCGAGATAGGCAAGAGTGAAGATGAGTATCATCCATGCAAAAAAAAAAAAAAATTAAGGAAAACTTTGAAATATTTGAAGAAACGAGTGTACTTGATGCCGTATGATGGATATTACACACACGCGCGCACACACACACACTTGGTAGTCTCTCAGCGCTTCGTCCCCCACAAAGCTGTCCACAAACACACTCCTCCCTGGCTACTTCCTCTAACTTTTAGTTATAATGAAGTGTTCTTTAGAGAAAGTATACAAACGTCTCAAGTGTTAATGATGTAACCAGACTCTCCGGCCACGGCATAATGATGGACTGCATATCTGGATTTTGTTGTAAAGATATCTGAAGTTTTTGTGACCTACGGACTTTGGTAGTAGCAGATTATATACTGTGTGTGTGTGTCTGTAATAATAATAATAATAATTAACTGTTTATTGAAAAAATGTTCTGCAGCCCGAAGGCTGAAAATATGCATTGGACAATGGACGTAAATGTCTTATTACTTACATTGACATGGGGGAGGTTAACAAAAGCTTTCATTAAAGAAAGGTAAAGGAACATACAGTGAACATACAAATTAATGTTTACAGTGGAGATAGCGTAGGTCACGTGGGCTGAGGTGTTGAACAGCAAACACGTAGTGTAGTAATTCCCTCGCATGTGAACAAAACTAAATGTAAAGTGTGTGGCCAGACAGCATCCAGCCCATACGTGCACGAACTGATCGCTATAAGAACAGCCCTGTCCCAACCATTGTAAAAATTATCAATAACTTGTAATAAATCAGTGTATTCACTCCCAGTAAACACTACTCCTTGCACTGTCACTATGTTGAAATGAACTGTAGTTTGAGCTTTTCCCCATCTAGTTATTATATGTCTTATTTGTGTCACTTATGTTACTTGTATATAATTTGTAATTCGTAACCCATTCCCCAAATATGTAACTGTATATTTTCAGCCTTCTGGCTGCCAAGCTCTTTCAATAAACCGTTAATTATTAATATTATTATTATTATTATTACACTCAACACTACATCTTAGACTGTGAAAAAATAGAACCTTATATAGATAGATCCAAGCACACTGTGTATGCCATAGCGCAGCACTTTATCTCTGGTGACAAGATAACGGATAGACTAAGGCTGTATCCACACTTCGCATCTAGTACCTAATCAAAATTCTATGTACCGACTTAAACAAACAATGTACCGGAAATACTCTGTAACATTCATTGCCATAATATAATATAAGTTTTGAGCTACCGCTCACAGGATGAGTATGGGATGCACAATAAACTAGCTGCTGTCCGCGGCAAAATTCATAAAAAAAAATTCATTCCATCACAGATGATGTTATGAGGGGCCTGGCGTGGTGTAGTGTGTGTGTGTGTGTGTGTCTCTGCCTGTCTGTCTGACTGTATTGATGTGGATGTGTCTGTGTTACTTGTTTGCCTTACACTGTTTGTTCGTGTGTGTATGTGTGTGTGTGCGTGTGAGTGTAATAATAATAAATTATTATTATTTCATTCACACGCATAATAATAATAATAATAATAATAATAATAATAATAATAATAAATGGTTTATTGAAAAAGTTCTGCAGCCCGAAGGCTGAAAATATACATTGGACATAAAATGACTTCTTAGTTATTACATACATTGGTGGTTTTACAAAAGCCTTCTTTAGAGAAAGGTAAAGGAACATACAGTGAACATACAGATTAATGAAGGTGTTGAATAGCAAACACGTAGTGTAGTAGTTCCCTCACAGATGGTGTTATGAGGGGCCTCACGTGGTGTAGTAATTCCCTCACAGATGGTGTTATGAGGGGCCTCACGTGGTGTAGTAAATCCCTCACAAATGGTGTTATGAGGGACCTCACGTGGTGTAGTAATACCCTCACAGATGGTGTTATGAGGGACCTCACGTGGTGTAGTAATTCCATCAGAGCTGGTGTTATGAGGGACCTCATGTGGTGTAGTAATTCCCTCACAGATGGCGTTATGAGGGACCTCACGTGGTGTAGTAATTCCCTCACAGATGGTGTTATGAGGGGCATCACGTGGTGTAGTAATTCCTTCACAGATGATGTTATGAGGGGCATCACGTGGTGTAGTAATTCCCTCACAGGTGGTGTTATGAGGGGCATCACGTGGTGTAGTAATTCCTTCACAGATGATGTTATGAGGGGCATCACGTGGTGTAGTAATTCCTTCACAGATGGTGTTATATGAGTGAGGTGTGGTCCCAGGTCTTCCTATTGAAGGAATGTAAAGAAGAACTTAGTATGCCCTTAGCAAAGTTGTTTAACATGTCCTTAAAAACAGGTGTAGTACCAGAATCTTGGAGGATAGCGAATGTAATACCGATTTTCAAGAAGGGGAATAGATCACTATCCTCTAACTACCGTCCAATGAGTCTAACATCAATAGTAGGCAAATTCCTGGAAGCAATCATTTCAAACTCTATTCGAAATAACCTGGAGAAGCACCAATTGATCAATGATTCCCAGCATGGCTTCACAAGCGGGCGTTCATGTCTAACTAATCTATTAACATTCTTTTCATCAGTTTTCGAATCGGTGGACGAGGGGTACAATTATGATGTGGTATATCCCGACTTTAGCAAAGCCGTCGACAGAGTCCCCCACGAAAGACTAATTAGAAATGTAGAAGCACATGGCATCAAAGGTAATATCCTTAAATGGATTAGGGCGTGGTTACAGGACAGGAAACAGCGTGTGAGCATTAACGGCACTAAATCCCACTGGAGTAACGTCACTAGTGGAGTTCCCCAAGGCTCAGCACTTGGACCATTATTATTCATTATATACATAAACGACATAGATATCGGCATAGACAGCAACATAAGTAAATTTGCTGATGACACTAAAATACGACGTGTAATTAAATCTGACGAGGACTCCGCAAAACTACAGGAAGATCTAAAAAAAAATTTTGAATGGTCTGAAAAATGGCATATGAAATTCAACGTGGACAAATGTAAAGTACTCAGTATAGGAGATTTAAAAAGGGAAACCAGTTGCCAGATGAACAACGATACCATTGAGAAATCCAACTGCGAGAGAGATTTAGGAGTAATGATAAGTAGGAACCTTAAGCCAAGTAAACAATGTGTTTTTGCTCGTAACAGGTCTAATAAAGTACTTGGGTTCATACAAAGGAGTGTTAGTTACAAGACTAGCGAGGTCATCTTACGATTATATCTTGTGCTTGTAAGACCTCACCTGGATTACGCAGGTCAGTTCTGGTGACTGTATTACAGAATGGATATAGAATCCTTGGAAGAATTCAGAGGAGAATGACAAGACTAATCCCGGGCATTAGAAACCTTGAGTATAGAGACAGGTTAAAGCATCTTAATTTGCACTCCCTGGAGAGACGTAGAATGAGGAGCGACATGATAGAGGTGTATAAATGGATGTCAGGGCTAAACAAAGGAGTCATAACGAAGGTGCTCAAACTATCCAACCAGGAGCGAACTCGTAACAATGGTTTTAAATGTGACAAATTTAGATTTAGGGGCGTCCACTGTACGTCTGGAACAAGTTACCAAATTTCATCATTAACTCGAATATGCTGGATAGCTTCAAACATAGGTTGGATGCTTATATGAGCAATAGGGGTTGGGTGTAAATGGGACTGCCCGGTATGGGCCAATAGGCCCGCTGCAGTTTCATCCATTCCTATGTTCTTATGTTCTTATGTTCGTAGACAGATTAACACATCGCTGGTTGTTGTTGGGTCTCACGGGCAGTTATCACTGGGTACCTGGGACCTCACTGTGTGAAGTTTAATTTGGATACGACTCGGCAGTTACTGTTGAGTTGTTCTCGCTGACTTAAGCACTGTTCACCACTGTTCACCTCTGTTCAACACTAGTTCCATTCCTTTCCTAAATGAAATTGTAACTTCATATTCACCTAAACAGCACCAGGACTCAAACAAACTGGCTGCTTTGAAACATTACTCATAGGAACATAAACACAGGAATCATCTTGGACTACCATACACACATATCAGGTTGTTGCTTCAACCACCTGTGCGTAAATCTGATACTCAAAGTCTGACCTAATCCTGCCTTCACCTACACTGGCCTAATTTGAGAACTGTGCCCACTTAGTATAGTTTTCCTATCAAAGTGTAAGTTAGTCAGCTCCTTGGAAAAAGGTAAGACCGAATCCTTTGGGGTTCTTTTAACTTTAACTACCTTCCTCAATTGTCCTCCATGATTTGGTTTCCAATAAACTTGTGTATGACCTCCCCTAATGAACTGATTTTTTCCTTGATGCCACCAAACTCCAAATCCGCCTAAAATATCTGCTCCCAATAATACACCAGTGTCCAAAAGGCTGTCTTCAACTATTATGGCTTGGTGACTGACTCTTTTCTTATGAGACATTTGTACACTGATAGCAACAATGCCTTGTGTTTTGAATTCTTCCCCGTTAATACCTAAATATTTCGGGCTTCAATGGAAAATTATATTGGTTATGGTCATCTTTCTTACAATACCCACACCATTCGTTCCATGTCCAACCTTGAGTGTTAGTTTCCTTCCAACTGATGTTCCTATCATTACATGTCTGCTGTCAGTCTCTCTCATCCACCTGCCTACTGATGCCCCAGCATCTCCTTTCATATGATAATCTCCCTGAACTCTATACTCCTCCTTACTAGCCTGGGTTGTAGTTGTTCATGGTGGACCTGCCTAATATGATGTTGTCCACTGCCCTGCGACCTCAAATACAAATCCCTACACCTTGTTAACTCTGTCAAAAATGAGCTTAAAGACATGCCTACCTGGTGGTACCTTTTCAACTCTTTCTGCATTGGCCCTGGCAAGCAATCATACAATCCATTTTTCATAATCTGATCTTTCCCTGGCACGGGTCCAAACCTCATCTCTATTTTCTGCCAGTTTACTTTTCATTTGTTCCACAAATCTCCCCGCATCGTCCTCTAAATGATATTCCTCTCTAAAAAAAATCTGTCCATGCATTCCCCTGGGTACACTGGCCCATGTTGAACTTCATCAAAGCTTGCTTAAGATTGTTTCAATCCCACAACCCCCTGCTATCCAGTTCCTCCTCAATCTTCTCATCTACGGGACTCTCCATTCTGTTACTACTACTACTACTACTACTACTACTATTTTTTTTTTAAATAGCCTCCAGCCTCCCCCAATAGCCATTCCTTCGCCACCATTTTATTACCCTAATATTAAATATCCTAATACAAAAGCAGCTATCCTAACTGTGCTGAGTTAGTTCAGCCGCAGATCTATGCGGCATTCAGTGACTGTAGCTTCATAGTCAATATCTGCAACTGTTGTCGGCTTTGGGGCCGAAGCTCTCGTTCTCCTGAGGCAGAGCAAAGCCGACCGAAGGAGAGAGGACAGTCGACATCTCATCCAGGCTGGAACATAACTTCTGGGCTGCTGCTTCTGTTCGGATATCGCCTCCACAAGTCTGGCGTAGAAGCATCTTGCACTTGCTCCCATCCCACCGGAGGTTGTGAACACGAGAGGAGTGAAGCTGCTTTGATCAACGTTCTGAATTTCCTCCCCGTATGGCCTTATCTTGTCGTTCTTGTTCCTCCTGTGTGCAGCGTCGAGAGCTAAGTTACGGTGACATGCGGCCATGGGATAAAAAATCCTGATGTCGAAGAAGGCTCACTGTCCCCGCGTCCAGAATTATCGAGCACTGACGTCAACACGGGCTTCGTTGGATGTGTTTGAAGTCCTATATTGGAAATTCTCACCCTCCAATGGAAGGAGGGTCGGTTCTACCCTGACATCACAACAGATCTCCTTCAACATCTTTGCTGTGAGATCCCTTACTTCGTCATGCCTCATGCATATGAAACCTCCTTTCTTGCACACCATGGCGTGATCAACGTCATAGGAAGAGCCACACATGCATTGGGAGGGCAAACCTTCTACTGGCCTACCGTACCTTAGAGCAATGGCATCTGTAAATTTTTGTTTATTGAGATTGAAACCATTTGCCCTTATCGGTAACGTAGTTAACCAGTGTAAGGCGCCAACCTTATGTGCTATAGCTACTTTTTTTTCAAATTCTCTAGTACTTGCAGCATCAGTTGCTGCATCTTATCACTTTGGCCGTGCTGTCGTTCTGTCGTAATGGACTTTCGAATCTTGTTTACTTCACTGGTATCCACCTCACCTGCTGCGTTCTGAGCTATTATGTGGTCAGTGAGGGCTGCTGTGAGCATAACTGAGTTTTGATGTTTAGTGGCAGCAATATCCTCTGGATTGGTCAATAACAATCCTCCCAGTCTCGGTGGTAGTGCAAGGAGTGATCTTTCTGCTGGGGTTAAGTGAGGGTGTTTCACTAATTTGGGAATGAAATTGACGCTGATAGCTTCTTCCAGAGGGTGGAGGAGGGGTCTGATATCAGGGATAGTGCGCATCAGATAGTTCCTGCTATGCTTGACTCCATGGGTGAATGCCACAAAAGCCGCATGTGGCTCTGTGCTAGCAATATTAGATAAAGCTTGGATTTCCATAACCCACTCATTCACCTTTCCAATTACGTACTCGGTCTTGAAGTCCGTGGTGCCGATTACTGCATCTAGGTGTCTTTAGCCATCCTTTGTTATTTTGACTTCACTTCCACCAAACACCTCCATTGCCCGTTCATAATGTTCTGCCTTTACAATGGGGAAGCACTTGCTGGCGTTTGGGTGGTACCCTATTTGTGGACCACGTGATGTTACCAGGTCCCACCACTTTTTGATGTCCTCCACTTTTCCTGCTCCTGTAAGGTCGTCAGCATACGCCATTTGCTTGACCTCGGTTGCTTCAAATTTTATTGTGTGTTGGAGCACGGATAGGCCTATTGCATACATTGTCATTGCAACAGGGTCCCCCTGCATTGTTCCCTCAGTTGACTGTATGATGGTATCACCTCTTGGATCCTTGTTGTTTACTATATAGAGGTCTGATGGATTCCTATAGGTGTTTTCAACATACATTGCAATGCTTTGACACTTGATCTTGAGGTTGTGCAGTGCGGCCTTGCGGTTAAGTATGTTGAATGCCTTTGAAGCGTCCACCTGGAGATCGGCCTCACAATCACGCTGGTCAAATATCGTTCTCATGGCGTGAATGGCAGCTTCCTCTTCATCCTGGTGGCAAGCACAAACTTGCAAGTTCCCTGCTGCTGCCCTGACATCATCCTTTACCACCTCCATTATGCATTTTCCGATGATCCGCTTCAGCACTTCCCTCACTCCTATAGGCCTACATCCCGGATTCTTATCCAGGGGAATGAGGCAGCAGGCTGTCAGAGCATGGAGGTGTTGGCAGCACGAGGATGCCAGCTTTCTTGCAAGGGCGGCAATGGTAGTGCAGAGATCACTTGCTACGGGGCCAAACTTGTTAGTGCGGAGGATGACTCTCCAACCGTTTGCATCAAGACCTGAAGGGCCAGCCTCTCCCTGAGTTTTCAGTGCGTTTTTCCACACCATCCCTCCTGTTATTTTCTCGAACAGGACAGCGTTTGGTGGGATATAGTCACCCTGGAACCTGATCCCATCGTCTTCACTTGCAGGGGGATGTTTTTCCTTTCTGTTTATTGGCAGAACCCCACCCGAGGATTCCTCTGTGAGAGATCTTACCGCCAAAGACACTTTTCCCACACGCATTTTGTTTCCAAACTTTCTTGCAACGTCATCGGTGTTTTGGTTTCCGTCTCCTATAAATTTTAGTCTTTCCTATTACTACTACTACTACAACTACTACTAATACTTTATTTTTTAAACGTGGCCTCCAGCCTCCCCCAGTAGCCACACCTTCGCCGCCATTTTATTACCTTAAATTTAAATATCCTAATACATAAGTAGCTACCCTAGCTGTGTTAAGTTAGTTGAGCTGCAGATCTATGCGTCATTCAGTGACTGTTGCCTCATAGTCAATATCTGCAACTCTTTTCGGCATTGGGGCCGATGCTCTCGTTCCACTGAGGCAGAGAAAAGCCGACCTAAGGAGAGAGAAGGACAGTCGACATCTCATCCAGGCTGTAACATAACTTCTGGGCTGCTGCTTTTGTACGGATAGCACCTCCGCGAGTCTGGCGTAGAAGGGTCTTTCACTTGGTCCTATCCCGCCAGAGGTTGTGAACACCAGAGGAGTGAAGCTGCCTTGATCAACGTTCTGGATTCCCTCCCCGTATGCCCAAATCTTGACGTTCTCGTTCCTCCTGTGTGCAGCATCGAGAGCTAGGTTGAGGTGACATGCGGCCATGGGAGCAGAAATTCTTACGTCAAAAAAGGCTCGCTGTCCCTCGTCCAGAATGCTCGACCATTGACGTCCACACGGGCTTCGATGGATGTGTTTTAAGTCCTGTGAAGGATGTTCTCACCGTCCAATGGAAGAAGGGGCGGTTCCACCATGACGTCGTGGCAGAGTTCCCTCAGTAGATTTGCTGTTAGATCCCTTACTTCGTCATGCCTCATGCATACGAAGCCCCTTTTCTTGCACATCATGGCGTGGTCGATGTCATAAGATGAGCCACACACGCATTGGGAGGGCAAACCTTCTACTGGCCTACCATACCTCGGAGCAATGACCTCTGAGAATTCTTGTTATTGAGGATGAAGCCCTTTGCCCTTGTCGGTAACGTTGTTAACCAGTTTGAGGCGCCGACCTCCTGGGCTATAGCTACTTTTCTTTTCACGTTCTCTGGAACTTTTTGCAACAGTTGTTGCAGTTTATCACTTTGGGTGTGCTACTGCTCTATCGTAATCTTGTTTAATTCGTTTGTATCCACCTGACTTGCTGCATTCTGATCTATTATGTGCTCATTGAGAGCTGCCGTGAGCTTGACAGCTTTCTGATGTTCTGTACGGGCAAGCTCCACTGGATTAGTCAATCCCATTCCTCCTAGTCTCGGTGGTAGTGCAAGGAGTGACCTTTCTGGTGGCATCTACCTTCATATCTCAGCTCACAAAGTACAGGATGATGTAAAGGAAATTAATGTGGAAATATCAGTCATATATGAACCTGTAATACGAAAACAACTGTACAAATACATAAGGTGAAGTTACTGGATGCAAGAGTTTGTGTGTGTTTTTGTAGATGTGTAAATGTTTATGTGTGTATGTGTGTGTGGATGTATGTTTGTGTGTGCATGTTTGTGTTTTAATGAGTGGAGAGACTGTGGATAAATGTTTGTATGTGCATGGTTTTGTGTGTGTGTGTGTGTGTGTGTATCCATATTTGTGTGTGTTTTTGTGTAAACATATGTTTAAGTATGTATGCTTGTATTAGTGTTTATGTAGATGTATGTTTATGCGTGTATATGCAAATGTATGAATGTGTGTGTATGTTTGGGTGTATTTTCTTATATGACAACATAATTGTGTAAGCACATGTGCAAAAGGATTCTATTTGCATAGGTGTGTATGTCGGTAAACGTGTGCATGTGTGTGAATATATGCTCGTTGTGGAAGTATCCAAAAGAATATTTGTGTAAACGAGTTTATATGTGTCTGCATGTAGATTTATGTTAGTTTTACATGTTTATGGGAGTGGTTGTATAAGTTGTTTGCTCAAATGCATCTTCCGTCATACTTTGATGGAATCCGGTTGTCTGCGTGATATATGGCCGTATAAATTTGTGTACAAATATATGCTTTTATTTCCAAGTGTCTGAGTATCTCCATTTTTATTTTTTTCCCGCCCGAAAGTCGGGAGGGGGGGATATATGTTGCTGTTTGTGTGTAAATAAAAGTTTACATGCTTATTTCCTTCTCAAGTTTTCAATTCGATTTTTTTTCACAGAGGTTTTTAATGATATATATATGGTGGGTTGCGTGCTGGTGCTAAGACGGTTCTCCGTCCGTATGTTTGTCAGCTCACCCGCAGGAATAGAGGTCACCTCACCTTTCGATGATTTTATGTGTTGGCGCTCTAAAATTGGTCTTTGTGATATATATATATATATATATATATATATATATATATATATATATATATATATATATATATATATATATATATATATATATATATATATGTATATATACCTCACTAATCGGGAATCGGACCCTCGACCTCAGCATGTGAACAGGGATCGCTGTCACCGCGCCACAAGAACAAAAAACGCAATCATAGGCTTTGTTATATTCCACACAAAGCCTGTTCATCGTGCTTGTTAAGTGCCGTGAACCTCCACTGGGGATTGCCCGTGCCAACTATGTGGTCGGAGTAGCATTTTACCGAATCCAGCTAGGAAACACGAGGCTACATAAATATCTCATCAGTTCCCATAGAATGCGGACTTCCATATACAAACAAATACCTCACTTGTCGGGAATCGAAACCTGGCGCGGTGGTAGAGAACCCTGTACACACGCAGAGGTCCAGGGTTCGATTTCCGACTAGTGAGGTATTTTTTTGTATATGGAACTCCGCGTGCTATATGGACTGATGATATATATATATATATATATATATATATATATATATATATATATATATATATATATATAAAAACAAATACGATATCAATGCTATATAAAGTCAGTATATCAACCGTGGAGAGTAGTCCCACAAAGTTAAGCACCAATACACCCTCAACAACACTAACACACAACTAGACACGAGCAACTCAGAAAGTAATGTTTTCCCATTACTGGAGTTGAAACGATATAATTATCTAGTGAAAGAAAGTCCAAGTCTTGAAATCTCGACGCCATTGTCGCAGCCAAATTTTTGCAGCCAAACTATTCCGTCTGGACTTTTGAAATTCTGAACTCTGCTTGTTACTGTTGGTCTTGTTAACAAGGTGTTGAATGGTGAAATTTTTTTGGTTGGTGTAATAAACTGGGTGGTGGGAGACAGAGCCTGGAGATCAAGATGCTCATCACAGGATCCTCCTCTTGTGTCGACCAGCCGTTGACCATTCACATCTAGTCATTGTTATTCCAATCCTGTTGACTCATGCACACATTCCCACAATGTCTGTTGTAGCCATTCTTCTCACTTAAGACCAGTATCAACATTCTCCGGGCCTCTTGGTGTCTGATGGTCTTTGGGGGTGACGTTCATCCTCACGCCTGTGTGTGAATGTGTTTGGGCGCCCCACCATGCACACGTAATGATTCTATTGTGGCCTCTGACACTTGGAGAGTGACAAATGCTTATTATCTGTCAAGTAAACACAGGTCAAAAAATAACATAAGGTACTCAAATTAAGAATATTTATTTATTATCGAATTAATTATATATATTCATTATTTATTCAATTCAGTGTTTTAATAGAAGGCTAAAAGTCTAAATTTAGTTAATTTTATATTTTACCGGTGGTAAGTTCTTAACCTCCTCACCAGGTGATGTGGGCACATTGGGAAAATATTTCTTCTCTTTCAGTTTTTTACACCTAGTCGCATAATTCTCTTTCGCTATTTGGGTGATAGTTCTGTTACTTTAACTTGTTCCAATACTATTAAATTTTGCGTAAATAACTGTATTTAATGTCACTTTTCCATATGAGAAAGAAGTTAGTGATTATCACCTATTTTTTTTAGTAGATATTTAATCACAAGGCACGATATCATTCACGTGCACAAAACTAGATATGTACAGTGAGTTTAGAGCAAAAACTACTAAGTTATAGAATCGTGATGTTGCTTCGGTCAGCAATCAATCCACATCCTGTCTAATTTGTTGAGAAATTTTGTCAACTGTATTTGATTTAAATCTGCTATTTGTGACCGTGTCTTTCACTCGTGTTCAACAATATTTATATCTATCAGTTGAATAACAACCAATTATTTTTTTTTTTGGGGGGGGGCACCCCCCTACATCCTTGTGTAAGGTGAAGCACAGAAGCGTTTACAGCGCCCAACAGGGAAGCATGCTAAGTTCATGCTTGCCTTTATGTCTCATGAGTTAAGGGCGTAGAAGCCTGAAGAGTCAAGGGCGTAGAAGCCTGAAGAGTCAATGGTTTATGTCTAAGCAAGTTATTGGAAGCTCCAACAACTTTCCCTGAATACGAATTCGCAACTTTCGATTTACAGCAGGTACCTAATTTGCTGCTAGGTGAACAGGGACCAAGGGAGGCTGGGAAGTGTGTCCGAACAACTTTCTACCGGCCCAGGAATCGCACCCGTGACATCTCGCTTGAGGCAAGAACCGCTCTACCCACCGGCGCCCCAACAACCAACCTGTTCAGCAACTCGGTGCCCGGTGCTCTCCATGACTTGTCCTATGACACTGACCTGTAACCAAAACCTTTGACCTTGACCTGTAACCTTAACCTATGACCTTTACCTGTGAACCTTAACCTGGGCGCCGATGGTAGAACTGCAAGATTCTTGCCTGGCAAGCGAGATGTCACGGGTTCGATTCCATGGCCGGTGGAAAAGTTGTTTGGACATACTTCCTAGCTCTCATTGGTCCCTGTTCACCTAACAGTAATGTAGGTACCTGTTGTAAATCGAAAGTTGCGAATTCGTATTCAGGGAAAAATGTTGAAGCTTCCAGTAAGTTGATGACATAAACCATTGACTCTTCAGGCTTCTACGCCCGTGACTCTTCAGGCTTCTACGCCCTTAACTCATGAGACATAAAGGCAAGCATGAACTTAGCATGCTTCCCTGTTGTGCGCTGTAAACGCTTCTGCGTTTCACCTTACACAAGGATGTAGGGGGGGTGCCCGATGAAAAAATAAAATAAAAAAAAACCTACTCCCTTGACTGTAACCAATGACCTTTAAACTACTTTCTCATAAAAAAATAACACAAAAAAAGTGCTCTTATATAACAACCACTTCACATTCCACCTTTCATTTCTACCTATTTTTAGAATAATTCATTAAAAGCTGAGGAAGACATGCAGATAAACACACAGGCTTACATTATTAAAGATATACAAATAAATCCAAAGAAAAGAATATAACTAGTGGTGCAGGCGGAAAGTAATGAGCAATAATTAACTTGTGACAACACCAAAATCTCGGCCGAGTGAGGCTCATGTTACACGGGAGGTGGTGGCTCTATGCCGAGAATAATTACCATAGGGAGAGTTGTTTGTTTACTCTGCCCGTGCCTCACTACCCCTCACCACACATCTTACCCACTTCCCCCATCACTCATGTAAAGCCTCTCTCATCCCTCACAAGGCCTCTCATTCATATCCCCATTACTCATGCAAAACCTCCTTACCCCTCACCAGACATCTCACTCTCACTCATGTAAGGCTTCTCTCACCTCTTATTTACGTGGCACCCCCCTCACTCTTATGTGTTCCACTTGTTCCTACTGGTCTATACCGTAATAATTTTTTTTTTTACGGGGATTAGCTCACCCGGGCACAGGTCAGTGACCCACATCAGGGACTGGGGGCGAAAATATAATACTACTACTACTACTATTACTTTTTTTTTTTTTTTTTAAGTGGCCTGCAGCCTCCCCCAATAACCACACCTTCGCCACCATTTATTTACCTTAATATTAAATATCCTAATACATAAGAAGCTATCCTATTTGTGTTAAATTAGTTGAGCCGCAGATCTATGCGGCATTCAGTGACTGTAGCCTCATAGTCAATATCTGCAGCAGTTGTCGGAGTAGGGGCAGAAGCTCTCGTTCCCCTGAGGCAAAGCAAAGCCGACCGAAGGAGATAGAAGGACAGTCGACATCTCATCCAGGCTGTAACATAATTTCTGGGCTGCTGCTTCTGTTCGGAGATCAACTCCGCGAGTCTGGCGCAGAAACATCTTGCACTTGGGCCCATCCCACTACTACTACTACTACTACTACTACTACTACTTTTTTTTATTTTTTTATTTTTATTTTTTAACGTGGCCTCCAGCCTCCCCCAATAGCCACACCTTCGCCACCATTTATTTACCTTAATATTAAATATCCTAATACATAAGAAGCTATCCTATCTGTGTTAAATTAGTTGAGCCGCAGATCTATGCGGCATTCAGTGACTGTAGCCTCATAGTCAACATCTGCAGCAGTTGTCGGAATAGGGGCAGAAGCTCTCGTTCCCCTCAGGCAGAGCAAAGCCGACCGAAGGAGATAGAAGGACAGTCGACATCTCATCCAGGCTGTAACATAACTTCTGGGCTGCTGCTTCTGTTCGGAGATCAACTCCGCGAGTCTGGCGTAGAAACATCTTGCACTTGGGCCCATCCCACCAGAGGTTGTGAACACTAGAGGAGTGAAGCTGCCTTGGTCAACATTTTGAATTCTCTCCCCATACGCCCTTCTCTTGTCCTTCTCGTTCCTCCTATGTGCAGCATCGAGAGCTAGGTTACGGTGACAAGCGGCCATGGGATAAAAAATCCTGATGTCGAAGAAAGCTCGCTGTCCCCGCGTCCAGAATCCTCTACTACTACTACTACTACTACTTTTTTTAACGTGGCCTCCAGCCTCCCCCAATAGCCACACCTTCGCCACCATTTATTTACCTTAATATTAAATATCCTAATACATAAGCAACTATCCTATCTGTGTTAAATTAGTTGAGCCGCAGATCGATGCGGCATTCGGTGACTGTAGCCTCATAGTCGATATCTGCAGCAGTTGACGGAGTAGGGGCAGAAGCTCTCGTTCCCCTGAGGCAGAGCAAAGCCGACCGAAGGAGAGAGAAGGACAGTCGACATCTCATCCAGGCTGTGACATAACTTCTGGGCTGCTGCTTCTGTTCGGAGATCAGCTCCGCGAGTCTGGCGTAGAAACATCTTGCGCTTGGGCCCATCCCACCAGAGGTTGTGAACACTAGCGGAGTGAAGCTGCCTTGATCGACATTTTGAATTCTCTCCCCATATGCCCTTCTCTTGTCGTTCTCGTTCCTCCTATGTGCAGCATCGCGAGCTAGGTTACGGTGACAAACGGCCATGGGATCAAAAATCCTGATGTCGAAGAAGGCTCGCTGTCCCCGCGTCCAGAATCCTCGAGCACTGACGTCCACACGGGCTTCGTTAGATGTGTTTGAAGTCCTGTGTTGGAGGATCTCGCCATCCAGTGGAAGGAGGGTCGGTTCTACCATGACGTCCCGGCAGGTTTCCTTCAACATACTACTACTACTACTACTACTACTACTACTGATAATAATAATAATAATAATAATAATAATAATAATAATAATAATAATAATAATAATAATAATAATGTATAATAATAATAATAATAATAATAATAATAATAATAATAAAAATAAATAAAAATAAATAAAATTTAAAAAAAAACTAAAAAAAATTTGAATAATAATAATACCATAAATAAAAAAAAAAATAAATAAATAAATCAAGAGTGAGAAATAATATACAGTAAGTATGTTGTGTTGTCAAAGTAAGAGAAACAATTGATACCCTGAAATTGTGTGTAAATGAGGCAGAAAGTCAGAACTGCAACCTGGGACTTGGTCACAATTTTTGTGATGCCATATTTTTATTTATTTATTTTTTTTACGGGAATTAGCCAACCCGGGCACAGGTCAAACGACCCACAACGGAGCCTGGGGGGCGTAAAAAAAGAACGGAAAGAAATTGAAATTATAGAAAAAAGGGTTATACTGCATTAATCTACACCACGAAGATGCCAGAAAACCAGCTTTTTAAAGTGAGACAGATTGTAAGAGCATGGAAACACAGAAGAAGGCAAAGCATTCCACAGTTTGGCTGTGTGAGGAAAGAAGGAGGTACTATAACGGGTTATTCTCGTGTGACCGATATCCACAGAGAAATGGTGGGCACCGCGGGCAAGACGTGTGTTACGAACCCACGGCCTTACCGGCGGTACACAGGATGCCAAATCCCCTGAACATTGCCCGTTAAAGTACCTGTAAAAGAGAGAGAGTGAAGCAACATTGCGGCGAAGAGAAAGGGGAGAGAGATTGTCGACTAAAGGAGGAGAGTTAATAAGACGAAATGCCTTTGATTCCACCCTATCTAATAGTTGGACAGAAGAAGAGCCACCCCAGATATGAGAGCAGTACTCCAAGTTAGGACGAATGAATCCCTTATATACTTGGAGCAACTGCTCAGGAGTGAAGTAGCTGCGGCATCTGTACAGCATTCCCAACTTTCGGGAGGCAGCTTTAGTTATACTAAGGATGTGTGATTTCCAGGACATATTGGAGGAAATGGTGAGGCCTAACATATTTATTTCAGAATTTGGGGGGATGATAGCGTCCTGAAATGTAATTGGTGGGAGATCGTCTACTTTACAAAGTGTAATTGGTAAATATTGAGTTTTGTTACTATTGAACTTAACCAAGTTTGTATCTCCCCATTCAGAGATGCTGCACAGATCCGCGTTGATAGAAGTAATGATATCAGTTCTAGAAACAGATCTAGTTTGAGAGTTAGGAGGAAGGGGAAAATGTGAGGAAGAGTGAAGAGTAGAATCATCGGCGTAAGAATGGATAGAATTAGTTGTAGTGTGAAGTAAATTATTGATAAAAAGAAGAAAGAGAGTTGGTGAAAGAACAGAGCCCTGTGGGACGCCACTATTGGTAGAGAAAGAGCGAGAAATCGATCCCTCGACAACAACTGCCATGGATCGATTCTCAAGGAAGCTAGAGATGAGAGAACAAAGTGGGGGAGAGAAACCAAAAGAGGGAAGCTTAGATAGCAAAGACTTGTGCCATACCCTGTCAAATGCTTTGGAGATGTCGACGGCCACGACAAAAGTTTCCCCATAATCCTTAAGAGAGGATGACCAAAGATGGGTGCAATAGGAGAGCAGATCACCAGTAGATCTTGCCTAGCGAAAGCCATACTGGTGATACGACAAAAGAGAAAGGCGTTCAAGGTGACGGAGAAAATGGGAGTTCAAGATAGTTTCGAAAATCTTAGAGAGGGATGAAGTTAGGGCAATGGGGCGATAGTTAGAGGGATTAGAATGGTCACCCTTCTTCGGGATGGGCTGAACCAAGGCATGCTTCCAAGAAGAAGGAAAAGTTTGGGTTTTGAGGCAAAGGCGAAAGAGGCGAGCAAGCACAGGGGCCAGGGCTTCAGCACACTCCCTCAGAACACGAGGGGGTATTCCGTCCGGTCCATGCGCCTTACTCACATCCAACCTGGATAACACACCGGCAACCCTGCGAGTGGAGATTATAGGAAAGTGCATAGGTTCAGTAGGAGGTGCAGGGGTAGGAGGGGTAGAGTGGGAATCGTCTAAGGTGGAATTAGAGGAGAATAAGGTGCCAAAGAGGTTGGCTTTCTCAGGGGGAGAGTTGGCTATAGAGTTATTGGGACGGAAGAGGGGAGGAAAAGAAGGCGTGCAGAAGTTGTTACAGATGTTTTTAGCTAAGGACCAGAAGGATTTACTAGAGGAAGAATTAGTCAGGACAGCAGTCTTTCTTTTAAAAAAATTCCGCTTGGCCCTACGAAGAATAGCCTTACAACGATTCCTAGAAGTAATGAAAGAGGTGTGGGTAATAGGAGAAGGAGATAGTTTCATAGCTCGATATGCCCTATCTCTCACCCTGCAAGCATGAGAGCAGGAGCGATCAAACCATGATTGTAATGTGAAAGTTTTGGTAGAAGATGGGATAAATGCACTCATACCGCCCTGTATAACCCCAGCAATGCTGTCAGCACATACTGAGGCATCCCGAGTGGAAAAGCAACATTCATCCCAAGGAAAGTCGGTGAAGAATTCTCGCAAGGTTTGCCAGCTTGCCCTCCGATAGTGCCATAGTTGACGTTTAGAGGGGGGTGGGGGAGGTGGTCGTGCCCATTTTGATTTAATAGAAATAAGGTTGTGAACAGAAGACCCTAAGGGGGCAAAAATTGAGTATGAATAGTGTGAGGGGTTAGAGGTAAAACAAAGATCAAGAATGTTAGCAAGTTGATCGTGTCGATCAGGAACGCGTGTAGGCTGTTTGATTATTTGTTCCAAATCATTAAGTAAGGAAAAAGAGAGTGCCTCAGCTCCACCTGGGTCATCCCTTGCAGAGCCAAGCCACTCTCTGTGATGTACATTGAAATCCCCTAGGTAGAGGATCTCGGTGTTGGGGTGTGTGGCTAGCAACGACTCATGGCAAGAAGTGAGATAGTCAAAGAGTTCGAAATAGTTGGTAGAGTTGGGAGAACAGTATAGGAAACAAAGAAAAATAGTCACAGTAGGTAGAGATATTTTGAGCCAGATGACATCATAAAGGGGAGATTCAAGATCCGTGAGTCGGGCTATAGGTGTACGTGTGTTGCAGTAGGCGCATACACCTCCCTTAGAACGGAAGTAGGTATAAAGGTTGTAGTTAGAGACTTGAAAAGGTTTGGGTGAAGCTGCTTTGGTCAGTTGAAGTTCGGAGAGTAGTAAGAGGTCGGGGGAAGAGGTTGATAGATGGTGCTCCACAGAAGAAAAATTGGATCTCAGTCCGCGAATGTTGGAGAAATGAAGCGCGAAAAAAGCCGATCCTCCAGCAACCGTAGTGGCGTCAGTTGAGGCCCCAGTAGCTTGATGATGATCAGGTCGGCCCCGGGGTCCACAACCTTCCCGACCAGTGGGACCCATCCGAGAAGGCCCCGCTTCAGTATTAATATCAACTGACATAGGAGAATAAAATAGAATGAATAAAACAGATGAAGAATGAGTAAGGTTTTAGTTGTGGTGTTGTCAATAGTAAGAGAGACAGTTGAGACCCTGCAATTATGTGTAAATGAGGCAGAAAGATAGATCAGCAACTTGGGACTTGGTCACAATTTTCGTGATGCCATATAGCAGCAGGGTCTTATGGTAGCAGGGTTTACCATTAGACAGCATATTATGCATCCATTATCTTCCTAGTGCCTCCCTGTTTGATAGTTACCTACTACCTACTACCTACGTATTGTTAGGGATTATGATTGTTGGAGCAATACTGCAGCTCCTTGTCGATGTCATCTCATATCCTATCCTGAATGTTCTTCCTGTTAATCCATCTCATCAATTATCTTTACTCCTTCGTAATATTTCTCTTCTTCCCTCGTTCCCAGTATCCTGCCTTCACGATCAAGGTATTCTGATTAAATATCATAAGTTATTTTACAACGTAAATATTTACAGTTGGATAAAAAATTCCCTCGACACTTTTGACAAAATCTTGCATATATTGAAATTTTAACAGTTATTTACTTATTTTCTGTGTTATGGAGCTGGATAATTGTGACCAATCTATAGTATATAACAAGATTATTGATATATATATATATATATATATATATATATATATATATATATATATATATATATATATATATATATATATATATATATATATATATATATATATATATATATATATATATATATATATATATATATATATATATATATATATATTGAGAGCCGTCTTATTGGCACCAATGATGGAGCTGGCACTAATATTGTATGTTCTCATAAGGTTAGTGCAGGAATCTTAAGCATAATTTTTATTCTGATGTAAATTTAATATTAGACATCGATTTTTTATTCGGTATAACGTTTTAAGTGCCAATTTTCCCAATGTGATCATATTAGCTAAGGCAACCCCCGGTGTTTACCGAAGGCAAAGTAACCACCTACACTATCATTCATGTAACCATTACCGACAGATTGCTAACGTTGCATCAGTAAACATAATGTTATGAGCCGTCGTTACCAAGGTGTTAGGCCACAGCACACAACCAGACTTGACGTTGCCAGACACGTTATTAAAACATCTTTAGAAAATTAACATTCTCTTAAATTATTCTCACAACATTTATTGTAAGTCTAACCAGTCCAAGCATCTAAACCTCAATACAAATTTGAAATTAAACATCTGCGCTGATAGTTGTACAGGAAACCATTGTCACTGAACAATAAACAAAACTTTTTGTATTATTTTTATAATCCCGGCGAGCCATTGAATCAGTGTCATGTACTCAGTGCATATACTCATGTCACTCACTTTTACGTCTGTCTCAAACGTTGGATTAGAACCGTTACACCAAGCCTTAATAAGGCAAGCAGTATAATTAATTAGTAGATATGCAGATTTGTTTTTAACTTTAGCTTACTGTAAGAGAGACTTCCACGCCACATGAATATACAACATCCGTAAACATTAACTAAATGACTTGATTAAACATTGAGCCTTACATCTATAATTATCCTTACACTTTTTATGAGCACGATAATATCTCCACAGTGCAAAGGACTCAGTGACTCCCTGGCCTCAACACCTCACTAACTGACTCCTTGAGAATGGCCACCTATTCTCCTGACCTCCATCATAACATAAATCATTCACCATTCACACTTTTGGCACAAGTATATATAGGCTTTCGTCTATGAGTCTTTGTTTCCGCCGTACGTCCTTCCTACATCTTTATGCTTCATGTATTTTCTCTCAGGTTTTAATCCTTAATGTAAGTTATTCATGTCTTAATTTTTATATTATCAGTTCTTGTGAACCTTACAACTGTACAGTACATCATGGGGAAGGGTAGAAGTACACACTTTACTCACTTTACTTCTTTCTACGCTGCCTCTGTTGCCAGCTGTCTATCACTAACCGACAAAAAATATCCACTTTGAACTTTCGTTATGCATTAATTTCAGGTACACTCATTATATAACGCAGTGAACAAAATGACATCATCTGGATGCATCGTGAGTGCCTCAACCCACAGCTACCAATTCTCATTTTCGTCTGACAAACTGTATTACCAGGTTGACATCACACAGTCTATCTCTACTTGTTACACACTATTCGTTCATAATACCACTTACAATCTCGCGTCTACTGTCTGCTCTCTGGACACCTATTCCATATGCCGTATGTCTTTCTGAGCAGATTTTCAAGGTCTGTGTCTCTTCATAGTGTATATATTCTATCTGGCTATGCATAAAACAAATGTGCTTTCTTTCAGTTTTAAAACTTTCTCCACATAATTTCTCTCCTAAATATAGACTATCTGTCACCAATAAGGGAGTTCGCTTGTGTTTCTTTTACTCGTACCTTGTCTGTCACTCACTGTAACAATCACTGTTCCCCTCCAGTCATCTGACACACTTCCACTTCCCTATGTATGCAAACACAATTCCGATTCAATTTCTATTTACTGCTTCAGTCATGACTAACTGCATCAACAACTTGTTTATTTTTATTTTTGTCCTCAGCAGTTATACCGCTCCCCCCGACTCCCGTCAGTTTTATGCATTCCATTTCCTCAATCATCTTGTCTAATTATGCTGATATCAACAGTTCCACTTCCTTTAATCTATTTTAAAATATCCTACAACTCCATCTTGTCACAGCGACCAGGTACCTTCATCAAACACACTTTTATTTTTCATAAACATGATATATTTTACTTATGTCCAATGTCAATTTATCTTCAGACTTTATATTGGCTGTTGTTCTTTAGATTTTTGTTCTATCTTTTATCATGTTTGTATTTTTCTACGTTATTTTCCTCTATGTACATCCTGCCTGAACATATCCACCTAACCCATGGATGCTTTTCCTAATGCATCTTTCAGGTGACTCGATAACAATTCACCCTCGACTTGTTCATTTTTATTGACATCACTCAACTGTTCCTAGGCTTCTTTTGTGTGTTTTGTGTTGTACTTGCTTCTTCACTATCTCACCTTCTCTCCTTCACTTATTCACACCTCTTACCTTTAACTACCTCACTTATCAATATTATCCATTACATGATCAAAGAAGTACATATGTATCTTAGTGATCAAACAAACATCCAACAAGCCTCTGCTCGTATTTTTTCTCAACAACAAAATAATCCTAATTCTTCTTATCATTAAACGTTTTGGAAATTTTCACTTATATTTATGAAGATCTATACCAATTATATGTCATCATAGATATCTTTGGAAATAAAATAAAATTTTGCAATACTTATGGTGCTTTCTGCACACAATCCCTGCATTACATTGTTTTCATCATATTCTCAGGAATTCCCAGACTCTCGCTTAGTCCATCTTTAGGTTTTCACCAGGAAAATGTTATACCTTCTCGTGTGGTGATCCTTCAAGCGTTACGGTGTGGAGTGATCGTCTCCTAGGTGAGGGGGTCGATTTGGCACATTTTCAAGTTTCTCTTAAGACTATCCTTATACCTTTTCAATTGCCCGCCGGCGTTACGTTTACTATTCGTTAGGTGACTGTAAAGTAGCTCCTTTGGCAGTCTACTGTCGTCCATGCGGGTAACATGGCCAGTCCAACGTAGTTGTTAATGGATACTGGTAGCCTCGATGCTCCTACAGTTGGTGTCAGCAAGAATACTGCCATTTATTCTCTTGTCTTCCTAGCAAACTCGGAGGAAAGAACGTAGACTACGTTGGTTAAATTTTTCAAGTGCCTTCAGGTATCTCCAGCATGTGACCCAAGTCTCACTACCATATAGCAGGGTGGGGAGGACAATTGCTCGATATACGTGCAACTTTATAGATAATTTCAGGTCCCCACAGCTGATGACACGGGTACGGAATCTGCCAAAGGCTTGAGATGCACATCTGACCATATGTTGAATCCCTTCATCGGTGTCTGCGGTTGGTGGACAGGTGAGAGCCGAGATACTGAAAGTGAATAACATTAAGAGAGTAGTACCATTAAACTGGATGGATGGTGGAGGTGTGTCTGAACCAGGGGGAGGTTGAAAGAGAATTTGAGTCTTACGCACATTCACCTCAAGGCTGAATTATGCACACACATCTGCATAGGTGTTCAAGATCTCCTGTAGGTCACGTTCAGTGGAAGCGACAAGGGTGAGGTCACTGCATACTGAAGTTCCGTAATGGAAGCTGCCAACACCTTTGCTCCTGCCTGGAGTCGCCTTATTTTGAAAAGATCCTTCATCAGGTACACTATGTCCACCCCGCACACACACACACACACACACACGCACACACACAAACACACACACACACACACATTCTCACACACACACATATACACACACACACACACACAGACACACACAGACACACACACACACACACACACACACACACACACACAAACTACTACTACTACTACTACTTTTTTTTTTACGTGGCCTCCAGCCTCCCCCAATAGCCACACCTTCGCCACCATTTAATTACCTTAATATTAAATATCCTAATACATAAGTAGCTATCCCATCTGTGTTAAATTAGTTGAGCCGCAGATCTATGCGGCATTCAGTGACTGTAGCCTCATAGTCAATATCTGCAGCATTTGTCGGAGTTGGGGCACTAGCTCTCGTTCCCCTGAGGCAGAGCAAAGCCGACCGAAGGAGAGAGAAAGACAGTCGACATCTCATCCAGGCTGTAACATAACTTCTGGGCTGCTGCTTCTGTTCGGAGATCAACTCCGAGAGTCTGGCGTAGAAACATCTTGCACTTGGTCCCATCCTACCAGAGGTTGTGAACACTAGAGGAGTGAAGCTGCTTTGATGAACGTTTTGAATTCTCTCCTCATATGCCCTTCTCTTGTCGTTCTCGTTCCGCAACGTCGTTCACATTCATTGCACATGTGGAGGGCTCCATCTAGTGTGGGAGGGGGTGTGGTAGCGTCTTTCCGGCGTTGGAGCTTGTCTGCCTCTTTTTGTAGTCGGGCTAACTCGAAAGTATTGACACCCTCTCGTGTGGTGCTCCTCCAAGCGTTACGATGTGGAATAATCGATTCCCAGGTGAGGGGGCACTTTTTCAGGTTTGTCTTTAGGCTATCCTTATACCTTTTCAATTGCCCGCTGGCGTTACGTTTGCTATTCGTTAGGGGACTGTGAAGTAGCTGCTTTGGCAGTCTACTGTCGTCCATGCGGGTAACATGGCCAGTCCAACGTAGTTGTTGATGGATAATGGTAGCCTCGATGCTCCTACAGTTGGTGTCAGCAAGAATACTGTCATTTGTTCTCTTGTCTTAACAGCTAACTCGGAGGAAGGAACGTAGACTACGTTGGTTAAGGTTTTCAAGTGCCTTCAGGTACCTCCTGTATGTGACCCAAGTCTCACTGCCATATAGCAGGGTGGGGTGGACAACTGCTCGATATACGTGCAGCTTTGAAGATACTTTCAGGTCCCTACAGCTGAAGACACGATTTTGGAGTCTGCCAAAGGCTTGAGATGCACATCTGGTCCAATGCAGAATCTCTTCATCGATGTCTGCGGTGGTGGACAGGTGGGAGCCGAGATACCGAAAGTGGGCAACATTAGAGAGGGTAGTACCGTTAAGCTGGATGGATGGTGGAGGTGTGTCTGAACCAAGGGGAGGGTGAAGCCCGAAGTGTGCATATGCGTCTGTGTAGGTGTTCAGGATCTCCTGTAGGTCGTGTTCAGTGTGAGCAATAAGGGTGAGGTCGTCTGCATACTGATGTTCACTAATGGAAGCTGCCGACACCTTTGTTCTTGACTGGAGTCGTCTTATGTTGAAAAGACCCCCCTTCACCCGGTACTCGATGATCACCCCGCTGGCTAAATTGGCACTGGCACGAGTAAGGAAGGTAGCCAAGAAGATGGAAAAGAGAGTTGGTACCAGTACACACCCTTGTTTAACCCCTGTTTGATGGAGAAGAACCCTGACTGGGTGCCGCTGTGCAGGACACTGCAGTTCATGCCATTGTGGAGTTGGCTCACAATGACGATGAATTTTGGTAGGAAGCCAAAACGGCTGAGGGTCCACCAGAGGACTTCCTTGTTGACCGAGTAGAAGGCCTTGGTTAGGTCAATGAAAGCCATGTACAGGTCACGACGCTGTTCTCTGCACCTTTCCTGTATCTGGTGGGCATCAAAGATCAAGTGAGTGATGTCATGTGATGGTCTAAAACCACATTCAGATTCTGGGAGGAAGTTTTCCGCCTCAGGAAGAAATCTGTTTAGGAGAACTCGGCGATAATCTTGCCAGCTACAGAGAGCAGCAAGATCCCACGGTAGTTGCCACAGTCTGACCCTTCTCCCTTGCTCTTATAAATATTGACAATGGAGGCATCTTTAAGAGCTTGGGGGCTTTCCTCCTTTTCCCTGGTAAACAGAGGACCTCCTGCTTTATACAGCTCGACTTGGATTCCATTAGGCCCTGAGGCTTTGTAATTTTTCATCTGTTTGATGGCAGTAGCTACCTCATCCAGGGATGAAGGATAGCTGAGGTGGGTCAGAGCTGGATGCTGAGGGACTTGCTAGCTAGCTGAGTGGATGGGGGCTGTGCCACGAGAGACAGGCCCATAAAATGTTTTAGTTGAAATGAAAAATTCGCGCATCTTGTGCTTTATTTTTAAGACAGTCGTTCTTTAGATTGCGAAGTTCCCGCTGGACCGCAGTTTTCTTCTTGCGGAAGGTATTAGCTTTGGTCCGAGACTGAGGGTTGTTCTGCCAGTCAGTAAAAGCAGCACGTTTATCGTCGATGAGTTTTTAGATTGGCGGGTCATTTTCATCAAACCAGTCCTGGTGTATTCTTTTGACCTGGCCGTGGGTCTCTCTGCAGGTTTCTGTCATAACAGTATTAAGAGTATCCCATTCAGCACTAGGATTCACGTTGTTTGCTGTTGGGTTTTTTATAAGTCCATGTTCGAGCTGCTCTCTGAAAGCATGTGCTACCGCTGGATCTTCCAGACGCTTAGTATTAAAACCTCCTCTGGAGGCATGTTGCCCTCGCCGTTTTGGGGCGAAGTGAAGTGAGAGCTTGGATCTGACAAGTCAATGATCAGTGTCACAGTGGTCTGAGCCATGCATGGCACGGGTGATGAGGACGTCACGGCGATTTCTTTCTCTGACAATGATGTAGTCAATGAGATGCCAGTGTTTGGATCGTGGGTGTTGCCATGATCCCTTGAACTTGTCGGCCTGCCTCAAGAAGGTATTGGTGATAGTTAGGTTGTGTGCAGAACGCTTGCTGAGGAGGAGTAGGCCGTCGGAATTGCACCTGCATAGTCCATTTCTCCCTATGGCTCCCTGCCAAATGTTAGCATCTCTGCCAACTCTGGCACTGAAGTCTCCAAGGAGCTCAACCTTGTCTTCTCTGGGGATGGAGGTTATCACTCTGTCGTGGCCGGCGTAAGAGGCCTCCTTGATGTCATCTTCTGCATCCAGTGTTGGGGTGTATGCCCTGATGAAAAAGGCATGACGTGAGTGATTCAGTTAGCCTATATAGGATGCGTTGGCAGATGGCAGGCTTACCCTTCCAGAAGAGGTGTAGTTAGACCCCCGTTCTGTGAGTTGGCCCTCATCTGGGAGCCGAGACTCACTGATGGCTGCTATGTAGATGTTATACCTAGATGTTATACCTCTTTTACCACAAGGGCAGTTGTTCTTTCACGATATGCATTTGTACCAGTATCCAGAAGGGTCCTGACATTCCATGCATCGACCATAAGAGGTTGTATGGTTTTTTTTTATTTGGATCTGTGATTTTGGTTGTGTTTTCGACCGCATAAGGATGACCTTACTGGGTGCTGTTGCCCAGTCATGTTGGGTTTTTAGGCAGGCTATGTTGAGGGCACCTTTTGTAGCTCCCTCCCCGTGTGGGGTGAGCAGAGTGGCTCCTCGAAAGGGCTGCTCAGTCGCACAGACAGGACTGGATGTCACTGCTGCCTAGGTCCCAGTGCATAAAGGATCATCTTATCAGTGCCACCCATATGCAGAGTTGTGACATGGGAGTCCCGGCAGTCATCTCTGCCTGCCCCCATCGCCACTCGTCCGTCACTATAGGACTTTTGGGGATATAGGGGATTTTGATGATGATGAGAAGTATGATGAGGGGATGATGGCTGCGCGTGAGTAGATTTATGTGGTGAGGTAGGAGCGCAGGCTGCAACCACACATCTTGGCTCTCCCTTTTCCTGATCCAGTGGTGTAAGAGCTGCAACAACTGGGGAGAGGAAGAGCCGCAATGGACTGCCGATACCCCAGTTTCTTGGGTTTCGACTTAGTAGCCTGTCCATCAGGCATTGCCTTCGTCCGCCGGTGTAGTCGGTGGGTTTCCATGGTGGTCACCTCTTCCACCTACACCACCGTTGGGGGTCTTGTTGGAGGTCTGTAAGCTTGTCTGCCTGATGCTGGGCTCCACCTCAGATTTTTCGTTTGGGGTTTACTCCCGTAGCCTTATACCTGCCAAGGTTAGTCCGCAAGGCAGTGATACGGTGGCTGATAGGCGCCAAGACATGTCCACATGCCAGTAGGCTTATGCGCCGTCCCTCAGGGGCCCACTGCTACTCTGAGATTCCCTGCTGATCTAGCCTGGGCCCACGAGGCACCCAGTTACCGTGTATTGCCACGAGAACGCACAGCAGGAGTCTTGATGGTGAGAAGTCTGAGTACTGGCAGGGGAAGACTAATGCAAGTTGCTTCCCTATTCGCCATGAGGGCTAGCCAGCGGCAGCAGCTGAAAGCGAGAGGGAGCAAGCAGTGCTTGCATCTTAACACGAATATAATATTGCCACTTTAGACGCATTTCAACCAAATCATCCATGAAATACGCGCTGTAAAGAAGTCTTACAACCCAACCAAGTTGCAACACCTTAAGCAGACCAACATCTGTCAGTGGTATGGTAAGCTCAAAGAACTCTGTGGACTAAACAGTAAGACACAGCCCCTTCCCTCCCTTCGCCATATCACTAATGGTGACTCAGCTGAGCAAACTAACAACCATTTCCCAACTATATGCCAGGCGCTCCCCTGACTTGTCACAACCAGTGTCCCTGTTTACCTACCAGCCCCCTCTCCCACTGACTTAGTGGAAGAATTTGAAGTAGCAAGACGTTGGACAAACTAAAATTAAAGCGCTCCACCACCCCCCTTGACTTACCAATGAAATTCTACAAGTTCTCCCCGGGACTAGATCTTCCAGTTTTCGTCTCCACCCCCTCCACCGTCTCAATTCCCTCGGGTACCCGCGCCCGAGCTCCTCAGTACTTACACAACATCCATACTTCTCAAGCTCACCTATGCTTCCCCTGCCTAGTGTTCATCCCTAAATGCCACACAACGGAAACATCTAAAAAAGTGCAGAATAGGTATAAGATTATTCTCTCCCCTCCTCAGTATTGCTAGAGCTGCCTCCCGAAAGTTGGGAATGCTGTACAGATGCCGTAGCTACTTCACTCCTGAGCAGGTGCTTCAAGTATATATAGGATTAATTCGTCCTACTTAGAGTACTGCTCTCATATCTGGGGTGGCTCTTCTTCTGTCCAACTGTTAGATAGGGTGGAATCCTCCTTTAGTTGACAATCTTGCTTCCCTTTCTCTTCGCCGCAATGTTGCTTCACTATCTCTCTTTTAGAGGTACTTTAACGGGCAATGTTCGGTGGATTTGGCATCCTGAGTATCGCCGGCAAGGCCGTGGGCTCGTAACACACGTCTTACTCACGGTGCCCACCGTTTCTCTGTGGATGTCGGTCACACTAGAATAACCCATTAGAGTGCATCCTTCTTTCCTCACACAGCCAAACTGTGGAATGCTCTGCCTTCTTCTGTGTTTCCATACTTATACAATCTGTCTTACTTTAAAAAGCTGGTTTTCCGGCATCTTTGTAGTGTAGATTAATATATCCTTTTTCTTTCTATTTTTATTTTTTCGCCCCCTAGGCCCCGTTGTGGGTCGTTCTACCTGTGCCCGGATGGGCTAATTCCCATAAATAAAATAAAATCCACATATTAAGAAGCGCTCAACACAATGACCCTCTTGACTCTCTCTCATCATTACCATGACCTCATCGCAGATTTAGAGAGAAGCTTTTGCACCATTGCACCATCCTCGACAACGGCTCCCGCTACCATCCGAGATCCCTCATCTGCGAATTGTTGTTCGACATTATAACCACATCCAGCTCAAACGGCCAGGAACTGATCGCACGTACTAATCACTATGAAAACATCCCAATCCCAACCACTGTAAAGTTTATCAACAACTCGTAGTTAACCAATATATTCACTCTCAGCCAATCTTACTTTTGCATTGTAACTATGTTGGAATTCCCTGTAGTATGGCCTGCTTCCCCCTCCTTGCTATTATATATCATATATGTATCACTTATGTTAATTGTGTATTATTTATCAATCAAGTGACCACATTCCCCAATTATGTAACTGTATATTTTCAGCCTTTTGGTTACCCTGTTCTTTCAATAAACCGCTAATTATTATTATTATTATTATTATTATTATTATTATTATTATTATTATCATTATTATTATTATTATTATTATTATTATTATTATTATTATTATTATTACATAGACACACATTGTATCGTCACATCACCGTTTGGGAGCCATACAATTCATCAAACACGGTACATCTGCTTGTCATATAATTATAACCGTAATAGTTCCATAATTCCAGTTATCTTTCCGGTATCTTTTTACTTTCATTATCATTATACTCTTTTTCCAGTCGTCTATCTTAGACTTATGTTTTTCACTATCCTTTTGTTCGAACTTTGTCGCTTCATTTACCATTCTTCTCCTCTTCCTCCTCATCTCTACTCCTGCCTGGCCGCTGCTGCACCCAGATGCTGGAGGGCAACCACCGCTGGTGAAAAAGAGGAACCTGTCTTGAATATCTCCATCATTCAGGACCAGATTGACTAGAAATCTTTATTGCTCAGATCCCAACCAACCAAAAGCTTAGTAATCTAAGATCTTTCCTATACAACTCTTAATAGTTCTTGGACCAGCCAACTATCTTATTCACTGACCCAGGAGAGTTATTCACGCTTAATATTATTTTCGTAGAATCCAAAAACTATGACCTCGTTACCTACAGAACTCCGAGGAAGAGAACTGATGAGCCTTCACACCTAGTTGGTAATTACTGAAAACGTAAATATTTATCGAGGGTAATTGTCTCCTGGACACCAAACAATACCATGTTAACAACGACTACAGCTGTTTATCATCAACTGGCATCAGGCAAAATCTTCAACTACCCTCAACTATATTATTTCACAAGTTATGATTCACTTAGGTCTTATCGTGTCCCAATATTTTTTTCTAATTCTATATTCATCCCCGACTTCTTCCGTCAAGGAATGGTTGTAGTCTATAGGGTGTATAACCATCGTGACTATTGATGACGTTAGTTATGTCTAGATCCCTTCTTTCTCGTCCCTGTCACGAGTGTTGGCTTTAATTTGTTTCAAGTACACTGGGCTACCATGTTGACGTTCCTTCTTTTAATCACTACCCACACACGCACTCACATCTTTAGCTGTGCCTTCATCAACAAACTTCCAAACTCAAAAATTCCAAATATCACTCATAATCTGGGGATCATGGGATACATTGTCGTTGACGCGTCAGACTTCCCCCTCCAAATAAACTGTCAATAAATATGCCCATGTAAACACTCAGTTGTGTCACCGTGGCTAGAACACCAATTTTGACCCTATGAACTTCCGCTTGTAATTAGTTAAACCTGATACAGTATACTGTTTCTTACAGAGAGTCATATTTCCCCGCCTCTTATCATCGTACTTTTTCATATCTCAGAAGTGGCAGTGATCCCTGCTGCTATGCAGAGTCTGATGTTGATTTTACTGTAATCTCTAACTTCTCCTTTCCTCATTTTTCTGTTTTTCTTTTCAAACTCCCCCACTGTTGTCAAATACTTCCACCAGGTTCGCCTAGTGTCGAGTTTACATGAAGCTTTCACTGACAATACACATAGCATTCAATTTAACCGCAGAGCCGAGCTCGTAATGCTGGGTGATCTTATCATCCACAACAAAGAATGGTTGATGTACTCTGCTCGCAGTAACCTCACATACACAACTGGACAACACTCCCACATGGATCCTTGATATAGCTGGACACAGCGGAGGCCTGCTGGATCTTTTCTCTAACTATCTTTATTCTTATTCTCACAGAAGTTTCTCTTCTCGTGGCTCTTCTGACTATTGTCTCATCTCTGCGATTAACTCTATTCGTCCAACGAAAATGTGTGCAGCGCAGACTGGGACGAAATCAGGGATTTCTATTTATCTTACTTTGCTGTTCCTTATTTTGTGATGCCACTTATTCTGCTGCTGAATACAACACTGGCATCATCGAAGTCCTGGTGAAGGAATTCATACCCAATAAAACTTAAAAAAAAAAGAATATATATATACAGATATATATATATATATATATATATATATATATATATATATATATATATATATATATATATATATATATATATATATATATATATATATATATATATATATATATATATATATTGTTCATTTGGCCTAGCACTCTACTGCAAATACCAAACATTTGGCCTGGCACTCTACTGCAAATACCAAAGAAAATTCTTATAGACTATACAGAACAGATCCATCTTTACAGTCAGTGTATACATAGGTTACATACAATAGATCAAGCTAAATTGCTTATTGGGTCATTCAAATCAAATTCTTTGGAAAAGGTAAACAGACTGATGAACAACCCAAACAATAACAAAATATTCTGGTCCTCCGTAATTGTATTCAGCTCTAATTTCAGTAATCATTCCTCCTGTCCACTCTCCTGACGATTCACCATTCTCAGATTATCAGAAGAAGACCAAACCTTTATCTCTAAGTCGACCCTACACGAGCATGAATAGATGATTCCCCATTTAGATCTCGGGGCGCCTCTGAAAGTGGAAACAATGGATGCTATAGCCGAGTGGTTACAGCGCTGGCTTCCCATTTTACTGGTCGCCAGTTCGATCCATGCACTCACCGATTTTTAGTACCTAAGCGCCACAGTCGGGATATAGAAAAGGGTGAGTGCAGTGTCAACCACATTTCCTCCCTGAGTACCTAAGGTTTAGCATACAGTTTCACAGCTTCTCCAACCACTCTGATGAAATTAATACGGGTATTCTTGGTAATTTCTATGTATCCAACCCTGTCCCTCTAAACACAATTCCATGTCTTCACCTCGATCATCCCAAGAGCATGTTGGGGTACAGGTGGTACTTGTGTGCTGCTGGTTAGGGTGACACCTGCAGACAGGGAAAAGCTTGTACATTGTATAATCAGACACACAGGAAGTGGAGGGCTCTCTCCTTAGGGCAACAGTATACTGCGACAGGGAGATATTATGAGAGATGGCTTTTGAGTTTGTGACCTACCTTCCTCTCCTCTCCTTGCCGGACTGGCACAAGTTAAGTTCCATTTAATCAGTTCTCTTTGTTTTTCTATACTCTTTTCATTGTACAATTTATACTGAGTCCATCTTTATACTGTCCAACCTTTGAATTTTTAACGTTTACTTTGTTATGTGCCGAATGATCTGTATTTATGACCAATAATACTTGCGCTTCTTATTCACGGATTTTATATAATTTTAATCATACTTAATAAAACACCTAAAACATCCTATTATCTCTCTGGCACCCAACATGGTTTTTTCCAATCGTACCACCGCAGTCCTGCTTCCTCCCCTGGCTCAAGAACTAGTCTTTTCTCTGGACAACTTTGATGATTATCGTATTGTCACTCTTGAAATTTCTAAAGCTTTCAACAAGGTCAAGCATCTGGCTTGTCTCATCAAACTTTTTTTTTCACGGAATTCCTCCTTTTCCTCCAACCTCAAAACCCACCTGGTGTTCCTACCATATTTTTACGTTATTCTTATGAATTTGCTCCCATTCCTACGAGAAACACATGCGGCTTTGTTAATAATAATAAAATATGCAAAAGCTTGACCTACCGCTGAAATCCATGACACAATAAGGCACAAATAACTTTGGTTTATCTAATGCCTCTAAAATACAAATTCTTAAGGCAGGGTTATTACCAGCCTCTCGTTTATTTCAGTAATATTTCCTTTATACCAACCACCAACATCAATAGATTTAATCTTCCATTAACAAACAACCTCGCTTGAAACCAATATGTTTTCAACATTGTTTTAAGTGTTAAAAAACCAACAACAACAAGTTCCTCTTTTGGCTTTATACATACTTTGACGCCTGTATACAGTTTATAACAACCATGTTCGCCCTCACATGGAGTAGTGCTCTCACATATGGACTGGCTCTCAAAAGCATTATATGTCAGTGGTGGATATAATAATAATATTCTAATTCTATTCACCTCATCAACAACAATTAAGTCCCTCGCTTTCCCCATCCCTCTTTTCTGCATCAGATGACCCATATCTTATTTTTCTCTTTTCTACCGATATTACTATAGCCATTGTGCAAATAAACGACAATCCATTGTTTCCTGTCTTTTCTAGCCCACTGTAAGCAAGTTCCCTTTTAGTAAAGCCTCATCATTCCTTGGATATCTTAACTGTGGAATTCCCTTCCTATCCGTCTAACATCTTCCCATCAACCTACAACCACTAACCCTCTTAAATGTACCCTCACAGCTTATTATACATTTTATCAAGCATCTTCATCTTTCTTATCCACAGTGTACCTGGCAAGACTAAGTTCATTATAATTCACCGTCAGCAACATTATTTCTCAAAGGGCAGACTGTCATGTGTACAGTCTAGTACACTGGACAAAAAAAATAAATAGGTACTGAGCCTTAAGACGTTTTTGTGATATAATCAGGTCATTGCTGACTGAATCATAATATTATCAGCTGAAATAAATAAAAACCTGGTGAGATAATTTCTAGAAGAACATATTAAAGTTATTCGAAGGCAGATAACACGACACCTGGTTATTTGGATATCAGAGTGGAAGGAACAGTCAGCCGGGTACTGGAGTGGCTAACAGGACAGTGGAGTATAAGGGATGTGGTTAATTAAACACTGAAGTATAAGGGATGTAGTTAATTTAACACTGGAACATAAGAGAAGTGGTTAACAAAACTCAGAAGTATAAAAGGTTTGATTAACAAGACACAGAAGTATAAGGGGTGTGGTTAACAGGACCCTAAGGTATAAGGGATGTGGTTAACAGGACACTGAAGTATAAGGGGTGTGGTTGACTCAGCACTAAAGTATAACGGATGTGGTTCGCAGGACACTTGAGGATAAGGGTTGTGGTAAACAGGACACTTACGTATAAAGGATGTGGTTAACAGGACACTTAAGTAAAAGGGATGTGGTTAACATGACACTTACCTGTGAGTATAAAAGATGTGGTTAACAGGACACTGAAGTATAAGGGGTGTGGTTAACTCAGCACTGAAGTATAAAGGATGTGGTTAACAGGAAACTGAAGTATAAGGGGTGTGGTTAACTCAGTACTGAAGTATAAGGGATGTGGTTAACAGGAAACTGAAGTATAAGGGGTGTGGTTGACTCAGCACTAAAGTATAACGGATGTGGTTAACAGGACACTTAAGAATAAAGGATGTGGTTAACAGGACACTGAAGTATAAGGGGTGTAGTTAACTCAGCACTGAAGTTTAAGAGATGTGGTTAACAGGACACCTAATTATAAGGGATGTAGTTAACAGGACACTTAAGTAAAGGGATGTGGTTAACAGGACACTTAAGTATAAAGGATGTGGTTAACAGGACACTGAAGTATAAGGGGTGTACTTAACTCAGCACTGAAGTTTAAGGGATGTGGTTAACAGGACACCTAATTATAAGGGATGTGGTTAACAGGACACTTAAGTAAAGAGATGTGGTTAACATGACACTTAAGTATAAAGGATGTGGTTAACAGGACACTTAATTATAAGGGATGTGGTTAACAGGACACTTAAGTATAAAGGATGTGGTTAACAGGACACTCAAGTATAAGGAAAGTGGTTAACAGGACACTTAAGTAAAAGGGATGTGGTTAACAGGACACTTAAGAATTAGGGATGTGGTTAACAGGACACTTAAGTATAAGGGATGTGGTTAACAGGACACTTAAGTATAAAGGATGTGGTTAACAGGACACTGAAGTATAAGGGATGTGGTTAACAGGACACTTAAGTATAAAGGTTGTGGTTAAGTCAACACTGGAATATAACGGAAGTGTTCATGTTGACACGAGTGGATAAGAAAACTGGACGGCAAGACCTCGATACACAGACCCTGGTGAGCTTGACAGTGGATAATCCCGTATCATATTTACTGTACTGTTCCTGTGATCCAGGCCAACGGACAAACAAGAACCAAATTAACAGTGTCTTTGGGAATCGAAGACGATTAGAAGGCTTTTACCAGGTCTTGAACTTACATCAGTATAACTACAGTTGTTCTTGTAAGGCATTGAGCTATATATATATATATATATATATATATATATATATATATATATATATATATATATATATATATATATATATATATATATATATATATATATATATATATATATATATATATATACACCTAAGTGTGTCTCTTAACCACATCCCCTATATCTAAGTGTACAGTTAGCCACATCCTTTATACTACAGTGCTGAGTTAACCACATTCCATATATATATATATATATATATTATATAACTCAATGTCTGTGTGCGTATGTCTAGTAATTGTTTGTTCGTTTGTTTGTACACGCACCCAAAAAGTGTCACAGAGGTGGAACTCCCTCGTTAAGAACATATCTGAACTGGGGAGACTTAAAAGTGATAATGTAGTTTTTGTAATACAGGTTTTGATGTGGATATAGTGTAGCTGATAGCGTAAGTACAGATAAAGGGTTCCCCAGCGAGATAATAATAATAGCTTTATTCTTGGACTGAATTTAACATATTAAGACACAATAATACAACACTTGCTGCCTAATATGTCATTCTCACTCTTTTGCTGGTCCTTTAAAGTGCAAAAGGCATCACTGACAATAAAACAATAAAGATTAATATTTTTCTTGTTCAGTATAGTATTTCTGGGGGGGGGGGGTATTATACGTCATTCGCCATACCGCTACTGCTGGTTGAGTGGTGCTGTCGTATCTTAAACATTCAGGTTCGATCCCTGGTGATGAGTATGGTAAACACAGTGTAACTCATTATGCACCGCCTTACGATCAACCTAAAAAAGTAGAGAAAGAGTTACTGCTAAATAGATCAATGAATGAATGTTTAATTCTTGAGACATACTTTTTAGTTTATGAGTCAGTGATTTCGTCGAACATTTTCGTTGAATGATACATTACGTTAAAAGTTTGACAGTAATATCCGGGGTGTCGTAAGCCGGGGGTGCCGAGGGGGATTATGATACGGTGAGGCAGGTGTTGACTCTCGCCCTGGGAGACGCCACTCACTCACAGCTGCGGGCAAGGAGGGTGTTTTCCTTTTTCCTATTAAGTAATTTTAGTGTCCATTATAGGCCTTTATCCCTCATTTTGTCAGGATGATAGTATAAACAACTCGACCATCACTAGTAGTCATGACTACTAGTGATGCAAATAGGTACATCGTTATTTACCTGTGTTTTATGTGTCTAGATAAAGAAAAGAAGTCTTATTTTCGCACCTGACTATTACCTGGCAACATGTCGGAGTATTTGGACAGTAACTTTTGTAATCACAACTATTTACGTTGTCTTTCGACTTTTCTTTTTCTTGGAGGAGCACAACATGTATGAGGAAGTGTGACCCTCGCACTCACCCACCAACGTGAGGTGCGCCAGCTGTCTCACACTATCCCAGCTATGTCACTCACTTGTGGTAGGTAATGCGGCAGTAAGTAGTTCACCACCTTTCTAGTTGAAGTATTTTCTCTAAAAAAAATATAAATATGATGGAACAATTTCGAGAACAATTTTCCCTGAATGTCAAACATTCTACGTCGCAATGTAACTTAAACGAATACGATGCATCACTTTTTCAGTAAACTTATCGCTAAGTTCATTTTCACTGCCAACTTCCCGTTAATGTAATCTAAGGTTGTATGCCTAACTCAAACCTTTCTTTAGTAACATCTTGCGTCAGGTACTAAACGCCATAGTCAAGCTATAATCATAAATCTATGGAATTGAAAGCCCCTTTAACGCTCTCTGTCCCTCAGTAGATCTTCATAAGGTAGCATTCAACACTCTTACTCTTGCTCCTGAGGGTGATATCACTTCTCACTGCCACGCAGAACAGTGGTTCTGCCCTTCGCTCAACCTCTCCCCGAGCCTTCCAACTCTCTCCCTCTCTTCCCCTTAAGTAAACAAGTAGCATCCCGCGTACACCTGCCCGGTCAGCTGTGAGGGACATCATCCATCAGCTTCCCAAACCCCCCGGCCTGACATTTCAAAGGACAGACATAAAGTCCTCTGACAAACCTTATACTAGGAAGGGGTGATCCAGCGCTTACATGACTGTCGACGACCATATTTCGTCAGGTTTTTGTAGCCTGTACTCGCCCAAGAGGGTCAACATGGTTGAGGGGGACCAAAGAGAGAGGGGAGAAAAGGATAGTAGAAGAGCGGGCCTTTTCACTCACAAATCTTTGATGCATTTAGGTTTTGTGATTGTCTTAGCATTTAGAACCCATTAAAGAGAAAGCATATATCATGGGTTATTCTGATGAACATCCTCATCTTTCATGGGTGACAAGAGGCCGGGTCGTGAGGAACGTCTGTTAACACGAATGGAATCGAGCGGGCAGCACACACCTTTCAGTTTCCTTTAATCCCGATTTGAGTGCATTTTATTGTTCTCTGGGGAAGGTAACCTTGGGGTGCTCGTTCTAGAGACAAAAGTTGAGTCAGTCTTTCCTTTCCATATAACTTAATGAATATGAAATGCACTCGAGGTATTGCAAGGAATTTTCCGAAATATTTGTTCACACTTTGTCCAACTGAGTGGGGTTTACGTACTGTACACCTATCACTGTATGAATATTATTATGAATGTCGACAATCTAAGCTTGTGGACGTCAACAGAGAGTGGTTGCCAGGGTAAACCTTTATTATTAGTCTGTGATGTTTCCGTGTACCTGCGCATCATGTCTTTGATTTTGAGCAAGAGTATAAGCTGTACTGGCCGTATTTCATTACCAACTACTGTACATAAATAGAGCTGGTATAGCAGACCTCACAAGAAATAGTGAAATTTATTTAATCATTGAAACAATTACTGATAACAAAGTTTCTAATCTATTTTAATAGGACTGCTGAATATTAGGAACTTGAGTAAATTAGGAATAAAATCAAGGAAAATCGCTTCATGACTGGCCTGAGCCTTTGTTATACTTCTTGAGGAAAACTCTCCCTGGAACACGCAAAACTTTCTTGGTAACTGTTGTATTGACTATACTTTTTTACTTCACTTTTCAGGATTCAGTCCTACAGCTTCATCGAAATTTACCAAAATTAAACACCTATGTTTTAGTAAATAAAAATGTAATTTCTTACTGCAATACCTGTATATAATATTACGATAATAGAGGAGAGGTGAGAGAGGGACCATCTGACGAGACTTCGGGAGCCTTCTGGAAAAAGTAAGTCATCCTGGGAATTTACAGTGTGCGGGAGATTGCCTCCATTTGTCCTGACGTAAGCACGCCCTGTTGCCTCCACCAGAGTGTTTCGCTGCTTCCGTGGCTAGGCTGTTGGTGTTGCTTTTATAAGTTGTAAAATTCATGCTATTTACAACTATTTACTTTTTCACTATTCCTTAATTCTTTGCTAAAAAGAATACAAAATATTTTTGGTGTTCTTTTTAATTTATCTATTTAATTATTTGTCAGCTCACTAATTATCAACTTGTTAGTCGCTCGGGTGGTTGATCTGTTCTTTGCTACTTTGTTACGACCTTCAGTGTCCATTGTTAGTAAAAGAGCCCTGAGAAAACCTACGACGTTTGGTAGGTTCACACTGGGTAACACCCATCTTACATCTGCAGCGGGACGGGATTGAACCAAGGACATATTTGAGAAATATGCACTTCTGTACCTCCAACATAATTATTCGTAAATCTATTATGAGAAACATAAGATCATTAGGTTAACCCCTTTCTTTTCAGAGTGTTCTGTCTTTAGTTGCATGAATCTCACACAAATGGCAAACCTTCATTATAACAACTTCGTAAATTATGTTTCTCCGACGTTACGCAAGGTACTGGATGGTTACCTGTTTTGTGACATATTGAGGTCTGTTATACATTAGTATGAGAATATAAACATGCAGTTGTGAGCTCGATATTCATACATGGTAGCATCTCTATGATGAATTTTATGGTAGTAAGCTACTGCCAATAAATATTAGACGATGTAAATCAGTGGTAGATGAACCAGGGATAAATTTCATTGTTGCTTGGTATGCTAAAGAGGAAGGCGACGTCTCTGACCGCCGACAAGCAAGAAAAGCTTTTCATTGGTAGATGAAGATGGAAGAAGTGCTCCTATTGGTACATAGAAGAATTCCTATAAAATACTCGTCGAGGTCAGAATGCCTCTAATTGACTGGTTTTTGTCACTAAATATTACACAAGCGGCGACACAGACAGACCAACTGTGCGAAAGAGAATTATGGAACAGAACACATAAAGAGAGTGTGGACATAACACCCTCTTGGCCGTAAGGTTGAAGGTCGTGCAGGACAACATCGGGGTTGACGACCGAACAGAACCTGCTGGCTGGACGTGATCTCCTCCTGCCCATTCATTTTTTGTCCCGAACACAATAAACTCGGGTCCGTCAAACAGGTCAGAAATATTTTAGGTTCTGGTCGTCCGTTCTAAATGGCCAGTGGGCAAACTGGCCAACTGCCCACTTTTATCTTGTGACCAAAGTGGTGGGACGAATACGTATAAAGAGGCATTAAGGAAGAATAGGCGCAGAGGAAGAGGAACTTGTTCTAAATAGTTCTTAAAGAGGATAGGGGGCTTACCGGAGTGAAAAATGACACTCGTCTAATCAAGCACTTCAATAGAAATCGGTTGAGGTCTTCCGAGAAACTATGTTCCTTGCGATCTGAGGCAATAAAGGAGATCTCTAATGGCTGTCATCCAAGACAGGTGGTTGTGTCAGGTGGCTGTGTCAGGTTGTTGTGTCAGGTGGCTGTGTCAGGTGGTTGTGTCATGTGGCTGTGTCAGGTGGCTGTGTCAGGCGGCTGTGTCAGATTGTCGTGTCAGATGGTGGTGTCAGGTGGTTGTGTCAGGTGGCTGTGTCAGGTGGTTGTGTCAGGTGGCTATGTCCGGTAATTGTGTCAGGTGATTGTGTCAGGTTGTTGTGTCAGGTGGCTGTATCAGGTGGCTGTGTCAGGTGGCTGTGTTAGGTGGCTGCGTCAGGCGGCTGTGTCAGATTGTCGTGTCAGATGGTGGTGTCAGATAATTGTATCAGGTGGCTGTGTCAGGTGGTTGTGTCAGGTGGCTATGTCAGGTAATTGTGTCAGGTGGGTGTGTCAGGTGGTTGTGTCAGGTCGCTATGTCATGTGGCTGTGTCAGGTGGTTGTGTCAGGTGGCTATGTCAGGTAATTGTGTCAGGTGGTTGTGTCAGGTGGTTTGTGTCAGGTCGCTATGTCATGTGGCTGTGTCAGGTGGTTGTGTCAAGTGGCTGTATCAGGTGGTTGTGGCAGGTGGCTGTGTAAGGAGGTTATCAGGTGGCTGTGTGGGATGGCTGCATCAGGTGTCTGTGTCAGGTGGTTGTGACTGATGGCGGTGTCAGGTGGTTGTGTTAGGTGGTTGTGGCTACGTGGTTGTGTTAGGTGATTGTGTAAGGTGGTTGCCAGGTGGCTGTGTCAGATGGCTGTGTTAGGTGGTTGTGCCAGGTGGTGGTGTCAAGTGGCTGTGTCAGAGGGGTTGTGTTAGGTGTCAAGCTGTGTTAAGTGGCTGTGTCAGGTGGCTATCGCAGGTGACTGTCTCAGGTGGCTGTGTCAAATGGTTGTGTCAGGTGCTTGTGTCAGGTAGCTGTGTCAAGTGTCTGTGTAATCTGTTTGTGTCAGGTGGCTATGCCAACTGGATGTATCAGGTGGTTGAATCAGGTGGTTGCGTTAAGTGGCTGTGTCACATGGCTACGTTTAGTGCTTGTGTCAGGTTGCTGTTTCGGGTGGCTGTGTTAAGTGGTTGTGTTAGGTGGTTGTGATAGGTGGTTGTGTCAAGTGATTGTGTCAGGTGGCTGTGTCAGGTGGTCGTGTAAGGTGATCATGTCAGGTGACTGTGCCAGGTGGCTGTGTCAGGTGGTTTTGTCAAGTGGGTATGTCAGGTGGTTGCGCCAGGTGGTTGTTAGGTTGTTAGGTGGTTGTCAGGTGGTTGTGTGAAGTGGTTGTGTCAGGCGGTTGTGTTAGAAGGCTGTGTCAAGTGGCTGTGTCACGTAGCTTTGTCAGGTGGTTGCGCCAGGAGTTTGTTTCAGGTGGTTGTATCAAGAGGCTGCGCCAGGTGGCTGTGTCAGGTGACTGTTTCAGGTGGCGATGTAAGGTGGTTGTGATCAAGTGGGTGTGTCAGACGCTTGTATCTGGTGGAGGTGTCAGGTGGTTATCAGGTGGCTTTGTCAGATAGCTGTGTCAAGTGGCTGTGTCAGGTGGTTGTGTCATATGGCTGTGTTAGATGGTTATGACAGGTGGCTGGGTCACGTGGTTGTGTCAGGTGGTTGTGTCAAGTGGCTGTACCAGGTGGCTGTGTCAGGTAACTGTGTCAAGTGGTTGTGTCAGGTGGCTGTGTTAAGTGGTTGTTTCTGGTTGCTGTGTCAGGTGGCTGGTCAGGTGGCTTTGTCAATTCGCTGTGTCATGTGGCTGTGTCAGGTGGTTGTGGCAGGTGGCTGTGTTAGGTGGCTGTGTCAGGAGGCTGGGTCAGTTGACTGTGTCAAGTGGTTGAGTCAGGAGGCAGTGTCAAGTGGTTGTTTCAGGCTGCTGTGTCAGGTGATTGTGTTAGGCAATTTTGGCAGGTGGTTGTGTCAGATGTTTGTGTCAAGTGGTTGAGTCAGGAGGCAGTGTTAAGTGGTTGTTTCAGGTGGATATGTCAGGTGATTGTGTTAGGCAATTTTGGCAGGTGGTTGTGTCAGATGTTTGTGTCAGGTGGTTGTGTCAGGTGGCTGTGTCAGGTGGCTGTGTCAAGTGGCTGTACCAGGTGGCTGTGTCAGGTAACTGTGTCAAGTGGTTGTGTCAGGTTGTTGTGGTAAGTTGTTGTTTCAGGTTGCTGTGTCAGGTGGTTGTGTTAGGTGACTGGGTCAAGTGGTTGTTTCAGGTGGCTATGTCCGGTTGATGTTTTAGTCAATTTTGTCAGGTGGCTGTGTCAAGTGGTTGTGTCAGGTGGGTATGTCCGGTGGTTGTGTTAGGCAATTGTGTCAGATGGTTGTTTCAGGTGGTAGTGTCAGGTGGCTGTGTCAAGTGGCTGTGTCAGGTAGTTGTATCAAGTGGTTGTGTCAGATGGCTGTGTCAGGTGGTTGTGTTAGGTGACTGGGTCAAGTGGTTGTTTCAGGTGGCTATGTCCGGTTGATGTTTTAGTCAATTTTGTCAGATGGTTGTGTCAGATGGTTGTGTCAGGTGGTTGTATCAGGTGGCTGTGTCAGGTGGTTGTGTCATGTGGTTGTGTTATGTTGCTGTGTCATGTAACTGTGTCAGGTAGTTGTGTCAGGTGTTTGTGTCAGGAGGTTTTGTCAAGTGATTGTGTCAAGTACTGTGTCAGGTGGTTGTGTCAGGTGTTGTTCTCAGGTGGTTGTATCAAGTGGTTGCGTCAAATGACTGTGTCAGGTGGATGTGTCAAGTGCTGTTTCAGGTGGTTGTGTTCGGTGGTTTTGTCAGGTGGTTGTAACAAATGGTTGTGTCAAGTAGCTGTGTCAAGTACTATGTCAGGCGGTTGCGTCAGGTGGTTGTGTCAGGTGGCTATGTCAAGTGGCTGTGTCAGGTGGCTGTGTCAGGTGGCTGTGTCAAGTGTTTGTGTCAAATGTTTGTGTCATGTGGCTATGCTATGTAACTGTGTCAAGTGGTTGTGTAAGGTGTTTGGGTCAGGTGGTTGTGTCAGGTGGTTGTGTTAAGTGTTGTGTCAGGTGGTTGTGTCAAGTGGTTTTGTCAGGTGGTTGTGTCAGATGATTGTGTCAGGTGGCTGTGTTAGGTGGTAGTGTCAGGTTGTGGTGTCAAATGCTGTTTCTGGTGGTTATGTCAGGTAGCTGTGTCAGACGACTGTGCCAGGTGGTTGTTTCTTGTAGTTATGTCAAGTGACTGTGTCAGATGGCTCTGTCAGGTAGTCGTGTCAGGTGGTTTTGTGAAGTGGTGGTGTCAACTACTGTCAGGTGGTTGTATCAGATGATTTTATCAAATGGTTGTTTGAGATGGTGTGTCAGGTGGTTGGATCAGGCGATTGTGTAGGTGATTGTTTCTGGTAGCTGTGTAAAGTGGCTGTGTCAGGTTGTTGTGTCAAGTGCTGCTTCAGGTGGTTGTGTTAGGTGGTTGTGTTAAGTACTATTTCACGAGGTTGTGTCAGGTGGTTGTGTCAGGTGGCTGTGTCAGGTGGTTGTGTCAGGTGGCTGTGTCAAGTGCTTTTTCAGGTGGGTGTGTTAGGTGCTTTTGTCTGGTGGCTGTGTCATATGGTTTTGCCAAATGATTAAGTCAGGTGGCTGTATCAGGTGCTTGTGTCAAGTGGTTGTCAAGTACTATGCCGCGTGGTTGTGTCAGGTGGCTATGTCATGATTTGATTTTGCCTCTTACAGCGGCTAGTTTATTGTGCACCCCATACTCATCCTGTGAGCGGTCGCGCAAAAGGATTACAGAGTATGGTTTACAACGGGTCATAATAATTAACCCCCGTGGTCAGGATATTATGGCACTGAATGTTACGCAGTATTTCAATGACATTATTTGTTTAGTTCTATACATAGAGGGTAACTTATTCACAACTGCGTGAGTACAGGACTGTGAGGCAATATGTGTGGCCGCACACTTTGTTATTCACATTTGCCTGAGAAGTATTCAAGCACAAAGTGTGTTTGGTTCTATACATGGGAACTGATATAGTTACCTAGTGCAAAAAAGTGGATACAATCTTAATATGTCGGCTATCTTGCCATTAGAGAAGAAGTGTTGTGCCATTTCACACACAGTGTGCCTGGACCTGTCCCTAAAAGGTTCTATCTTCACACAGTCGAGGACGTAGTGTTCAAGTGGGTGTCCAAATGTCTGGCCACACACTTTACATTTAGTCTTGTTTACATCTGCTTGAGGAGCATACTGCCAGAGGTACTTATATGCTAACCTTAATCTAGCCGCTAGCGGTTACATCTTGTAATCTAGTGATCTTGTTACTTGCTCCATATACATGTTTCACTTCATACGTCTCATCATGGTAAACTATGGATCGACTAGTGCCTGTTTGCACTTGTCTACTTGCGTCAAATTCATCAAAAAGTTCTTTCCTAATTACAGTTTTGACAGACCCAAATTTTATTCAACAGTGTCTTTCTTAGACGCGAGTTTGGCATCAACTCTGTCACGTTCTTTGAGGCCTATGTCAAGTGGCTGTATCGGGTGGCTTTGTCAGTTGGTTGTGTCAGCTGGCTGTGTAAGGTGGTTGTATCAGGTGGCTGTCTCTGGTGGCTGTGTCCTGGTGAATGTGGCACGTAGTTGTGTCAGGTGGCTGTGAAAGGTGGTTGTGTCAAGTGCTGTTTCAGGTGGTTATGTCAGGTGGCTGTGTCAGGTGGTTGCGTCAAGCGCTGTTTCAGGTGGTTGTGTTAGTTGGTTTTGTCAGGTGGATGTGTCAGGTGGTTGTGTCAAGTGGTTGTGTCAAGTACTATGTTACGTGGTTGTTTCAGGTGGTTGTGTTAGGTGGCTATGTCAGGTGGCTGTGTCAGGTGGCTTTGTCAGGTGGTAATGTCAGGCGGCTGTGAAAGGTGGTTGTGTCAAGTGCTGTTTCAGGTGGTTATGTCAGGTGGTTGTGTCAGATGGTTGTGTCAAGCGCTGTTTCAGGTGGTTGTGTTAAGTGGTTATGTCATGTGGCTGTGTCAGGTGGTTGTGTCAAGTGATTGTGTCAGGTGGTTGTGTCAAGCGCTGTTTTAGGTGGTTGTGTTAGGTGGTTATGCAAGTGGTTGTGTCAGGTGGTTGTGTCAAGCGCTGTTTCAGGTGGTTGTGTTAGGCGTTTATGTCAGGTGGCTGTGTCAGTGGTTTATCAAGCGCTTTCAGGTGGTTGTGGCGGTCAGGTGGCTGTGCTCAGGTGGTTATGTCAAGCGCTGCAGGTGGGTGTTTTGTCAGTGTGGTTGTGTAAGGCGTTTATGTCAGGTGGCTGTGTCAGGTGGTTGTGTAAGGCGTTTATGTCAGGTGGCTGTATGTGGTTGTGTCAAGCGCTGTTTCAGGTGGTTGTGTTAGGTGGTTATGTCAGGTGGTTGTGTCTGGTGGTTGTGTCAAGCCTGCTGGGTGGTTGTGTTAGGCGTTTATGTCAGGTGGCTGTGTCAGTGGTTGTGTCAAGGCTGTTTCAGGTGGTTGTGTTGTCAGGTGGCTGTGTCAGGTGGTTGTGTTAGGTGGTTATTCAGGTGCTTTGTGTCAGGTGGTTGTTCAGGCTGCTTCAGATGGTTGTGTTAGGTGGTTGTGTCAGGTGGTTGTGTCTTGGTTGTGTCAGGTGTTTGTGTCAGGTGGTTGTGTTAGGTGGTTGCGCTAGTTGTGTGTGTGGTGTGTCAGGTGGTTGTGTCAAGCGCTGTTTCAGGTGGTTATGTTAGTGGTTGTGTCAGGTGGTTGTGTCAATTGGGTGCAGGTGGTTGTGTCAGCGCTGTTTCAGGTGGTTGTGTTAGGTGGCTATGTCAGGTGGTTGTGTGGTGTCAGGTGGTTGTGTCAGGTGGTTGTGTCAAGTGCTGCTTCAGATGGTTGTGTTAGGTAGTTGCGTCAGGTAGCTGTGTCAAGGGGCTGTTTCAGGTGGTTGTGTTAGGTGGTTATGTCAGGTGGTTGTGTTTGGTGTCAAGCGCTGTTTCAGGTCGTTGTGTAAGGTGGTTATGTCAGGTGGCTGTGTCAGGTGGCTATGTCAAGTGCTGCTTCAGATGGTTGTGTTCGGTGGTTGTGTCAGGTGGCTGTGTCAGATGGTTTTGCCAAGTGGTTGTGTCAGGTGGCTGTGTCAGGTGGTTGTGTCAAGTGGTTGTGTCAAGTACTATGTCATGTGGTTGTTTCAGGTGGTTGTGTGAGGTGGTTATATCAGGTGACTGTGTCAGGTGGCTTTGCCAGTTGGTTGTATCAGCTGGCTGTGTAAGGTGGTAGTATCAGGTGGTAGTATCAGGTGGCTGTGTACTGGTGACTGTCGCAGGTTGTTGTTTCAGGTGGCTGTGCCAGGTGGTTGTATCACGTGGTTGTCTCAGCTGGCTGTGTATGGTGGCTGTAAGGTAACTGTGTGCAATGACTGTGTCAGCTGGCTGTGTTAGATGGCTGTATCACGGGGCTGTGTCAGGTGATTGTGTCATGTGGCTGTGTCAAGTGGTTGTGTTAGGCGGTTGTGTTAGGTGGCTGTGTCAGGTGACTTTGTCAAGTGGTTGTGTCGGGTGGCTGTATCAGGTAGTTGTGTCAATTGGATGTGTCACGTGGTTGTGTCATGTGGCTATCAAGTGACTGTGTCATGTGGGTCTGTCATGTGGTTATGTCAGGTGGCTGTGGTTATTTGGTGGTTGTGTCAGGTGGCTGTGGTTGTGTTAGGTAGTCGTGTCAGGTGTTTGTCAGGTGGTTGTGTCAGGTGGTGGCGTAAAGTGATGTCAGGTCGTTGTGTCAGGTGGCGGTGTCAGGTGGATGTCTCAGATGGTTGTTGCATGTGGTTGTGTTAGGTGGTTGTCAGGCGGTTGTGTCAGGTACTTGTGGTCAGGTGGCTGTGTCAGGTGGTTGTTAGGTGGCTTTGTTAGGTGGCTGTGCTTGGGTTAGGTTTTTCGTGTCATGTGGTTGTGTTAGGTAGTTGTGTTAGGTGGCTCTGTCAGGTGGTTGTGTCAGGTGGTTGTGTCAGGTGGTTTTGGCAGGTATTTACGTAAGGTGGTTGTCTCAGGTGGTTGTGTTAAGTGTTGTGTCAGGTGGATGTTTCAGGTGGTTGTGTCAAGTAATTTTGTTACATGGTTACTTCAGGTGGTTGTTCCAGGTGGCTGTGTCCGGTGACAAAAGGTATAATTGCAGGGAAATGTATACAGCGATTTAAAAATGAACCAGGAAGAAAGAAAATAAATGGGGTGGAACTATTGAAAGCAAAGATATCAAGATTTTTTTTGTTACAGAAGAAGTAAAAGAGAAAAGATAAGGATAGAGTGGAGGTAAGAAACGAAAGGAAAATAAAGATGGAACTACCAATTCTGGAATCAGAAGTTGAGGCAGCTGTGAACAAAATTAGAAATAATAAACCTTGTAGGTTTGATTTGCTTCCAGGAGAAATTATTAAACAAATGTTTGACTAAAACATGTGATCCTATATACTCCAAAGAATCATAGGAGACCTTCCCAGTGATTTAAAAAAAGATAATATTTTTTTTCATTACAGAAACAGCCAAGAGCATTAAAGAGTGTACCCAGCTTAAAACAATAACTTAACAAGTCATACCTGCAAAGTCTTATTAAACACAATTTTCAGTATAATAAAGCTAAGAATTGAAAGTGAGTTATCTGAAGAGCAAAATTTATTTAGAAAGGGAAAAGGAATTACAAAAGCTATATTTGGTTTGAGAATTTTTAGTGAAAGGGCTTTAGAAATCAAAGTGGTTTGTACTTCTGCTTTGTTGCTTTGGAAATAGCTTTTGATAAGGTAAAACACAATAAACTTAAATAGATTTTGGATAAAAAAAAATACGCATTAATGAAAGAGAATTTAGAATTCCCCCCAAAAATCTTTACCGGTAACAGAAGGCTGTAGTGTTTGTACGTAATGAACTTACTATTTGGTTTAAACTTAGACAGGTTGTAAGACAAGGCTGTGTTCTATCTCCATCATTGTATAAAATATATTTAGGATTCTTAATGAGAGATGTTATAAGTAACAATGAAGAAATACAAATTATTTGTAAAGTAATATCAAATAAACGCTATGCATAGGGGAAGGCAGAGACTGAGATGGATGAATTAAATTAAAAACTGGGTTCCCAAAGAAATACGAAGTCTTAGAGGACTGGTAAAAACAGCCGGAAAACTTTTAAACTGGAGAACTGCTGTCGCCAACCCTCAGATATGAGGACGGTACTCCGAGTGGTTAAATGTTTTACAGGTAATGTGTATTTGTTGTGTGAAAAGAACAAAAACATGGACAGAGGAGTGCTTACACTTAAATGAAGAATAATATAAATATATAGTGAGAGGGGGAGTTTCTCCACACGCTTATAGCTCCAACATCACATTGGTTACAAGCAGTGGAGGAGCGAGTGTAAGGTAGGTGTAGGACTGTAGGTGAGGGAAAATAGACTGACTGGACCTAACCCGAGCAATGAGTATTGACTGTGATGGTAGCGGCGGAATAAGGAGAGAGAGAGAGAGAGAGAGAGAGAGAGAGAGAGAGAGAGAGAGAGAGAGAGAGAGAGAGAGAGAGAGAGAGAGAGAGAGAGAGAGAGAGAGAGAGAGAGAGAGAGAGAGAGAGAGAGAATAATGACCAGCTTATAGGGCGGAAGTGAGAGACAGATAAATGAAAAGACTCGGGACTTTTGGTTGAATATTGTCCAAGAGGGTGAGAAAGACCACGGCCTTTGTGGAGGGTTACTCGGTGTAGACGAACAACAAATAACGACGAATAGAAGATAGACTTTAATTAATTTTTTCTTACTCAATTTATTATTATTTTTTTACTTTATTTATTTATCTATTTATTAGATAATTTTGTTTTAGAGATAATTCTAATATTTGTCTTTAGTTGTGTATAGTTTGGATATATTAATGTTAGAGGTGGTGGGTAAAGTTTTGCTGTTAGGTAGGTACAGCAAAAACTAAGACTAGAAATAACAATTTAAAACCAGAATTGAAATTGGAAGGCGTTCAGGCTGTCTGCTGGAAACAGGCCGATGTTTGATGAGCAGTGATCAGTGAAGTTGTTCTAAACACTGATTTCAACCGTGTCTACGTTTGTCTACTGCGTGTCTATTGGGTAAAGGTCGTTGGTTTTTATTGGGGAGAATGCAAGGATGGGCAGCTAGCAGGGATGAGCACCTAGCCCGGATACCCAGTAATTGATGGAATTTAGTAAGCGGGGGATTACAATCACACAGAGGTGTATTACATTGGTAGATGAGATTCAGGTGATTAGTATGCGAGTGTATACTATGACGAGAAAGAAACGACAAAATGTATGATCTATAAGAGAGAAAGAAAGAAAGAAGGTAATATACAGACTGCAAGAGAGAGAGAGAGAGAGAGAGAGAGAGAGAGACCCTGTGTACAGTAGAATTAACTCTGACCTCAAAATAAGGTGTTGTGTGACATCTGGTCTTCACGTCACGTTGGGTTTAGCTGTCAGGTCCCAGCTAGTAATCATAGGGATAACAGAAAGAGTCGACATTTAGTTGTCCAGTATGTCCTCTGATTAGCGAAAATCCTCACAATTCCTTTGTCTTGTAGGGCTCTTATACACCAATCACTGGAGGCTTGAACGCACGACCCCGTCAGAAAAAGAGTTTATATGAGCATCTTGAATATCCAGATAATGTAGTCAGGAAGTTTAAATTCCAAATCAAGGAAAGATTTACTTAAGCTGTGTGCAAGATAACAGCCGAATTAGATTCGAAAATTAGAACTGCAAGGTCTAAAGTTTCTTTCAGAGTCCGGATCATATCACATCACCTTACCAAGTGTAGACATGTTGACTGTCGTAACTCATATACTGTACTGTACCAGACAGCTTAAATAGTTCATTGTTTGACGTAACTTAAACTTATGTGTCAAGATTTTCAATTTGTCATGTCATTTAAACAGATCAGATATATGAAATATATTCGGGAAGGACGAAGAGTATGAAAAAAAAAATAAACTCACAATTTGTTTTTATAAGTTCCCTTAGCGTCACAAGAACCAACAAGTATAGTTATCAAATTATACAAATCCAACCAGCCTTACCTGGCCATAGGCAGTGTCCAGGTAATGTTTGTTTACGTTCAGAAGTATCGGTTAGAGTGAAATAGAATTATCATACTTCATTTTTGTTTTCTTCTTTCTTTCTTTGGTAATCAGACGATTATATTTTTTAGATATTTTTTCCCACCGTTGTAGTTTTAACTCCATGTTTCTCTATATGTTTGTTTCTGTCATTATCTGACTAGGTGCTAACATTTCATACTAGAACTCGAGTGTTAGTCGAAACTTCTCTGGAACTCTTAGCTGTAAGATTGTCAGTTTGGGATTGTGATTCTACAAACCACTAGAACACGAGGCTCTATAATTAGTTAAACCAACGAAGTGAGTAAGCTGCCTTATATAATTACTGTAGATAATAGATAAACTGCATACTGATACAAATTCATTGAAATCAGTTAGTAATCCTTTCCTTACAGCATATTAAGACAATTACATTAAATATTAATCAATAATTCCGTTTGTACCGTATGTTAACATTAGTTAATAACCGTTTACTTACCACATGTTCAAATGCATCAGGTAGAAGAACACAGACCACTTGTTCCTTAGCTCACTCTAATCATAACTACTAGAACAAATTATTTTTCATAATTCTTTATTGCAGATGACCAGTGTATGTACTGTACTGAACTGTACTGTACTGTTGATATTGATATTGAAACACTTTACTTAGTCAGAAAAATACATATGCAGAGTGGATAATAATAACAACATTAATGTGGCTGAGCCAGTTGAGAGCCTGAGCTCTCTTGAAGGCACCTGATATATTCTGTACATTTATCTCAAGGAAGTATTATGTAACATTTAGTATCATCTGGAATGGTACATGTAACAACATGGTGGTAGTAAGAGCATATCAGAATGTTACCACGGTTACCACTTCGTTATTTTGTTTTATTTTATTTTATTTTATTTACATTTATATTAGAGTATATGCATATTTTACAGTGGAGTTGATATCTGGGTTGTATTAAGTTGGAACAAAAGGACAGAAGCTGTCAGTAACATGTCTTGTCGGCAAATATAATAATTGCAATAGTAATTTCTATCTATCTACATGACAATTTTTTATATAATGGTTTTAGTGGAACAATAAAGGTAGGAATATAAAGTAGGTATTACACAAATATAAATACTTAGACAATAGATATTTTCTTAAAGATGATTTAAAGGAAGGGAGCGTAGTCTTTGCTCGGATGGGTGGAGGAAAGTTGTTCCACACCTTCACACCGTGATATGTTATGGTGGTCTGGGACTAAGAGGAGCACATGGGAGCTCTGTGTGTCTTAGGTGTATCTCTGATTATGCAGGAACTGGAAATAATTATTGTCAAGCAAGTGATTGACAGATTTGTAAACAAATAGGGCACAGCAGTAGGTGTTAATATCATCGGATTTTAATATTTACAATTTAGGAAATTGTTCGTTTGTGTGATATTTTTTTCTTTTCAAGTAGGTCATTGTCCGCACAACTCTCTTTTGTGCAGAGGCCTCCAATAGTGTATGACAGTGTATCAAGTGTTGGTAAACAAGATCACAATAAATTTCTTTCATAGCTGCAAGAGTGAGTGACTGACTAGTGTGATACAGAATACTGCACTATATATTAACTTCACTGTGAATGGCTTGTGTGTGTTTCTCCAGCTAAGTTTTTCATCAACAATAACCCCAAGGAATTTTGAATTTTGTTCACGTTTGTGGACTGTATTACCAAGGTACAGGGGGTCCAAATCTGGGGTTAAGTTTTTCCTTCTGTGAAGATCGTGTAGTGGGTTTTTTCGAGGTTTAAGTTCAATTTATTATGTATTACCCACGTCCTGACTTTAGTTAATTCAGAATTCATAGTTCTCTTCAAGGAATGGAGATCCGAGTTGTTGGCAAAGAGTTACTATCGTCTGCAAATAAGATGTATTTAACGTGTGTACTGGAGTGGAATATATCGTTTTTGTACAAGAAGAAGAGTACAGGCCCGAGAATGGACTCCTGAAGGACGTCGTACAAAATTGGTGAGGATTCAGAATGATGATTATTATAGCGGACATACTGCTTCCTGTTAGACAGATATGAGGTAAACCAATTGTGGGATAAGCCATAATGTTCAAGTTTTGACAGGTTGCTGATATGGTGGACAGTATCAGAGGATTTAGAGAGGATCAGGAATATTCCGACTGTGAACTGACTCATCAAAAGAGTTTAAGTTGTCCATACTATAGGATAGCAGAGCACACCCAGTTGACCTCCTAGCTCTAAATCCAAACTGACAGTCTGAAAGGATATTATTGTCACTGCAGAAGGAATTTAGTCTACTCCATGCTAGCTTCTCCAGTATCTTACTTACGGCTGGGAGGACTGATATGAGACAGTAATTCTTGAAAAGACCTTTATCCCAAGATTTTTTTTATATGCTGGGTGAACTTCAGCAATTTTCAGTTTATCCGGAAAGACACCACTAGTGAAGGAGGAGTTACAAATGTGTAAGAGAACAGGTAGTAATAAGTGGGCTACTTTCTTAATGATGCTCATTACTATATTGTCGTCGCCTGCTGCTGCATCTTTGGGTATTTTTATGATGATAAGTAAATCATCTGCTGTGACAGGGGAAAAAAACAGCTCATTTTGTTGTTTGTTTTGTAGGTAGGCTCTAAATTCCTTACGGTGATTAGGGATGCTCTCTGCAAGATTATTGCCAACATTGATAAAATAATCATTGAAGTGGTTGGTAATGGGGGAGGGCTTCGTTATAACTGTATCACTTATCATAAAAGCTGAGTAGGGCAGAAGGTTGGGTGTTCCTGTTGTGAATAGAATTGATGATACTACAAGTTTTCTTACTGTCTCCCGATGATGACTGGAGCTCATTTGTATAATAGCTACGTCTCGCATTTCTAACTGCTTGAGTTACTTTATTTCTGATACTTCGGTAAGCATCACCGAAAGTTATGGGTCTTTTTGCAAATTTTCTTTGAAGTTTGTGTTTTTCTTTTAGCATTGTCTTAATTTCCCTTGTGAAATAGGATTTGGAGATAGATACAGTTTTTACCAACTTAGTCTTGAGGGGGAAGCATTTATCAAAGCAAGCATTGAAGATGCAAGAGAAGTTGCAGTAGTCTCTGTATTTTATTTTGACTCTACTAGACATTTCCGATCTTGTGGCTGTTTTATACATGGCAAAAACTGGGAATTGATCTGAGATATTGTTATAAATAATCCCACTTGAAAGATTGTTAGGAGTGTTGTTAGTCCAGATATGATCTATCACAGTGGCAGCGGTGGCAGTTACTCTGATGGGTTTGGTTAGTGTGTAGCAAAGTTTCCTAGCTGAGCTTATGATAGAGATAAGCTATTTACATTCGTGTGGGGTCTTCAATAGGATGCTTCGTGTGTCGTTACGTAATTCAGAAAAAAACACTCTCTATAAATTCCTCCTGAACCTTTAAATCATCTCTTACAGAAGTGTTATACTGAATATCAACATACTGTATAGTGCGACACCACCACTGTGTCGTGATGTATTGACGTGTCTGTTATAATTTGTTATGTTATACAAATGTTCAATATCATTAGTGAGTTTGGTCTCATCGAACCCAAGTACATCAAATTTGTGGGCAATAGAAGATATACACTGGTCTAAAAAGGTATCTAAGTGAAGAGGAATACTGCTGATGTTATTGCTAATTAAGGAGAAGGAATGGGGTAGCGTGCTGGAGATAAACTCGGGAGAGTCAGGAAAGTAATAGGTACAATTGGGGTTGGTGTAACCCAGTGAGCTTTGTAGAAAGGCATCAGGGTCAATATGAGGGAGTATTGTGTCGACACCATGGTTGAAGGGGGTATAGCACATACGGTCCAGTACATCTAAGGGAACGGTACGAACATCATCAGTGTAGGAACATTGGCACTGAATAAGGAACAGCAAAAACTCAGGGTCACTTAGGTGTGAAAAGGGAAGGTCAAAGAAAGTTAAAATAGTGGGGAGTAATGTACTCACAGGTGCTACAACCAGGAATCCATGAATATCAAGAAGTTGTGGGCGGGGGGAACATGGCGAGCACAGCGAGCGAGACCAGCTGGGGGGTTTGGGGGCAGGGGGAGGGGTCGCTGAAAGTTCCCCAGAAAAACTGGGCATTTTGAGGCCATTTTGAAGCCATGTGCACTTGATATGAGAAGATATTCTGATGTCAATAGTAAATACTTTTTATTATGCAAAAAGGCCTGAGTTCAATACTGCATTAAAGAAAAAAGAATTGGAATTTTCTTGTGAAAGGGGTGTTGGGTGGGGGGGGGGGGGTTCCGGACCTCCAGGATCCACCCTTGTAGTATACTGTACTGTACTGTACTGTACTGTACTGTACTGTACTGTACTAACCTAGAATATGCGCTTCAACACACTTGTTAGAACACAGTAGTAATACATCATAACAAAAACATATAGTAAGTAGGAAGCACTGTACAGTACCAGTGCAAGTGTTTCTGAACAACGCTGTGAGTAAAAAATAAAATATTTTATGAACAATGGATGTTCTTTTTTACCCCCTTAGACGTCAGAGTCTGACGCCTAGTTGTGAGACATGATCACCGGTGTGGTATATACTAGCCGGTAAGGTGGAATGTCTTCCAGTATAGTGTTGTGTGATAATCAAAAGAGTGGTATTACAATTACCGGTTTTCGACTAACACTATTGGTTTGGTGTTACAAGTTTGGAATTATAGTTTCCGATATGGTGTTATATTTACTGGTTTAATAAATTCAGCGCATATATGCCATAAATATCCCTGTTTTCCAGTATAATCGCCAATTAAGACGACTGTGGGCTTGCAGGATAATAAGACCTGGCACGATGGACGCGAACAATATAATTGAGTCATAACCTGTCAAAACAAATTACATATCAATGAATCAATTCCCTAACACATGATATAAAAGGCTTAACATAATTATTGTAGACACAGTAATCATAGCAGGATACAGTAATCATAGCAGGACACAGTAATCATAGCAGGACACAGTAATCATAGCAGGACACAGTAATCATAGCAGGACACAGTAATCATAGCAGGACACAGTAATCATAGCAGGACACAGTAATCATAGCAGGATACAGTAATCATAGCAGGATACAGTAATCATAGCAGGATACAGTAATCATAGCAGGACACAGTAATCATAGCAGGACACAGTAATCATAGCAGGATTACGGGTCTAATGCCAGCAGAGGGTGGAGGTGTTCACAGTATGGCTATAAGAGGTAGTCTGAGTACATGTAACTATGTAAGGCCAGCCAGACACAGCCACCTGCAAAACTGTCTACTTCAGCAGAAACCCGGACCGCCCTGCTGTAAACATCTCCTTAGTCCCCCCACTCTCCTCTCCTATGTCTTCAATACTCTCTGTAATTCAAACTATTTCTAACAATTTATTAACACTGTCCACTTGGTTTCCCGTGGGCGGTAACAGCCAATACAATATAATAATTACCCCAGTGTGAAAGTACAGTACAATAATTACCCCAGTGTGAGAGTACAGTACAATAATTACCCCAGTGTGAGAGTACAGTACAATAATTACCCCAGTGTGAAAGTACAGTACAATAATTACCCCGGTGTGCCAGTACAGTACAATAATTACCCGGGTGTGCCAGTATTGTCTTTTAGTAACCCGTAATTGTGTTAAACTGACCAAAGCCGTGCCATAACGTCATTATGTACCAGCGGAGTCACATAATTACTACCGTGTCCCGACGTGATGCTATAATTATTTGGATGTACTGTACAGTAATGTCAATTGTGGCGCTACAGTAATGCCAGGTGTGTTGCTACACTAATGATACGTGCGACACTACAGTAACAGCAGGTGTGGCGCTACAGTCTGACAGGTATGGTGCTGCAGTAATGATAGGTGTGGCGCAACAGAAATGACAGCCGTGGCGCTACAGTAATGACAGGTGAGGCACTACAGTAATGACAGGTGTGGCGCTACAGTAATTACAGTTATGGCACTACAGTAATGACAGGTGTGGGGCTATAGTAGGGACAGAAGTGGCGATACAGTAATGACAAGTGTGGTGCTACAGTAATTACAAGTGTGGCATTACAGTAAGGACAGGTGTGCACCTGGCGCTACAGAAACGAGAGGTGCAGCGTTACAGTAATGACAGGTGTGTCGCTACAGTAGGGAGAGGTGTTGCACAATAGTAATGGCAGTGGTGGCGCTACAGTAATGGCAGTGGTGGCGCTACAGTAATGGCAGGGGTGGCGCTAAATTACCGGTGTGACCCACTGTGTGATGATGAGAGCAAGAAGGTAATTGGCAACTGCTTGAGAGCGATTAACCAGGTTGAGTTTTTATCTAATAGACAAAACCTCAGAATCTCAGGCAACTGCCGAACACTATGAAGAGCTGTGCGCCTCATGTAGGCATTCACTTAAAGTCGAACGCGCGATATATTACCGAAGGTCATACTTATGGAAATTTCATGAGAAGAAAATGACCGCCACGACGTCTTATTCAAACCGATCGTGCTTGTTAATGATAGAGTTTTGAGCTCTTCGATGAAACAATGTTGCTGCCAAGTTTCAAGAATGTCTGTAAATGTATTTAAGTCATGGAACTCATATCAACACTTTGGTATCGATGGTAAAGGAGCATGAAGGAACACTTGTGACCCCTACTTCTGCCCTGGTGATGCGAGGTCCTGACTAAGTAGTAATCATATGATGATATACTGTTACAGGGAAGTATATCCTATATAAATATATATATATATATATATATATATATATATATATATATATATATATATATATATATATATATATATATATATATATATATATATATATATATATATATATATATATATATATATATATAAAGTAAATCACTGTAGGTGCGTGATCTAGGTATATGCTGATAACCACAAGGAAAGAAGAAAACACGAAGTTCCCAAGCGCTTTGTGTAATTCACGTGGACAATTTTGTAATTAGAAGATTTGTGATCAGGTGAGAAGGCCGGGTCACTTGACCATCTGACCTGACCACCAACCGTTGTGTGCTATTTAAAGATTAGTAGGGTCATTACCTAATACCTGACCATTGTGGACCTGGTCTCACCCTCCTCTGTATATATACACCTTGATTTGTATTACTCTCTCTAGTCTGTACTCACCCCTGAAGATGTGAATTACACGAAAGCGCGTGATCCAAGTATATGCTGATAACCACAAGGAAACAAGAAAACACGAAGTTCCCAAGCGCTTTCGTGAAATTCACATCTTCAGGGGTGAGTACAGACTAAGGAGTAATACTTGACAAGGCTGATATATACAGTAGAGGAGAGTGAGATATAAATATATATATATTATTATGCCGAGGCATAATTTGGTGTTGTAATGTTTGTAAACTAGGTAAACTAGACGGTTTGATTGTTTTCTGTTCCAAGCAGCAGTTTTTTGGCACATTTAGGGAGATTTTCTTGTATATATTAATGTATTACTCATGTAAGATTATTCTTGAAGTGTTGAATCATTTTTTTTATGATTTGATTCTTATTGTAAGCCTAGATCAGAGTAGAACGTTCTACAACCACCCAGGCATGTCTGGGTGGTGCTAGAGGCGTTTGACGAGGCGTATATACTGTAAACTCCAGCGAACGGTATGGGAGTAAGTCGGTCGTTTCTGCTCAAGAGTGTAAGATACCAGCCTAGTAAGAAAAACTGAAGATAATTTTAATTGTTGTGCAAGTATTGTGAAATTGTTATGAGTAATATGAAAGTGAAAAGACAAAGGAATTGTACACTGGTAGTGTTAACAGTGTTGTGAAGAATTAGAGACTATTAAATCGGACTACAGTGCACAATTGTGTTTCTGTGACCTGGTGGAGATCTACCTGCCTATTGTTTGTCTGTACACTGAAACCGATCGTCGGAAAATTACAGGAGAATGACGGGACCGCCAGTGGAAATTCGACGACACTTGTGAGATATCTACTGCTTCTGTATATACGACCCTGGTTGCTGGTAACCAGCTGTGGAAGCCGTGAAAGGAGGGTCGTAACAATATTTATATATATATATATATATATATATATATATATATATATATATATATATATATATATATATATATATATATATATATATTGATAAAATCAGATAAGGAAAAGGGAAACAATGGAGCACCTTAGCTTTCGTCTTTATTCAAGACATCTTCAGAGACAACTGAATTACAAGGACTGAGATAGGCTTATGTACACAGGGTGACCTTACAAAGCATGAGGTTAGGTCAAAAACATGACATCCATTAATCCACACACCACCACCACCGCAAACATAAAGGAGCTTATAAGAAAGGGCGACGTAACTGGTCATGTTAAGTCAAGTAAAAAATATGAGACCCACTAATCATATATCCTACATTTACATCGAATGCTTTAAAAGCATTTTTAGCCTTGGGCCACTGACAAATAAATTTGTGTAGCATATAATCAGTTTTGTACTGACCATCACTAAGGCTTATAAAATTCAATTATCTAATCAAACTCGATTCCACCTAAGATCCACCACACTAAGAGTCGTCCAGTATGGGGGTAGACAGCATTGCTCGACAGCTAGCATGACTATCAGCTAATCATACCTGACATATACCCCGGCAATCAGCCAATCAATCCTTGACAGTTCGCATGAAGAGCCAGACTGATACAGTTATTGGCCATGACAGGCACACACAGCTCTGACGTCTTATTCCGACGTGTCGTGTAGTTTATTGTAGTGTGCGAAATGTTGTTTATTGTTAAAAAAAAATGATGTGATATATCGTGGCACACCAGATTATGGCCTTCTCTGTTACCACTGTCGTTGTTTACTGTTGTATACTGACAGTGATTTGAGTTGTATCGAGCAATACATAATGCACTACATTGACAAGGAAATGTTAAATTATACTCAGATATGTCTTGTTGAAAAATATAGTTTTACATGACTAAGAACATGTACAAATACTGTATATTCACGACCACAAAGTCCTTGATGTCTTCCGTCGATACGACATGATTCAACACCTCCTATTTATTTAAATTTATTTGGTATTCATATTATAGTGAGACTTATTTTTGGGTAATTAAAAGTCATTGAAAAAATTCTCCTTAGTGACAGAGTTAAAAGAGAAAATTGTACCACACATCGTTGCCTCCTGGTGGTCAACATGGACTGCCTGTCATTTCGTACAAGGGTGAGTACCAGGAGAAATCGGTTGCCCAACTACTAACATAAACGATATATTTTTCATGATTTTTGTTTTGTAATATTTTCTTTCAGCTTAAATCATATTTTTTTTTTCTGGCTTTTTAATTTACTTAACGGCCACAGTGGACCACCAAAAATAAAGGTGGCCTCTCCGAGGGAAGTAGGCCAATGGCCTGAGTAGGATCCCCCAATAATCTGAGTAGTCTTGTCAGGGGCTATTGTGAAGCCCAATACTGAGGACGTTCTTGTCTAACTAATCTATTAACATTCTTTTCGTCAATTTTCGAATCTGTGGACGAGGGGCACAATTATGATGTAGTATATCTCGACTTTAGCAAAGCCTTCGACAGAGTCCCCCACGAAAGACTAATTAGAAAGGTAGAAGCACATGGCATCAAAGGTAACATCCTTAAATGGATTAGGGCGTGGTTACAGGACAGGAAACAGCGAGTGAGCATTAACGGCACTAAGTCCTATTGGAGCAACGTCACAAGTGGAGTTCCCCAAGGCTCAGTACTTGGAACATTATTGTTTATTATATACATAAACGACATAGATATCGGCATAGACAGCAACATAAGTAAATTTGCTGATGACACTAAAATAGGACGTATTATTAAATCTGACGAGGACTCGGCAAAACTACAGGAAGATCTAAAAAAAATTTTTAGAATGGTCTGAAAAATGGCAGATGAAATTCAACGTGGACAAATGTAAAGTACTCAGTATAGGAGATGTAAACAGGGAAACCAGATACCAGATGAACAACGATGCCATAGAGAAATCCGACTGCGAGAGAGATTTAGGAGTAATGATAAGTAGGAACCTTAAGCCAAGTAAACAATGTGTTTTTGCTCGTAACAAGGCTAATAAAGTACTTGGGTTCATACAGAGGAGTAGTTACAAGACTAGCGAGGTCATCCTAATTCTGTATCTTGCTCTTGTGAGACCACACCTGGATTACGCAGTTCAGTTCTGGTCACCGTATTACAGAATGGATATAGAATTCTTGGAAAGAATTCAGAGGAGAATGACAAGACTAATCCCGGGCATTAGGAACCTTGAGTATAGAGACAGGTTAAAGCATCTTAATTTGCACTCCCTCGAGAGACGTAGAGCGAGGGGCGCCCTGATAGAGGTGTATAAGTGGAAGTCAGGGCTAAACAAAGGGGACATTACAAAGGTACTCAAACTATCCAACCAGGAGCGAACTCGTAACAATGGTTTTAAATTACACAAATTTAGATTTAGGCGTGATGTAGGTAAACATTGGTTTGGAAACAGAGTAGTGGATGAATGGAACATGTTACCAAATATCATCATTAACTCGAATACGCTGAATAGCTTCAAACATAGGTTGGTTGGATATATGAGCCATAGGGGTTGGGTGTAAACGGGACTTCCCAGTATGGGCCAATAGGCCCGCTGCAGTTTCCTCCATTCTTATGTTCTTATGTTCTTATGTTCTTCCACGCCTTTAGCTGGTACTGTTCCATAGGTCTACCACTCTCTGCACAAAGGAAGTACTTAACGAGCGTGAAGCTCTGACCTCTTTCGTTTGTGATGCTTGACATACATACATGCATACATACATACATACATACATACATACATACATACATACATACATGCATACTTACTTACATACATACATACATACATACATCCTTGACCACCGAAGGGTCGAGACGTGCCTGGCGCTCCTCTAGGAGCAGCCAGGTCAACTGTTGTGTTGGCCCATACCAGCCCCCTCCCCTGAACCCTCCTCCCCACCGGAATATCAACATGTTCTCGCCAGAAGTTGCTGTTTCATTTAGGAAAGGAATGGAACCAGTGTTAAACAGAGGTGAACAGTGGTGAACGGTGCTTGAGTCAGTGAGAACAACTCGGCAGTAACAGTCGTGCCCGGGTTGACCTTCACACATGAGGTCCCAGGTACTCAGTGATAGCGCCCCGTGAGACCCAACAACCAGCGATGTGTTAATCCGTCTACAATAGGAAGGCCTGGGACCACACCTCACTCATATGACACCATCTGTGAGGGAATTACTACACCACGTCAGGCCCCTCATAACACCATATGTGAAGGAGTTACTACACCACGTGAGGCCCCTCATAACACCATCTGTGAGGGAATTACTACACCACGTGAGGCCTCTCATAACACCATCTGTGAGGGAATTACTACACCACGAGGCCCCTCATAACACCATCTGTGAGGGAATTACTACACCACGTGAGGCCCTCATAACACCATCTGTGAGGGAACTACTACACCACGTGAGGCCCCTCATAACACCATCTGTGAGGGAATTACTACACCACGTGAGGCCCCTCATAACACCATCTGTGAGGGAACTACTACACCACGTGAGGTCCCTCCTAACACCATCTGGGAGGGAGTTACTACACTACGTTTTTGCTGTTCAACACCTACAATAATCTGTATGTTCACTGTATGTTCCTTTACCTTTCTCTAATGAAAGCTTTTGTTAAACCACCAATGTATGTAATAAGTCATTTATGTCCAATGTATATTTTCAGCCTTCGGGCTGCAGAACTTTTTCAATAAACCGTCAATTATTATTATTATTATTATTATTACATTTAGATGATATATAATGGTTACCTCTTGTGGAACGAGGATGTCCGGTCCAAGGGCCACCTAGGCGTGAATTTGTTTAAGGTGTAGAAGGTGTCACCAGCACAACAACCACAGGCTAAGTTAACGAATTGCATGACCCGGTGTCAAGGAATAGTCCGAGAAGACCGGGCAACTTGCTAACTGCACTGGCTAACCATTACCCTGGAACACGATCCGCAAATCGATAAACATCCAGGTTCCCAATTATTGCTGGGTAGACAGTGGCAAATAGCGTAAAGAAAGTTGCCCATAATTTCACCCTGCCCGGGTCCATTCGCTTGCAAGGCGAGCCTGCTGACTACAGTCGCCAATACATACATACATAGATACAAACATATGAGAATGCTTTTAATGGTAAAAATGATATATTATAAGAGAATGCCAGGGATCAAGGTGAGTGAATGAGTGTGAAGGAACAAACACTGACGCTAAGGAAGGAAATATAACGTAAGAAGAGACTTTCAGTAACAATCGTTAAAAAAAACCCGTCTGTAAAATGTGTCTTCTTTGTCTAGAGAGAATTTTTTGCATAGAGTCCTGGAGATGAACAACGTTAGCTAAAATCTGTGCAGTAATGGAAAATGGATGACATAGCTGAAAAAAGAAAAAATCAAAATGAATATACTTCAAGATTAGGTTTGTGATATACGATATACCAGACACAGGCGGACGATAGGTAATGGAGCGATTGGTTGATGACAAGCGAGCAGTGTACAGAAATTAATAAAAAATCTTTAGAAACATCAATATTCATTTAAAATGTTACAAACAGACAGACATACATTAGCTATAGCAAAAAGTTAATTTTTATAAAATTAAAGAGGAATATAAAAATTGCACAACAAATACGAATCACTGTGTATAAAGTGGGAGATGTGTAAAGACAGAAAAAAATATATATATTTAAAGAAACAATGATAAACTACATGAAGAGTAATACATGGAAGAAGATTCACTACTCGTGGTAGACAGGAGGAAATGATTGACGGTTGTTCTGGGCGTAACAAGTAGTAGTAACACATTACTGGGTGTTACAATCGTAACATTTATAACAGCTGTACTAGGAGCGACAGTCGTAATATTTGTGACGGCTATACTGTGCCCACCCGGGCACCGGTCATCGACCCACAATGGGGCCTGGGGGGTGAAAAAATAGGAGTAAATAAAAAAAATAATTAGAAAAGGAAAAGGACCATATTAATCTACACCACGAAGATGCCGGAAAACCAGGTTTTTTAAGTGAGACAGATTGTTAGAGTATGGAAACACAGAAGAAAGCAGAGCATTCTACAATTTGGCTGTGTGAGGAAAAAGGATGTACTATAACGGGCTATTCTAGGTAACTCTCTATCAGCCCCCTACCCGGAGGTGTTGCAATAGTCAACACTGGGGCCATGTGGCTCGATCATGCCCCTCGACTAAGCCGTGGTGTGGTCTCTGTTCAAGACAACATGCAACACAGGCTTGCAGAGATACAGTTGCTCAAGGGGGTGTCATTCAACAGAAGTGTATTAACCGCAAAACAGTTGGAGTTCCTGTATGGCACCCTGACTGTCCTGGAGCTCCTACGCCCCTTCAACGCCAAGACCCGCTACCCAGGTAGGTCTCAAGAAACACTACTACTGCTAGAGCCAACCCCTGGCCCACCCTCCCCACCAAAGCTCCAGGATCATCACCAGCAGTCATCGAAAGATCAGCATGGGGCAACACAGACGTACCGACACAACAGGTAGCTGCCAACACACCCCGTGAACACGCACAAAGTGAAGAGATCACTGATTTGAAAAATGAAATTAAAGAACTCAAAGCTCAATTTACAGCTCAATCTGATATGTTAAAGAGCATCTGTGATACACTACAGAAAAAGAACACCACCAACACAGTGTAGCAGCTATGGAAAGATTAAGGTCAAACTGAAGACATTCAGGTTTCAGTACCAGATGTGGAAACTCAAGACCCACCAGGAACTAGTGTCCACGCAGAGGAAAATAGTGATAATGGTAACAGTTCTACTGACTCCTCTGTGGACATGGTCAGTGAAGATGAACAAACACAAACATAAAATGGTGGTGATGTTGAGTGTAACCAAAGTGTGTTGTTGTCTGCCACTGAAATACAACAATTGTTGAGCAGTACATGCTCCAGAAATGTTTCAAAGAGGTTAAATGGCCTACTGCCTGCCGAAGGGACAGGCAGCGTAGAAAAGAACAGTATCATACAGTGCCTTTTGCTTCTTTCCAAATACAGTTCATAATGGCCAGTGTTAATACCAGACAAAGATACAGAGCGGTGAAGGTGATGAGTTGGAACATCTCATCCCTTAGAAAACGATACCCTGACCTACACCACAAAGTTGTGACTGGGGACATCGATATTGTGTGTCTGCAGGAGTGTCTTACACCTAATGGTAAGCCCCCACCCAGTCTGCCCAATTATGTGTGTTATGATCCTAGTTCTACTCACACATGTTTGATGTATGTTAAGAAGTCACTCCCGCATGTACTTCTTGTATCCAAAAAGACTACCATCCTTCAGTACCATGGGATCACTATCCACCTGGGCAACTCCACACTCAACGTGCTAAACGCCTATGCTCCCTCAGATCAGCTTCAGTACACAGATCTCCCAGACTTTTTACACACTGAGCCCACTGTCCTGATGGGTGACCTGAATACTAGACACAAGAAATTAGGTGACCCCACCACTAACACCATTGGTAGGAGACTTATCTCACTTCTCAACGCATATGAAGATGTTCAAATTATAGGTAATAATGAACCAACACACATCTATCATACACAACTCATAGCTCTGATGTTGTCACTGATCTTATGTCTGACCACAGCCTAATCCTAGCTATTATACATGAAGCCAATGACACCCCCACTGCTGGTAAACTGAACAGACGTAGAATCACAGTCAAGCAAGAACATGAAAGGTAGATCAATGACTTCATCCATGACTGGTACAAGGACTACAAGCCTGACAACTACCAAAGTTTCCATGACGATCTGATAGATAGGACTTATACATACTTCACCAACAATGCCTCCACCAAAAAAAGGAGAAAACTTGGTCAGCATAATGGGAACAGGCAACAGCAGTGCTATGATGACCCTAAACTGAAAAAAATCAGGGCTAGAGTCAGGAGGGTGGGTAAGGGTTACAAAGAAATTAGAACACCTCAAATGTTACAATTGTATCAAGCTTCCCTTGCTGCTGTCAGGGAACGTGTAAACGAACTCAGACAAAATGCATGGGAGACATATGTCAACAGCCTGAACCAACACACATCCCTCAGCAAAGCCTGGAAAGACATAAACACAATCAGAGGTAAAAACAGTAGACACGTCTCCCGTCCAAACCCTCTGCAAAAGTCGAATGAGCCAATAACAAAGTGGGCTCATGTGTCTAGCTATGACATGTTACCAACTAGGACTCGGGGACTCCTTGATGCGAATTCTGGAGAGAGAAGTAATCTTATTAACTTTATGCTGGGCAAAGAGCACGATGAGTGTGATGTTCCATACACTGAGTGGGAGCTTGACGCCGCCCTCGCCAGAGGTAAGTCTACTTCCCCTGGAGAGGACGGAGTCACCTACAACATCATTAGACTACTAAGGCGTGTGCCGGGCAATCCATTATTGGTATTGTACAATATGAGTCATGCCGAGGGCCAACTACCCACATCATGGACCAGCAGTATTGTTGTACCAATACCGAAACCAGGACAACCTGATGCTTTTCGTCCCATATCACTAACCAGCTGCCTGTGTAAAACCTTTGAGATGACGGTTCTTGGCAGACTCTTATATTGAATTGAATAGAATTGAAGCAGTTTATTTAGCCAGAAAAATACAGATACAGAGTGGATAATAATAACAATATTAACATGGCTGAGCTAGCTGAGAACCTGAGGTGTACATAAATGCATCACCACATTCCTAACTGTGCATGGTGATTGTCATGGGTTGCGTTAGGCTTACCCACGCAACCAACTCCAAAGTTTGTTTTACTAGAGATAAGACACCCGGCTAGGCATAACTGGGACATGTATTTTTCAATTAGTGTATGTTAGCCAGCCTTTGGGGGGGTGGGCAGTGAAACAGTGTTGTACTGTTCATCGCTTCACACCCAAAAACCTCATTTTTAAGTAGTATCCCCTGGACCATGGCATAGTTAAGACGTCGTCTCCATTCTCTCCCTCCTGAAAGGGGGCGGGACACCACACCACACAGAGTCCTCCACCGCCACTCCGTCCTGTGAACCGTCGTCGACACGAGACTAAGTGTGTTAACCTAGGTTGTTATCCCCGTGGAAATATCACGTGTGGAAGCCTGGTTGCGACAAGAGCAATCCAGGCTGGTCTATTGCACCTAGATGGTTAATTCAAGTCACGCTTACCAGTTCTCCTTGCCGCGATAACCGTCTACAGTGACTGTCAGTGATGCGAGACTATGTGTTGTAACCCAAGAGTACTTTTTGTTGTTATGGCCGTGGAAAGAAGTTCTTGTGCGGGAGCCTGGTTGCAACAAAAGCAATCCAGGCTGGCAGTAAATGTATCACTTGAAGAATTGAGACTGTGAGGTCATACTCATAGTAGAGTAATCACATATGTTCCCAAGTTGAAAATTCCCTATCTTAGAAGATTAATTTTATTACAGCGTGAACGTGAGTGAATCATATATCCATGCAAATTGTAAATCATTGTATGGAAGCTTGACAAATAAATGTAAGTGCAATTATCTGCCCGTATCTGTGATCCTATCTTATTATTACTAAAGGTAATGACTGATTGGTTATGACAATGTATAACCAATAACTGAGATAGATGTTGGAAATTAATGGAATTCATTAAATCATCATTTATCAAGTATAAATCATGGAATGTCGAGTGGTGGAGTGAACTTCTACGTAGATACGCCATAATCTCCTGTAAGTAACCAGTGTGAAGGTATCGAACTCAACGGTAAGAAATAAGAAATACGACATATTATTATCTTTATATAATATAATCTACTCCTACTACCACCGAGATTCCCAAAACCATGACAGTGATGAAAGGCCTAGATGCACCACATTTCTTGACCTAAAAGCTGCATTTGATATTGCCAATAGACAACTGATATTGTACGAACTAGCCAAAATGGATATAGGAGGTAGGCTGTTGCACTAGATAAGTGGTTACCTAACTAACAGAAGGGCTGCTGCACTGTTTAAGGGTTACAAAAGTGAAGTTAAAGATATGCAACTTGGTACCCCTCAAGGTGGAGTACTTAGCCCCACTTTGTTCAATGTTCTTATGAATGCATCATTAAATTTAATACCAGACAACCCCAGCAATATCACAATCAGCTATGCTGATGATATTCTTATACATATTAAAACTCATCTTGAAATGCAAACCACCCTGAACCATGTATACGCAGCCTGTGAGAACCTTGGTCTTATTATCTCCACTGAGAAAACTAAGGTGTTCAACAAACAAGCTGGTAAGCGTAAACGCGGCCCCGCCAAATTCAAGATCGGTAACAACACTATTGACTATGTTTCTTCTTTTAAATATCTTGGTGTCTCCGTCCCTTGTACCTTACCTGCCATACAACAGCTAACCCGCCAATGTACTGATAGACTGAGACCTTTTATAAGTGTAGCGCGGTACAGCCCACATTATGGTGCTAATATTAGAATTGTTAAAACAATGTACCTAGGCTATATAAGATCTCTGATAGATTACCACGCACCAGCCCTGGTCCTTCGTGACAGGAAAGGCGTTGACAAGCTCGAGAAAATGCAAAATAAAGCCCTCAGAATTATCCTAGGATGTCCCATGAGCACTAAAGTACTTAATGTGAGGAAAGTACTAGGTATACCCAGTGTCAAAGATAGAATAATTGAAGTCAACCTCATGATAGCCCTGAGGCTTCTGCGTGGTGATCCTGATAATATTTTTCCTTAAAATTGCTTGAATGTATGAACCATGGGAATGGTGAGTCTAAATGGATCCAAACTACAGCTACACATATGACGATGTTTGGACTAGACCATCTGTACAAAGTTGAGAAACAACAGCGCTTCCTGCCACCCTTCGATATCACAATACCGACATATCCGCCTAAAAAAATAATTATACAAAGTATTTATCTCCAACACACTGCCAAAGTGAGAGAGAGCTCTTGAACACATACACACTCTACAGACTGATGATAATATCACAAAGACCATCTTCACTGATGGATTTCTTAACACCGCCTGTGGGAGGGCTGGAAGTGCTATTGTTGTGACTCAACCTGACGGTAATATAATTGAGAAAAGAGTTAGAATTAACAACTGTCACTGACAGCCTCATCATCACACCCTCAATTCAAGTTGTCACGCTCTTGTCTCTGAAGCCAGACACAAATATGCGTACCTAGTTGATCAGGGTGTCAAGATCAAACTGTTGTGGATCCCCTCTCACATAGGCCTCATAAAACATGACAGAGTTGATGCCCTCGCCAAACTCGCGTCTAACAAAGACACCGTTGAATACAATTTGGTTCTGTCAAAAAGAACCCTTAAAACTGTAATTAGGAAAGAAGTTATTGATGAATTTGACGCAAGTAGACAAGTGCAAACAGGCACTAGTCAATCCATAGGTTACCATGATGAGATGTATCAAGTGAAACATGTATGTGGAGCAAGTAACAAGATCACTAGATTACAAGATTTTGTAACTGCTAGATTAAGGTTAGGATATAAGTACCTCTGGCAGTATGTTCCTCAAGCAGATGTAAACAAGACTAAATGTAAAGTGTGTGGCCAGACATATGGCCACACACTTGAACACTACGTCCTTGACTGTGTGAAGACAGAACCTCTTAGGGACAGGTCAAAGCACACTGTGTGAAATGGCACAACACTTCATCACTAATGGCACGATAGCCGACATGTTAAGATTGTATCCACTGTTTTGCTATTATTAACTATATCAGCTCTCATGTATAGAACCAAATACGCAATGTGCTTGAATACTTCTCACGCAAATGTGAATAACAAAGTATGCGGCCAGACATACTGCCTCACACGCCTGTACTCACGCATTTGTGAATAAGTTACCTTTTATGTATAGAACTAAACAAATAATGTAATTGAAATATTGTGTAACATTTAGTGCCATAATATCCTGACAACGGGGGTTAATTATTATGATCCGTTGTAAACTCTACTCTGTAATCCTTTTGCGCTACCGCTCACAGGATGAGTGTGGGGTGCACAATAAAGTAGCCGCTGTAAGCGGCAAAATCAAAATCAAGTGTGACCGACATCCACAGAGAAGGTATGGGAACCGCGGGCAAGACGGGTGTTACAAGCCTACGGACTTACCGGCGGGACACAGGATCCCAAATCCACCGAACATTGCCCGTTAAACTACCTGTAAGAGAGAGAGAGTGAAGCAACATTGCGGCGAAGAGAAAGGAAAGAAATATTATCAACTATGCAAGGAAATCACTGTAGGTGCGCGTGATCTAGGTATATGCTGATAACCACAAGCATTATCAACTATATAAAGGAGGAGAGTCAAAAAGGTGAAATGCCTTTGATTCCACCCTATCTAACAGTTGGACAAAAGAAGAGCCACCCTAGATATAAGAGCAGTACTCCACGTTAGGACGAATGAATCCCATATAAACTTGAAGCATCTGCTCAGGAGTGAAGTAGCTACGACATCTGTAGAGCATTCCCGGCTTTCGGGAGGCACTGCTCAGCGCAGTGACGTCACGTGAATTCTAGCTGGCTGGCCTGCACCCTCTGTCTCTCTCTCTCCATTAGTCTGCCTATCTTTACAGTACCATCATCATAACCCCGTTTCCTATATCCTGGTATAGGAGGGTTTAGCTCGGAAAGAAGGAAAAAGATGTAGCTATAGTTCACAACTGCCTCCTCTGAAATGTTTCCGTATTAGTGTGTATGCATCTAAAAGGGGAATAAATATATCATGATAACTTATGTTTTATTTACACACATAGGTTATAAATAAATAACATATATGATTTAAATCAACTGTAACCCAAGGCAATCTGTTATTCCTTCTGTCATTTTGATATTTTCATAAATTTTCTATTTTCACTTCTGAATTCTTACTTTTTTTTCTTATTTATCCTAATACTACTGTTCAGTTTAAAGAACACAGACATTTTGGCAAAGAAGGATGAGACATCATGGGGTACATCAACTCTCTATCTCAGACACAATTGTTTTGAAACGGTCTTTCCCCTCCATAAGACTGCCCCCATGTACAGCCTTAAAATACGTCTCTCATAATGGTTAATAGAGTGTCAGAAGGAACATACAGTTCACCTCTGCTTATTTCTTCTGTCCATGTAATGGTCATGAATGTGCACTCAGTGACTTTCTGGCCGAAGTGAAGGTATTTCACGCAAAACCTTCTTACAATATAGCCACCAACGTGCCTAAGAGCTTCCTCTTCTATGACAAAATCTATTGCTTTACCTGTATTTTTGTCAGGGTTTATACACTTGCCTAGGTTTTCATCAAACTCATCACTTAACTCTTTTTCTACTTCATTGCCAATATCTAAGTCTTTGAAACAATGATTAGAGTTCTACTGCCAGCTCTCTGTCATTGAAAGGTGTACCTTTATCATTTGTTTGTCTAAAACCAATATTTCTTGACAAGAAGTCAAAATTATCATCATTTGTGTTAGATTTCTCAGAAATTAGTGAAACGTCTTTTCCCAGGAGTAACTTCTTGAGCCTGAACTTAAAGTTCGAGGCATTTGGATGGTCGTAGGTTCCATGCATTTGTCTTATGCACCCAAAGAAATGCTTTAGACAATCTTGATTTAGTTTTCTAATTAGATTGAATTCATGATTAAAAGACTTCTGGAGCATTTTGTACAACCCTATAAGTGATCGAGATAATAATATTACCCCTTTCTGAAACTTTTAAAGTCCTTTCAACAGTAGGTTTTTAACTCTCATTGTTGTCACCACTTCAATCATTCTATGCAGAACATTTACTTGGTCACATAAACTAATTCCAAATGCATTAAGTGATTGCTTTTCACCAAACTTATGAGAAGAATACATAATGTCAAACCATTCGTCCACCAGATTTATGAAGACAGCAGTTTCCTTCCAATTTCTTCTCTCCAGTAGTCCTCTTTCTCCAAGATATTTCAGTGAGCTAGAGCTTGTTTTTGACAACAATTGGACTGCATATTTAACCCGCTGTCGTTGTTGGCTCCATACATTTAAATGCATTTCACTTAGTTTGTATGCTAAACCATACTCTGTCTTACTTGCTGTCATCATTTCCTGATTAGAGGAATCAGTTATAAAACTTCCATCCTTGAGGTAAAATTCTGAATCGATATAATTATTCGTAATTAATTTAATCAAATGTGACACGTCTGCAAAAACATATATTGTATATCCCGATCAGCACTCGGGTTTTTTAAAGATATTTCCTTTCTTTCCACAGGATCAATGTCAAATTCTTTCCACATCGTAAGGATACTGGACCCTAAGTCGTGCACCATTGCAACGACAGGGCAACCTGCATGCTCAAGCTCTTCTATTATAGTTAACAAGATCTTTTGTATATATGGGACTTCAAAGTCATAAACAAATGACTGCTTCCAATTGCCTATAGTGGAGCGGATAATGGAAAAATCGTGCAAATGGTGATACAAGCATGGAATTCTGCATGATCATACCCTAGGGGTTACTTGTCAAATCTGCCTGATTGGCCATTTGGAAATCCAAGATGGCGGCCATTTTTCAAGATGGCTTCCAAATTGACCTTCGAAAGATGATTTTTTTTTATAGAAATTGATGTAGTTGGTCAACCTAAATGATCTTAGTGACGATATGTATGTTTTCAAGCATGCCCAGATGATTTTTTTTATTTCTGATACTCTCAGATATATATTTGTCTTATTTATAACTGGTTTTATGTACTGGTTTTATGTTTTTTCCAACTAGGTGAGGGTAGCATGTGAGGGAGTGATTGTCGGTCACTACCAGGGCACACTGGTGACATCACTGCTGTGCAACCCAGCATGGGGTTCAGTGTCAGCTAAGAAAAAGCATGTCATACTGCAACAGCTTAGTGTCCCAAATGCTCCTTAACCAACCCCAAATCAGTTAAGCAGCCGCACCTGAATTGACAGGATGTGCCGGCGCTGGAGAGCCGAACCAAGGATAACGGGGTTTTAGTTATCTGGATGGTGTACAGATCGCACGGGACTAATGACACTGGATGAACGATCGAACTAGGTGTAGGGCAAAAGGCATGAACCTGGTTGTATCCCATACAAGAAAGTGCTCATCAGGGCGGTAAAAGGATAAACCCTCGGCCCTGAAGATCAAAAATAGTTATGGACACAAAATCTACCAACAAATCATTCCTCACTGACTGGGCAAAGTGTTGTCTTTGTCAACAGGATAAGAAGGAAGATCTTAAGTCTCCACATGCAAATCCTGTCAAAAAAGGAGATGACGGTTACAAGAGCTTGGCAAGAAATATTCCTCTATTTCATTCAATCAATGCACTGCCAATCAAGCTTGACCCTGCAAGACTTGTTGAAGATGATGGGATAGAGGAGACCTTGAGGAGAAACAAAGCACAGTTTCATGAGAGTTGCACACTTCTGTTCAACAACACAAAGTTAAATAGAGCTCAGAAAAGGCGAACTTCTGCAGTTGCTTCAGAGGAGAGCAGCAGTAGCAAGGTACCACGAATGGTCAGAGACCCCAAAGCAACAGAATGCTTTCTATGTGAGGAAGAAGCTTCGGGAGATGACATAAGACATGCAATGACAATGAAACTTAATAAAAGATTGAATGATTGTGCGAGGACACTTAGCGATGAAAAACTCCTTGCCAAACTAAGTGCAGGAGAAGTTGTGGCACAAGAACTGAAGTATCACCCTCGCTGCCTGGCAGACCTGTGCAACCGAGAAAGAACACACCGAAATGCTCATGAGCAAGAAGAAGCACAAGAGCTTCATCCGAACAAAGACGAATACCCAACTGCTTTCTCTGAACTGGTCACTTACATCACTCAGATGAAAGCTTCTAGTGAAGGTACTGAACCACCCATTTTCAGACTTGCTGACCTGGTCACACTCTACAGACAGAGACTTGAGCAGCTGGGTGTTGGATCGCCCGATGTTCATGCTACTAGACTGAAGGACCAGCTGCTTTTTCACATACCCCAGCTGCAAGCTCATCACCAAGGAAGAGATAGCCTACTGGCCTTTGAGAAGGATGTTGGCTCAATCCTGGCACAAGCAAGCAAATACGGTGACGCGATACATCTGGCCAAGGCTGCTGGGATGATACGACGGGACATGCTTCAGCACAAGTCACACTTCAGCAGTACATTTCATGAAGGATGCATTGAACAGGCTGTTCCACCATCACTGCCTCAATTTGTATGCATGATCGAACATGGTGCAGATATCAAATCCCAACTCCAGCATGGCGCATCGAAGTCTGACCTTGCTATGTCACAGCTCTTACAGTACAACTGCTTTGCCAACTACAAGGTAGGAACACAAATCCACAGACACTCCAAGGACCATGCGACACCTTTTGCTATCTACGTCGTCATGTCTGTGTTTGCTAAGACAAGAAAGAGGCATCTCATCGACATGCTGCATGGAAATGGGGTCAGCATTTGATATGACAGAGTTCTACAATTATCAGCCCAGCTAGGAGAAGCAGTTGTATGCCAGTACGTGGAAGATGGAGTGGTGTGTCCACCAATCTTGAGGAAGCAGTTGTTCACGACTTCAGCAGTGGACAACATTGACTATAACTCCACTGCGACTACGGCCAAAACGTCCTTCCATGGGACCAGTGTGTGATGTCTGTGATGAAGTTTCAGAAACATTCACCAAACTCAGCCAATGTCCAACAACAGTTGATGATGGTGACCTGCAGAAGCTGGAAAGATTTGTTGTCCTCATGTACGACAGATCTAGTGCAGCCACTGGTGTAGAGGAGGCAAGACTAAATCTCTTTTCCCGCAAGCAGAGACCATATGACTCCATTCCACCAACCCAGGAAGCCCTCAAGGAACATGCAAAGCGGGCTGCCTACCAGGCTGGTATCAGCTGGGGCCAGGCAACAATCTCCAATCCAGAAACAAGCAGTCCTGTCAACTGGGGATGGAGGCAGAAGGGAGAGGCATGGCAGATACGTTGGACGACTCTTCCCCCGATTGCGACATGCTGGCAGGAGCTGACCAAATGTTCCTGTAAGAAAGACTGCAACCAGAGATGCAAATGCTTTCGCTCTGTACTTTCCTGCGCAGCACTTTGCAGCTGCATATGTGAACAGCAGTAAATGCACAAAGATGTACTGTCAGGAGAAGTCACAAGAACCAGTGCTAATAGTGAGTACTTTTTTTTTAGTAAGTTCTTTTTAGTTATATTTTTTTTCACTAAAAGTGTTATTCTATGTGGATAAAAATGTTACAACGGACTAAAAACTAAAAAAAGTCATCTGAGCATGCTTGAAAACATACATATCAACACCAAGATCACTCAGATTGATCAACTGCATCAATTTCTATAAGAAAAATATACTTTTGAAGGTCAATATGGCGGCCATCTTGAAAAATGGCAGCCATCTTGGATTTTTAAATGGCCAATCAGGCAGTCTTGACTAGTAACCACTAGAGAATTACCATGCCAAATTTGTTGTTTGCATCACCATTTGCATGATTCTCTTGAAAAATTGTATAGAGCTGCCCCACTACTACCAGTCCGCTTAGAATGACAACCTGGATTTCTCATGAGGTTTATATAGGATATCCTTACCTTTGTTATTACTCCATTCACTCGCAATGGCCATTTCATCTAATGATATCACAGCTAAGCTTTCAAGTGGACTAAAGTGTCAGACTTTGTCTTCATGAGTGACAGCACAGAGTGTAAGATGCCAGGTTCACAAGCAAAATTCTTGGTTCGTTCATTAAGCGTTGTTTTACTTGGCAAAGGAATTTTTCTTTAGTTCTCAGGTATCCATTACAATTGGGACTCATGCTTCACAAAGATAAAGCCTCAGACAGTGGTGTGTACACACAAATGTCCCGGGTAAGACTGGGGTCAACTTGTCAAGTACAAGTTGGCGCAGGCAGAGTGGTTCATCTGACGTCATTGCTCCCGCCCGCCTCGGACCTCTCTTTACTGACCTTGGGTATGACTGGCTCTTGTGCTAGTATGGTGACGGTGACGCTCTGGGAGGATAGGTATGACTGGCTCTTTGCTGGTGTGGAGACGGCACGAGGTGGAGTGAACTTCTGAAGGAGAGTGACGGGATGACATTATGGTTGCTTGAAAAGGACAATAGGATCCAGGTTCAAATAAGAACAACACCGTAACCTAGCCCAACAACCTAACCTAGCCCAACAACCTAACCTAGCCCTAACCTAGCCCAACAACCTAACCTAGCCCAACCTAACCTAGCCCAGCAACCTAACCTAATCATAACTTAGCCCAAAAACATAACCTAGCCCTAACCTAGCCCAAAAACCTAAACTGGCCCTAACCTAACCTAACCTAGCCCAACAACCTAGCCCAACAACATAACCCAGCCCTAACCTAGCCCACAACCCAACTAACCTAGCCAAACAACCTAACCTAGCCCCCTAGCCAAACAACCAACCTAGCCCGAACCCAGCCAACAACCCAACCCAGCCCGAACGTAGCCAACAACCCAAACCAGCCCCAACAACCCAACCTAGTCCAAACCCTAACCTAGCCCAAAAACCCAACCCAACCTAACCTAGCCCAACAACCTAACCTAGCCCAACAACATCTTAGTCCAAACCTAACCCAACCTAACCCAATAACCTAACCTAATCCCAACAACCTATCCCAACAACCCAACCTAGTCCAAACCCCAACCTAGCCCCCAACCCAACCCAGTCCAAACCCAACCCATCCCAACAACCCAACCTAGTAGCCCCAATAACCCAACCCAGTCCAAACCCAACCTAGCCCAACAACCTAACCTAGTCCAAACCAAACCTAGCCCAACAACCTAACCTAGTCCAAACTTAACCTAGCCCAACAACCTAACCTAGCCCAAGCCTAACCTAGCCTAACAACCGAACTTAATCCAACAACCTAACTTAGCCAAACCTTAATTAAACTCACCTAATTTAGCATAACTTAACATTTCCCAACCTCAACTACCCCAGGTTAACCTAGACTAACCTAATCTAACTGTGCGTAGCCCATCATAACAAACAGAGATTAACTTCCTGGACTACTGAGGGAGAATAACATCCTGAACTACTGAGGGAGAGTAACATCCTGATCTACTGAGGGAGAGTAACATCCTGAACTACTGAGGGAGAGTAACATCCTGAACTACTGAGGGAGAGTAACATCCTGAACTACTGAGGGAGAGTAACATCCTGAACTACTGAGGGAGAATAACATCCTGATCTACTGAGGGAGAGTAACATCCTGAACTACTGAGGGAGAGTAACATCCTGATCTACTGAGGGAGAGTAACATCCTGAACTACTGAGGGAGAGTAACATCCTCAACTACTGAGGGAGAGTAACATCCTGAACTACAGAGGGAGAGTAATCCTGATACTGAGGGAGAGTAACATCAACTACTGAGGGAGAGTAACATCCTGAACTACTGAGGGAGAGTAACATCCTGAACTACTGAGGGAGAGTAACATCCTGATCTACTGAGGGAGAGTAACATCCTGAACTACTGAGGGAGAGTAACATCCTGAACTACTGTGGGAGAGTAACATCTGAACTACAGAGAGAGTAACATCCTGATCTACTGAGGGAGAGTAACATCCTGAACTACTGAGGGAGAGTAACATCCTGAACTACTGAGGGAGAGTAACATCCTGAACTAATGAGGGAGAGTAACATCCTGAACTACTGAGGGAGAGTAACATCCTGAACTAATGAGGCAGAGTAACATCCTGAACTAATGAGGGAGAGTAACATCCTGAACTACTGTGGGAGAGTAACATCCTGAACTACTGAGGGAGAGTAACATCCTGAACTAATGAGGGAGAGTAACATCCTGAACTACTGAGGGAGAGTAACATCCTGAACTACTGAGGGAGAGTAACATCCTAAACTGCTGAGGGAGAGTAACATCCTGAACTACAGAGGGAGAGTAACATCCTGAACTGTTGAGGAGAGAGTGAGGGAGAGTAACATCCTGAACTAATGAGGAGAGTAACATCCTGAACTACAGAGAGAGAGTAACATCCTGAACTACTGAGGGAGAGTAATATCCTGAACTAACATCTGAGAGAGAGTAACATCCTGAACTACTGAGGAGAGTAACATCCTGAACTACTGAGGAGAGTAACATCCTGAACTACTGAGGGAGAGTAACATCCTGAACTACTGAGGGAGAGTAACATCCTGAACTACTGAGGGAGAGTAACATCCTGAACTACTGAGGGAGAGTAACATCCTGAACTACTGAGGGAGAGTAACATCCTGAACTACTGAGGGAGAGTAACATCCTGAACTACTGAGGGAGAGTAACATCCTGAACTACTGAGGGAGAGTAACATCCTGATCTACTGAGGGAGAGTAACATCCTGAACTACTGAGGGAGAGTAACATCCTGAACTACTGAGGGAGAGTAACATCCTGAACTACTGAGGGAGAGTAACATCCTGAACTACTGAGGGAGAGTAACATCCTGAACTACTGAGGGAGAGTAACATCCTGAACTAATGAGGCAGAGTAACATCCTGAACTAATGAGGGAGAGTAACATCCTGAACTACTGAGGGAGAGTAACATCCTGAACTACTGAGGGGGAGTAACATCCTGAACAATTAAGCAACAACTCCTTTTGATTTGTATAGTATGTAACACTGAGCATAATAATATCTCTAAACCAGAAACTAAATCTAAATTGAAACAACGATAAACTTTATGGGTGTTTCAGACTAAACGAACTCACTCGCTCTGGAAGCTTCAACACAGTCCCTTCGAGACTTAGAATATTGTCACTAATAATTGCTGAAAACTAATCATCATTTGTCTTTATAAAGGCAATTATTCTCCATCTTGAGCCATAATTAGTGATATTGCAGTGTTCTTGGAGTTAATCCAATATGGTTTTCCACGTAACAATACCTAATACCCCATTGCATACCTTCCTCACAAAAACAAAACCACCTGACACCTCCACATTACACCAGATATGATTGCTCAATTAAAAGACTAATTCCACATCACTAAGTTTTTCATCGACCACAACTGCGACATTGATTACACGTCAACCAACATTTACTTCCACGCCACAAGAAATAAGAGAATTTTTTATTGCAAAATTTCGCCAGATGTTCTGGGCGAGATGTGGTCGTGCGTGAGCGCTGGGGTGAGGCGCCCATGGAGAACCCACATCTTACGGGGAAATTAAAGCTGCAAGACCCACGACGTGTGCAGGAAATAAAGTATAGGACCAAAAGTTTGTGTAAGAACTGACGAGCAGAACTAAGGTTGTGTATAAAAGATTTTTTTTCTTATTATTTCCAGATAAATAACGGATGTAAGTATGTTTGGAATGTAAAAAAAAACATGCTGTTATGTAAAAGTATCTACACTTACTTTGAGTATTACATGGTATTATTGTGCGCCTTTGAATAGCTTACATTAGTCTAACGAGTTCCCGAACTTATCTTGTCGTTAGCGATAACAATAAAACTGTGTGATCATTCTTTTACTGTGACCACCAGTGAGTATTGTGAGACTCATAAAAGTTAGTGACGATTCGTGGCATATATGAAAATTATGTATGTAAACATTCGTCACACAGAATATTTTTAGTATGTGACGAAATCCTTAAAACATGTAGGCACTTTTTGTATGAGAGCACTCTTAAGAGTTAACATTCATGAGATGTCATCATTCTTAAGAGTAAACATTTTTGTAATTATTATTATTATAACTATTATTATCATTGTTGTTATTATTATTATTATTATTATTATTATTATTATTATTATTATTATTATTATTATTATTATTATTATTATTATTATTATTATTATTATTATTATTATTATTATTATTATTATTATTATTATTATTATTATATTTTCACCCCCAGGCCTTGAAGTGGTTCAGTGACCTGTCCCGGGTGGGCTAATTCCAGTAAAAAAGGGAAAAGTCATAATTCTCTACACCTGTGAACATTCTTAAATCAAGAACACTATACAAGTATTAGGTGTGCGTGTGTATTGTATGGTGTTGACGTGACCATAAAGGACGGTGAACGTGTTAATCCAGATAGCTGCCTCTTATTCCTGTTGATAGATAAATAAAGAGAATAAATTACTACATATCGTAAACACATTATATGGAAGGGAAACATCCCCAAAGATTATTATCGAAAAGTGAAAATTATTTACCCACCACTTCCTTTCAGTTTAAGTAATAAGAACAGGTTGGCACAGGTACACATGCAGGTACAGTGCCGACCTGTGGTGTAATGGTCAGCAAGCTCGCTTCGCAAGCTAATGGACTCGGGTTCGATCCCCGGGCAGGGTGAAACTATGGGCAAGTTTCTTTTCGCCATTTGCTTCTGTCTACCCAGCAGTAGTTTGGGACCTGGATGTTATTCGATTTGCGGATCATGTTCCAGGGTAATAGTTAGCCAGTGCAGTTGGCGAGTTGTCCGGTCTTCTCGGACTATTCCTTGACACTGGGTCATGCAACTCGTTAACTTAGGGTGTGGTTGTTGTGTTGGCGACAGCTTCTACACCTTAAACAAATTCACGCTTAGGTGTCCCTTGGGCCAGCCATCCTCGTTCCATGAGGGGCAACCATTATTATTATTACAGTGGGGGTCAAAAGTTCGTCCTCTCCCAAAATGAAGCAGCATCTACCCCAAATGAAATGAAACAGCACAACCGCACCAGATGACAGCCAAGGTAAGTTCGGAGACTCATGCCCATGACTGAGTTTCCTCACTGGGAGCGAACTTTTGTCTGCGACTGTACATAAAGAACTATTTAGTAAGAGAAAATGCGAAAAATTCCAATACCAATGAATAGATTTAAGATAAAGTTATTCTTAAACATGGTCAACAGGTTTATGTACGTAAGAATTACTGTAAGATGATAAGCAAAACACCAAGAGAATTTGTCTCTGAAAGGATTCGTATAATGAGAAGAAGAAAAAGCCTCCAAGACCAGCAACTCTGAAGCAAGAACGAGCTTAAGAGAAGAAAAATCGCGGAAGATGAAATTTGAACCACTTCAACTAAGGTAATCAAGAAAGCTGTTGAGTTCCCCTGCGGTGAAGCGTGACGTTCTATTTCATCTGAGTTGAGGATGATTAACAACGGTCGCATTCTTACATGTCATTTATCTCAACATTGAGCTGTTTTATGGCTACAGTATTCCAGCTATTTACTAATCAGTCGTAGCCATCGATCGTGGTCACTCACCTTTCACAACCACACCCAGGTAGGTCAAGAAGCCATGCCGTCACTCCCCCTTAAAGATGTTTTACATCCCTTCCTATAGAATAAGAGAAGCAGACTATAGGAACAAGTGCTTAATTTTAGGTGATAAGCCGGACATTTCTCTTTCTTGCAACCAGTATCAATTACACATTACTCTATATAACTGAAAAGTGTGGCACACATTACCCTATATAATTAAAAGGTGTAGCCATTTTCACATCTTATCGCGGAGTGATATGGATGTGTGATTCTCTTATAACTTTAGATATTTTCGATAACGAATGTCTTCAGATCTAGCAAGACACTTATAGTCTCGAAAATGCAAACCATGTACAACATTTTACCTATTTTTTCTGGTTACTTACAGGTATAATAGCAATGCAGTGAATTTTTGCCTTATACAAGTATATTACGCCCGTAGCAAAAACAATAATTGGTCAACAGCAAGCGAGGCTCACGCGTTAAAAGTAACCACTTAACCCAGACAGCTGTTATGCTATCACATGAGTGATTAAGTGAGTATGTCTAATAAGTAATAAGACACGGTAGGTTGAGATATAACTACGTCTCGTAATGTTTGCATGACTGGTCTCCTTCACACGTGAGTTTTGTACAACGGGGTGCAGTGAATGTTGTATGAGGAAATTGTCAAATATTTCATCAACTTCCTGCATCCTTAGAATGTAGAGAATTAGAAATTAAAAGAAACTCAAATTCTGAAGGAGAAACTATGGTTAACTGTAAATTATCACTATTTCAATATGTCACCAACAAAGATGAGAGAGAGAGAGAGAGAGAGAGAGAGAGAGAGAGAGAGAGAGAGAGAGAGAGAGAGAGAGAGAGAGAGAGGCGTGTGTGTATCCTTTCTTTCCTTTCTTATTTAAAAAAATTGCATACAATCAAAATATATTTGGCATTGAAATTCACAAAATTTTGAACCCTACTTTCGTTCATCTTTTTCTGGCCGGTGAAAATTTCATTAAAGGAAGACTCAATTGTACGGTGATAGACATACCGGCCGTGGCGAGCGTTTACACGGATAGGTTTGCCGTGTTTGGCATTAAATATAATGTGTAGCAAGTGGGTACAAAAACTGCCGGTAGCCAGAACAAGTCCTCACACACCTGTGGACTCTAGACTAGCCCTTCTTCCCAAGGACGCCACCTGGGACATGGCGCTGTTGTGTACCGTTTACGTGTGGGTGAAATATACACGGTTGTTTGATTGCTCTCTGTACAGTACAAGGTAATGTCGCTTAACAAGTTTCATTATACACGAGTCGTGTTTGTGCACTGTTATTATGCAAAATTACTCTGCCCATGGTCTTCTCTGTACGTGTTCTGATGTTATTTTTTATTCATAGAAAAAATGAAGTGAAATTAAATTATTAAAATGTGATGTTCATTTCCAAACGTTTGTCATGGTTGTGTTCAGACAAAACATAGCCTGTCCACTCTCTCCTGGTACCCGTTCAGGCATCACATAGCCCGTCCACTCTCTCCTGGTACCCGTTCAGGCATCACATAGCCCGTCCACTCTCTCATGGTACCTGTCCAGGGATCACCTAGCCCGTCACGGTATGGCACTCCACTATATAACACAAAGCTTGATCTCTGTCAACATGCAGGTAAAAAAAAGAGTAATAAAACCTTAAGACTAAAGATCAAACGGGTTTATGATCACTTTCCCATATACGTGGAAATGAATCCAAGCCTAGTAACTAATCCAAGCCTAGTAACTAATCCAAGCCAAGTAACGTTCTTTGTTCCCTGACTAAACAACACTTAAATTGACCTAAATAACAGCATAATAGATCAATTCATAAACGATTAATACAAGTTCTTTTTTTAATGTACCATCGAAAGTCTTGAATATTTTTTTGCATTAAAGATTGAGAAACTGCAAATGATTAAATATCTGTAAGAACACGTAACATGAGGCAAAAATTTGTGATGAAGTGGACGATGTTTTTAAAAGTACAATGGTTTTAGCGCGGTGTGAGCTATGGCGCTGTTGTTAACACCTCAAGGGTGTCTTGTCCTCCATTTTGCTCTCGGAGTTTTATCATTTACACTCCGGCAGTGGTGCAACACACACCACACAAGGTGGCCTCCGTCTGTCTGTCTGATGGTGAGCTTCAGCTAGACAGCGAGCATCCTCAGACTTTGTTTACATATTTATCATGCTTTTTCCCCTCAGTACTACCACAATAAGAGCTCCTGTACTCACATGTATTAAAACTGCAGTAATATATATATATATATATATATATATATATATATATATATATATATATATATATATATATATATATATATATATATATATATATATATATTGTGTGTGTGTGTGTGTGTGTGTGTGTGTGTGTGTGTGTGTGTGTGGTGTGTGTGTGTGTGTGTGTGTGTGTGTGTGTGTGTGTGCACGAGTGTGTCTGCATTTCCACACTTTTAAGGATCTGTCAGGGAGGTGCGGGTGGCCTAGGGGATGGTCGTGCATTATATCCTGTATATACAAATTTAACAAATCTAAATATTGCTTCTATAAGAGGGAATTAAATACATCAATTGTTCTCTGAAGTAACGTTGATGTGTAAGTCAGGTGTGCTAACTCGAGGGTAAATTAACTTCATTGATTATATTAGTGAACTTCCTCGTGCTCAATGTGATCAGGCAACCGTGTTTAACAGCGTCATATAAAAAGCTCATCCTTTAACGGCGGACAGACACCCACGACCACTGCCAAAAGCCAGCAGCCATCATCACCTCCATCTTCTTCGCCCACCATACTCAACAGTTACCGCCGCCAGGTGCCAGCCTCTCCAGGTGTTGCTCCGTGCTGTCCGGCCAGGTGGTTATCCAACCAGGTGGCTGACAGACAGGTTACTCCGCCAGGTGGCCGTCCAATGAGGCAAAGGCCTGTCCAGGTGGTTGCAACGCTATATGACTGCTGGAGGAGGTGGTGCTTAGATGAGGTTACTATTGAAGTTAATGTTTGTGCTGGAGTAAATATCTTCTGGCTGTTGAACCAAATAACCACTGAACCACTACTGGACCCAGTGTGTGTTTGGCCAGGGAAGTGTTGGATTAGGTGTCTGCAGAGCCAGTTTACTCTTCTACCTAGAGACTAGTAACTTGTGAAGTGGGTGGTTGGTGGAACCATTGGTTGATAGGTTAAGTGACTGATCAACTAAGGATATGTTAAACTACAAGTTAGTTGAACCGAGAGAGTGACCAAAGGATGTTAAAGCGAGAGTTTAGTCAGGTGGATAACGTTTCAGGCCAAGGTTGTATCAGGTGGATAAAGTTTCAAGTTAGTGTTTGATCAAATGGATAAAGTTTCAGGTTAGTGTTGGTTCAGGTGGATATAGTATCAGGTTAGTGTTGGTTCAGGCGGATAAAGTTTCAGATTAGTGTTGGTTCAGGTGGATAAAGTTTCAGGTTAGTGTTGGTTCAGGTGGATATAGTATCAGGTTAGTGTTGGTTCAGGTGGATTAAGTTTCAGGTTAGTGTTGGTTCAGGTGGATAAAGTATCAGGTTAGTGTTGGTTCAGGTGGATTAAATTTCAGGTTAGTGTTGGTTCAGGTGGATAAAGTATCAGGTTAGTGTTGGTTCAGGTGGATATAATGCTGCAAGTTATTTTTAGAACAGTTGCCGCCTCGACTCACTGACTAGTGGTCAAAGTGACTGTCTGCTCAGTCACTGCCTGGCTGATTGATTACTGAACCTGGTGACCGTTGAACCTGCTTATTGTTGGAGCTGGTGACCGTTGAACTTGCTTATTGTTGGAGCTGGTGACCGTTGAACTTGCTTATTGTTGGAGCTGGTGACCGTTGAACCTGCTTATTGTTGGAGCTGGTGACCGTTGAACTTGCTTATTGTTGGAGCTGGTGACCGTTGAACTTGCTTATTGTTGGAGCTGGTGACCGTTGAACCTGCTTATTGTTTTGGAGCTGGTTGAACCGTTGAACTTGCTTATTGTTGGAGCTGGTGACCGTTGAACCTGCTTATTGTTGGAGCTGGTGACCGTTGAACCTGCGTATTGTTGGAGCTGGTGACCGTTGAACCTGCTTATTGTTGGAGCTGGTGACCGTTGAACTTGCTTATTGTTGGAGCTGGTGACCGTTGAACGTGCTTATTGTTGGAGCTGGTGACCGTTGAACCTGCTTATTGTTGGAGCTGGTGACCGTTGAACTTGCTTATTGTTGGAGCTGGTGACCGTTGAACTTGCTTATTGTTGGAGCTGGTGACCGTTGAACCTGCTTATTGTTGGAGCTGGTGACCGTTGAACCTGCTTATTGTTGGAGCTGGTGACCGTTGAACTTGCTTATTGTTGGAGCTGGTGACCGTTGAACCTGCTTATTGTTGGAGCTGGTGACCAATGAGGCACCTGGATGTTAAACACGGTGATTACTGAATAAGACAATTAATGGTTATAGTGATTGTTGAACTGGTGAAGGTGGGCTTTACTGGCCGCTACATTATTAGGAGTGTTGGACACCTGACCGACGGGTGGACTCTTTTCTTTGCTAAAGTAGTTGACTACTAAATGAATGGGTTGACATTCCTGGAACTTTTTGTGTAGGTGACCGTTTTATTATGTAGCGGAGTGGAGAGGTGGTTGCTTGTACTAGTTAATATAAGACTAATGCAACAGGGTTGTAATTTTTTGGTAACATACAGTAGAATGCTTCGGTATTTGTTCCTCTTAATCTGATTAGTGTGAAGCAATTTACAGTTTGAGAATGGGTAATTAGAATTTGATGTCTAAGAAAATTTTTAAATTTGACAAAACTGTCCTTTAGACTAGCATAAATTTCCGAACAAAAGAAAGGATCACAGCAAAGGAAATTCATCAGCGCAAGGTGCAGCACAGACTTTTTTTTTTTTTACAATTTGCCCCGCGAGGAGACTTGTTTATTGGCACCCCCTTGCATCCTGTGCAAGGCGAAGCAAAAAAGCATTTACAGCGCTCAACAAGGAAGCATGCGGAGTTCATGCTTGCCTTCTCTACTCAAGCGTTTAAGGGCGTAAGTGCCTGGAGGGCCATAGATTTTATCACCAAGTTACATATAGTGACAGGATGAGTGTGTGTGGGGAGAATTCACGATACAATACATCTGTTTATGGCAAAGCGTGGTGTCTCCCTCATATGCCACGGTAACTAGATGGGTCAAGGAACACAAGACCCTCGGTGAGGACGGCCTTCTGACGCTACCGACAAAACAACAGAAGCTCTAGTCGAGATCTTGTTTTTGCTGAACCAGTGTATCAAAGTCAACGAAATAAGCATCGAATTTAGCATTTCATATACATGAGTTGTGATTATTTTTCATAAACATTCAGGCTCGGCACCAGAGATTAGATTCAAGTCATAATCTCCTTGAACCGTACGAAGCTGATCCAGTCATCTTTTTCCCGCCTTGTGACGGGAGGCGAGACCAGGATTCATCATTGGGGCATGGAATCCATGCAATGGACGCACCCGAATTCCATTGCCCCCAACATGCTTCTGACGTCAATCTTCTGCTGGCAAGATCATGGCCTTGATTCTCTGTTGATTAAAACAATGAGTACCAGTGACTACTATATCTGCCAAATTTAAAATTTGCAAAACCTCGCCTAGTAGAAACGACGGGAATACCAACGAGAGATGTGCTCCTGCTCCATGACAATGTTTGATCCACACATGTTTGTTCACGGCTGTGGTTTCGAGAAACTCAACCATCCTCCCTACAACTCAGATCTGACCCCGAACAATTTTTACTGTTTCGAAATCTGAAATCACACCTCAGTGGGCACCAAGATCCAGGGTGATGAGCTGAAGGAGGCTACTGTGACGTAGTTTAAGAAGCATTTGGAAGACTTCTGTAAGACTGACACTGAATTAAAAGTCCAAATAGAGTAAATCATGGGAAGTTAGAGGGGACTATGTTGAAAAATACAAATGCGAGTTGTAGTTCTGCCTTTATCTGATATACTCAGTTTGCAAAACTTTTTGACCTCCGCTCATAAATATGATACCAAGTGAATGCTGGATCAAATAACTGCTGATCAGAGATGGAAGTTAGACCAGATGGGTATTGAATCTGATAGTGTTGAACCAGGTAAGTGGACCGAGTGGAGTTAGGCTAGATGTGGCATACGCTAGGCGGTGGGTGTTGGCCCAGGTGGGTGTTTGACCAAATGAGTGTTGAACCAGGTAGGTGTTGAACCAGGTAGGTGTTGAACCAGGTGGGTGTTGAACCAAATGAATGTTGGGCCAGGTGGTCACTGGACCAGGTGTACAGCGGGTAATTACCAAGCTGCCCACACCCAGTAATCCTACGGTGAGCAGTAACCTGCTAGCAGCTAGGTCTTACAAGGATTTATGCTGCTGCAGTGTTCTTAATATTGCTGTTTAGGACTCATGTGCTTATCATGCTTGGGGTACTTTATTCTTTCTTAACGATTTGGGTGTTTTTGTCAGAACTGTTAACCAAAGCTATATTGTAAAGGTTTCTGTTAGTATTGTTTTGTATAAACAGTGATTTTTTATGATACTGCTTTCGTAGAAATTGCTTTTGCAAATTCTGTTTTGTAAAGGTTTTATGTAAAATTACTTCGTAAATGTTTATAATATTTCATGTGTGATTTTCCAAAGTCTTGTCTCATGAATTTTGTCTATGTAAAGATTTTATTCATAAATATTTTGTGTGGACGATGGCGTCGAGCCAATGTTCAGATATTCGTCCGTCTTACTTAACTAATCTATAATACAATAAAATTGGCATATTTTTTTCATAGGTTGTTGTGACTGATGACAGCGGTGGCGTTGATCTAACAGCTGTAGCTAATGTCGTTGCTCTTCGTGTCGTTAATCTTGTTAAAGCATTGTTTCTCAAACTGGGGGCCATGACCCCCAAGGGGGCCACGGCAAGATTTTAGGGGGGCCATGGCGGGCTAGTGTAAGTAGTATATGTTTGGAGAAATTATGGAAACTCTGATTCAACTTTTTTGGGTTACTTTGCCTTGTTAGGGAAGAAATTTTTTTTTTTTATTTGTCTTTTTTTTTGTCATTGTGTGTAATCATAATACCCGTACGGTACAGTTTTGATATTTACATAGTATGGTGCTGCAACTAATTTTTCATTTCCAACGGATTCGCTCAGATTGCACGATTCTAGTTCCCGTCAGCAAGGTGACGGGCGCTGGACTGAGTCACTGATCTCAGATGTTCTGTACATGTCCGACCCGTATGTCATCGCTATACAGGTGGTGATCAGACCAAATGTTCTCAGTCCTACTCAACATATCATTAGGAAAATATGTGGGCATGCTGTGAGTGGACTGTATGTGTGTATGTCTTACGTGTGATTGCATAGGCATTTTATGTATGTTTACGTACAGTATGTATGGATTTCATGCATGTTTGTGTGTTTGCAATTTGGATTGTTTTCTCATTTTTGTTTTTTATTATTATAATTTTTAGTCTTTATCATTCGTCTGTTTCCGTGACATTCTATTTTTTTTAGGAACTAGTCAACGTTTAGAGAGAGAGAGAGAGAGAGAGAGAGAGAGAGAGAGAGAGAGAGAGAGAGAGAGATTACAAATTTTTAGTAAAACCAAGAGATTCATAATTGTCTTATATTTCTGTTTTTTATTATTATAATTTTTAGTCTTTATCATTCGTCTGCTTCTGTCTGTTTGGCATTGTTTTTTTATAATTTCCTTAGAATTGCGATGGCTGCCAGTGTTGCTAAGAAGCGGAAGTACAATGATGAATACATTAACTACGGATTTACATCAATCCTCGCTGATGGCATCAACAAACCTCAGTGGGTGTTGTGTTTCAAAGTGCTGGGGAACGATTCCATGAAGCCTAGTAAGCTGAAGCTTGAACGGAGTTTGGGAAAACAGAGGCTGGATGAGAGTGGTGCCTTCCAAAAACAGAACTTAACTGTAGTTGAGGCATCATATGAGGTTTCCATTGAAATAGCAAAAAAGAAGAAGGCTCACACGATTGGTGAAACTTTAATTAAGCCGAGTCTTTTCCAGAACCTCTGTAGAGGCATGGATTCAGAACATGAAACTCTCCTCTTTTATTCCAAAGTGCGATGGCTTTCCACGGGTAATGTTGTGACTCGAGTGTTCAAACTTCGGGGAGAACTTAAGTTGTTCCTGGAGATGAAAGGGAAGGATGATCTTCTAAGTCACTTCAACGAGGTGTTGTGGGAGCCACGTCTTGCGTACCTGGCAGACATATTTGAGCAGCTAAACAGGCTGAATCTCAAGCTACAAGGCAAGGAAAGAAATGTGTTTCACCACATGGATTGTATTCGTGCATTTTTTGACAAACTCCAGAATTGGCAAAGGAAAGTCAGTGCAGGAAATGTTGCCATGTTTGAGAATATCTCAATTGTTCTAGACGAGATTGAAGAGGATCCCATCACTCAAAAAATAAATAATTCAGCACTTGAAATCCTTGGAAAGTGAGCTCAAAAGGTTCTTCCCAGAATTCGAGGAGGAAGAAGGGAAATTGGTGAATAATCCTTTCTCTGGCACTATTGAAATTTCTGCCGTTCCCGACGATGGTCAGGACGAATTCCTTGATCGCAGGAACGAATCTGCTGCCAGAGACCTTTATGAAGAAAAATCTCTGACTGTATTTTGGTGCTCAATGTATCAGTCATATCCAAAAGTTAGTGAGATCGCACTTCGAGTCCTCTTGCCATTTTCTACTACTTATTTATGTGAATCTGGTTTCTCCACCATTCTTCAAATAAAGAATAAAAGCCGAAACCGGTTACATGTGGACCCAGACATGAGAGGTGCTTTATCAGTGACTCAACCTCGAATCAGTCGACTGACTGAAAGGAAACAATGTCATCCATCCCATTAAACTGTAACAAAATATGCATTTTGTTTGGTGATTGTAAACATTAAAATAAAGGAAGAGTACCAAAACAGTTTATTTTCATCATTATTTGTGAGGGCTTGAGAAAGAACTGAAGGGGGGCCACTTGGATGTTGAGTGTTCCTCATAGGGGAATGGAGTGAATAAGTTTGAGAAACACTGTGTTAAAGTCACTACTAAAGTGTTTGTGTGCCCCCGTGTTAGTGTCACAGGTGTTGTTTGGCGCTGTACTGTTATTAGTTGAAACGTTTATGCTGCCACTGTCAGTCTACTGTTAAGAGAGTGTTAACAAAGGACAGCAAATATAATACTGAATTCTACAGAATTGGGTATGTAGGAAAGAGATAGAAAAAGCGGTGGCAAGTTTAGTTGTGTCTGGTGTGGTTAAGTGAGAGGAAAGTGACCGAAGAGGTACATAGACACGTGTTTACGTTGATGTAGGAAACGTCGACACATCAGAATGAGAAACTGATGAAATTATTTGGAATTTATCTGCTTAAGGGTGTGAGTGATGAGAAAGGGTTAGAATACTGTAGCAAAAAAAATTATAAATCGTAATGTTTGGACGAGATAACAGCGAGGGTAAAATAGTACACAGGTCAAGTGAACAGCGAATAAAGGTACAAGCTCATCTGTTGAAGGCTGACCTTAACACATAAGCTTAATGGGACAATGACGCCAAGGTGTCGATAATAGTTTGTGAGTTTTTCGAAATTGTATTTAATAAATGTGAGAATGGAAGCCGTCTGCTGAGACTGTACCTGCGATGCATTTTGTGCAATACTATTGTATGTGGTTTCAAATAAATATCTCTTCACACATTCATAAGAACATAAGAACTTAAGAATGCAGGAAACTGTAGCGGGCCTATTGGCTCATACTGGACAGTCCCGTTTACACCCAACCCCTATCGCGCATATATCCGTCCAACTTATGTTTGAAGCTATCCAGCGTGTTCGAGTAAATGATGATGTTTGGTAACTCTGTTTCCAAACCAATGTTTACCTATCTTGCGCCTAAATCTAAATTTGTTTAATTTAATACTGTTGCTACGAGTTCGCTCCTGGATGGATAGTTTGAGTACAGTACCTTTGTTATATCACCTTTGTTTAGCCCTGACTTCCATTTATACACCTCGATCATATCGCCCCTCACTCTACGTCACTCGAGGGAGTGCAAATTAAGATGCTCTTACGGTCTAACCTGTCTCTGTACTCAAGGTTCCTAATACCCAAGATTTGTCTCATAATTCTCTTCTGAATTCTTTTTAGGGATTCTATATCCATTCTGTAGTACGGTGACCAGAACTGAACCGTGCAAGATATAATATTAGGACAATCTCGTTTAGTCTTGTAACTAACACTCCTTTGTATGAACCCAAGTACTTTGTTAGCCTTGTTTCGAGAAAATACGCATTGTTGACTAGGATTAAGATTCCTATTTATGATTACTCCTAAATATTTCTCACATTCGGATTTCTCTTAAACAACGTTGTTCATCTGATATCTGGTTTCTCTCTTTACATCTCCTAGACTAAGTACTTTACATTTGTCCACATTAAATTTCATCTGCCATTTATGAGACCATGCGAATTATTTTTTAGATCTTCCTGTACCTTTGCAGACTCCTCGTCAGATTTAATTACACGCCTTATTTTAGTGTCGTCAGCAAAGTTACTTATTTTGCTGCCTACTATAAATAGTAATGGTCCAAGTACTGAGCCTTGAGGTACGTCACACCAATCGGATTTAGTGCCGTTAATGCTTACTAGCTGTTTCCTGTCCTATAACCACGCCCTAATCCATTTTAGAATATCTTCTCCAATTCCATGAGCCTCCACTTTTCGTATTAGTCTTGCGTGGGGGACTTTGTCATTGGCTTTGTTAAAGTCGCTTAGTTGTATAATAGGGCGGTAAACATGAAACAAGTTTAGGTGAGGTAATTGTGAATGTTAATTGTCAGTCTTTATTATTATTATTATTATTATTATTATTTTTATTATTATTATTGTTAATATTATTATTATTATTATTATTATTATTATTATTATTATTATTATTATTATTATTATTATTATTATTATTATTATTATTATTATTATTATTATTATTATTATTATCATTATTATTATTATTATTATTATTATTATTATAGTGGCTAAGTTAAGAGGCGATATTGACCGCCGTACTGTACATAGTCACTGCTCATCGAATGATCTGGAAAAAAAGTATAAGTGTGTTATTATTGTATAACTGTAACTAATAATAAGATGTAAGTTGATGGGGAGACGAGGAAGTTGATGATGTATGTTGAGTATGTTACCGAGGCATCTCCAACTCCTGTCTGTTTACTTTCACTTTACAACAACTCCAGTTAACAGCTATCGATTATGTTAAAATAGCAAAGTTTATGAATCACCTGTCTTCAAGGTCACCACAACCAGCTGTGACACCTGTGATGTAGCCGTTAATATCCGGGCAGGCACATACCATCTACAATACACATTTACTGTTTCTTTGGTACAGTACTTCCAAACCTGTTAGACAACATCTCCAGTGACATCCCGTCATAATTAACGCCATATTAAATCATTGTGGCAGTACGCATCCTGACCACGAACCTCTCTTTATCATGAAGCAAATAGCATCACCCCCCACTGGTATTTATGGTGTTATAATCACCAACACCACGATTATCACCACTTAGCTTCACAGATAACGACTCCTTGATGATAGCTACAGCTGCACCAACACGCTGGGCTCTCCTCATACTACACATATTTCAACATATTTTCCCCACTCCTCCAGCCTCCTGTTACTGAAATTTTATGAAGCTGGGGTTTCGTTCCTGCCGATAAATATGTAAATACTGAAACTCTCTTACTATTTATTTTTGTTTCTGCAACTTCAATTAGTGATAGATCTAATACTACAGCATTATTGATACTCTTAGTGTTAGTATTACCTTTTCTGCTGACAATGTTTACAATGGATCATCAAGCATAATTAAGTTAATTAAAGATGTAGTGAGGAAGAAAGGAGTTGTTGTGTAATAGGGAGGTTGGGATTGTGGGAAGTGTGGGGTTCTGTGGAGAGGTGTAGGGGAGTGGGAATTGTTGGGTAGTGGGAAGTGTGGATTAGTGGGAGGTGTGGGGTAGTGGGGAGGTGTGGGGTAGTGTGGAGGTGTGGGGTAGTGGGAGGTGTGGGGTAGTGCGGAGGTATGGGGTAGTGGGAGGGTATGGGATAGTGGGAGGTGTGGGGGGTAGTGGGGAGGTGTGGGGTAGTGGGAGGTGTGGGGTGTGGTGCGGAGGTATGTGGGGGTAGTGGGAGGTGTGGGGATGGGAGGTGGGGTAGTGGGAGGTGTTAGGTAGTGTGGAAGTGTGGGGTAGAGAGAAGTGTGGATAGTGGGAGGTGGTGGAGGTGGGGTGAGTGGTGGGAGGTGGGGTAGGGTTTAGGGTGGAGGTGTGGGGTAGTGGGAAGGTGGGTGGGTGAGGGGGGTGGGGTAGTGGGAAGTTTAGGGTAGGGAGGTGGGGTAGGGAAGTGTGGGGTAGTGGAAAAGTTGTAGTGGGAGGTATGGGGGTAGTGGGAAGGTGGGGGTAGTGGAGTGTGGGGTAGTGGGAGGTATGGGGGTAGTGGGAAGTGGGGTAGGTGTGTGGGGTGTGGGGTGTGGGGTGTAGGGGGGGGTAGTGGGCAGTGTGGGGTAATGTGGTGTGTGGGGTAGGGTGGGGGTGTGGGGGTTGGGGTAGTGGGAAGTAGTGGGGTAGTGGGAGGGGTGCTGTAGTGAGAGGGGGGGTAGTGGGAAGGTGTGTGAGGTAGTGGAAGGAGGTGTGAGGTGTGGGGTAGTGGGAGGTGTGGGGTAGTGGGAGGTGGGGTAGTGGAGGTGTGCTGTAGTGGGAGGTGGGGGTAATGGGAAGGTGTGGAGGTAGTGGAAGGTGTGAGGTAGTGGGAAGGTATGAGGTAGTGGGAGGTGTGGGGTAGTGGGGGGGTAGGGAGGTGGGGTAATGGGAAGGTGTGGAGGTGGAGGGGGTGGGAAGGTGTGGGAGGTGTGGGAGGTGAGGTAGTGGGAGGGTGTGGGGTAGTGGGAGGGTGGGAGTGGGGTAGTGGGAGGTGGGTAGTGGAAGTGTGGGAGGTGTGGTGATAGGGAGGTGTGGGGTAGTGGAAAGTGTGTTGTAGTGGGAGGTGTGGGGTGTAGTGGGGAAGTGTGTGGAGGGGTAGTGGGAGGTGTGGGGGTGGAGGTGGGGAGGGAGGTGTGGGGTAGTGGGCAGGGTGGGATGGGGTGTGTAGGGTGTAGTGGAGGTGTGGGGTAGTGGAAAGTGTGTTGTAGTTGGAGGTATGGGGGTAGTGGGGTGTGGGGCAGTGTGTGGAGTGTGGGGTAGTCTGGGGGTGTGGGGTAGCACGAGGTGTGGGGTAGTGGGAAGGTGGGGAATGTGGAGGTGTGGGGTAGGGTGTGGGGTGTGGGTGAGTGTGGGTAGGGGGGGGGGGGGGGTGTGTGGGGTAGAGGAGGTGTGGGGTAGTGGGAAGGTGGAGGTAGTGGGAAGGTGTGAGGTGTGAGGTAGTGGAGAGGTGGGAGGGGTGTGGGAGGTGTGGGGTAGTGGGAGGTGTGTGGAGGTGTGGGGTGGGAGGGGGTGGGAGGTGAGGTGGAGGTGTAGGGGGAGGTGTGGGGTAGGGGGTAGGGAGGGTGGGGTAGTGGAGGGGGTGGGGAGTGGGGGTAGTGGGAGGTGGGATAGTGGGGGGTGGGGTAGGTGGAGGTGTGTGGGAAAGTGGGGTAGTGGGGTGAGTGGGGGGTGTGGGAGTGTGAGTGTGGGGGGTGGAGGTGAGTGGGAAGGGGGGGAGGGGTGTAGGGAGGTGTGGGGTAGTGGGAAAGGGTGGGAGTGTGGGGGGTAGTGTGGGGTAGGGGAGGTGGGGTAGGTGGGGGTGGGTAGGGAGTGGGGTGTGGAGGCAGTGGGGTGTGAGGGGGTAGTGGGAAGTGGGGTAGTGTGGAGGGGTGTGGTGGGGGTGGGGTGTGGGGTAGGTGTGGGGTGTGGGAGGGGTGTGGTAGGGAGGTGGTATGGGAAGTGTGGGGTGTGTAGGGGAATGAGTAGTGGAAGGTGGAGGTGTGGGGTGGTGTGAGGTAGTGGAGGTGTGTGGGGTAGTGGAGGTGGGGTGTGGGAGGTGTGCTGTAGTGGGAGGTGTGGGGTAATGGGAAGGGGAGGTAGTGGGAAGGTGGAGGTAGTGGGAAGGTATGAGGTAGTGGGAGGTGTGGGGTAGTGGGAGGTGTGTGGGGTAGTGGGAGGTGTGGGGTAATGGGAAGGTGTGAGGTAGTGGGAAGGTGTGAGGTAGTGGAGGTGGGTAGTGGGAGGTGTGGGGTAGTGGGAGTGGGGGGGTGTGGGGAGGTGTGGGGTAGTGGAGGTGTTAGGTAGGGAAGTGTGGGGTAGAGAGAAGTGTGGATAGTGGGAGGTGTGGGGTAGTGGAAAGTGTGGGAGGTGTGGGGTAGTGGGAAGTTTAGGGTAGTGGTGTGTGGGGTAGTGGGAAGGTGGTATTGGGAGGTGTGGGGGTAGTGGGAGGTTTGGGTGTGGAAGTTTAGGGTAGTGGAGGTGTGGGGTAGTGGGAAGGTGTGGGTAGTGGAAAGTGTGTTGTAGTTGGAGGTATGGGGTAGTGGGAAGGTGTGGTGTGGAGGTGTGGGTAGTCTGGGGTGGGGTAGTACGAGGTAGTGGGGGGTGGGTAAGTGGGAGTGTGGGGTAGTGGGGTGTGGGGGGGGGTGGGGTAGTGGGTGTGTGGGTAGTGGGGGAAGGTGTGAGGTAGTGGGGGTAGTGGGGGGCAGGGAGGAAGGTGAGGTAGTGGGGTAGTGGGGTGTGGGGCAGTGGGAGGTGGGGTAGTGGGAGGTGTGGGTAGTGGGGGTGTGGGGTGGGTGTGGGGTGTGGGTGGGGGTAGTGGGAGTGTGGGTGTAGTGGTGGGGAGTGGTGGGGAGGTGGAGGTAGTGGAGGTGGGTAGTGGGAAGGTGTGAGGTAGTGGGAAGGTGTGAGGTAGTAGGAGGTGTCGGGTAGTGGGAGGTGTGGGGTAGTGGGAGGTGTGGGGTAGTGGGAGGTGTGGGGTTTGTGGGGACGTATGATGTAATGAGCAGGTGTTCTGTGGTGAGGAGGCGTGGTGAATTTTGTCACTGTAGAATGCATGCTGCTCCACCCTACAAAATCCTATTTGCCACGACCATCACGGCCATCTTCTGCCAGCGCGTTAACAGACCCGGATATAAATTACTACTATTATCTGTACATAAATCCGCCCCATAAACTAACGATAGCCATGTGGACACCTCCCTTCTCTTACCATCACATTTGCACACCACCACACCCAACATATCTGTTATCGCCGGCACTCGTGATACCTATGGCCACATCATCTCAATAATTTGCACACGACCCATAAATATGTTAATTTATTAGTTATCAAGTTTAGCACCGATACCTTTAATTATATTACAACGATAAATGCGCGCTGATCATCCTCCCCAAACACAGATAACACCCAATACTACAAACCATCCACACTTTCGTTTTCACAGTCTTCTCAGGACCTCCACAACATTGACTGTATCTCATCTTGTTATGGCCATAAATAATTCGTATAAAGCCACTGTCCCAGCCTCACTCTCGTTCCTCTGCTTCTTTACCTCAAGGTCCAACTTGTTGTTCACCACTTGCTCTCTCCCTACCACAAGTACCACAACCACTAACTGTTAGTGGCTCCCCCTACAATAACAACCACTCTCTCTCTAATTGTAGGTGGTTTATCCTACCACAACCACCACCCTCTTTCAAATTGCTAGGGGTTCCGCCTACCACAACTGCTACTCACCATAACTGCTACGACTTTCCCGATCATAATTTTGATCCAATCGCCATCTCCCATCGGTTCTCCCCCACCTGAACCGACACATTATAGTTTATTTAATGTCCCCGGTGCAAAACGAACACTACTAGCGCTACCACTAACATCATCACCACAACCAACAGTCTGACCCAAACCGATAACAAACGCCACTATATTATAATGTTTTCGTTTCCACGTCCGATACTATGACCATCACAACCATCACTAACTATCGTCTCCTCACCAAGATAACTTGTACAAACAACTAAAATCCGTGCTACTCACCACATGATAATACTACTTACCAGTACCACTGCAAAAACCACCAGAACCACAACAAAAACCACCAGAACCACTACAATAACCACCAGAACCACTACAATAACCACCAGAACCACTACAATAACCACGAGAACCACTACAATAACCACCAGAACCACTACAAAAACCACCAGAACCACTACAATAACCACCAGAACCACTACAATAACAAAACAGAACCACTACGAAAACTTCCGGAACCAATAAAATAACCACCAGTACCACTACAAAAATCACCAGAATCACTACAATAACCACCAGAAACACTACTGAAACTACCGGTATCACTACAATTACCACCAGAACCACTACAATAACCACTAGAACCACTACAATAACCAACAGAACCACTACGAAAACTTCCGGAACCACTAAAATAACCACCAGTACCACTACAAAAATAACCAGAACCACTACAATAACCACCAGAACCACTAAAATAACCACCAGTACCACTACAACTTTTTTTACGTGGCCTCCAGCCTCCCCCAATAGCCACACCTTCGCCACCATTTATTTACCTTAATATTAAATATCCTAATACATAATAAGCTATCCTATCTGTGTTAAATTAGTTGAGCGGCAGATCTATGCGGCATTCAGTGACTGTAGCCTCATAGTCAATATCTGCAGCAGTTGTCGGAGTAGGGGCAGAAGCTCTCGTTCCCCTGAGGCAGAGCAAAGCCGACCGAAGGAGAGAGAAAGACAGTCGACATCTCATCCAGGCTGTAACATAACTTCTGGGCTGCTGCTTCTGTTCGGAGATCAACTCCGCGAGTCTGGCGTAGAAACATCTTGCACTTGGGGCCCATCCCACCAGAGGTTGTGAACACTAGAGGAGTGAAGCTGCCTTGATCAACGTTTTGAATTCTCTCCCCATACGCCCTTCTCTTGTCGTTCTCGTTCCTCCTATGTGCAGCATCGAGAGCTAGGTTACGGTGACAAGTGGCCATGGGATCAAAAATCCTGATGTCGAAGAAAGCTCGCTGTCCCCGCGTCCAGAATCCTCGAGCACTGACGTCCACACGGGCTTCGTTAGATGTGTTTGAAGTCCTGTGTTGGAAGATCTCACCATCCAGTGGAAGGAGGGTCGGTTCTACCATGACGTCCCGGCAGATTTCCTTCAACATATTTGCTGTGAGATCCCTTACCTCGTCATGCCTCATGCAAATGAAGCCCCCCTTCTTGCAGACCATGGCGTGATCGCCGTCATAGGAAGAGCCACACACGCATTGGGAGGGCAAACCATCCACTGGCCAACCGTACCTTAGAGCAATGGCATCTGTAAATTCTTGTTTGTTAAGGCTGAAACCATTTGCCCTTATCGGTAACGTAGTTAGCCAGTTCGAGGCGCCCACCTCCTGTGCTATAGCTACTTTTTTTGTCAAATTTTCTGGAACCTGCAGCAATAGTTGCTGCAACATGTCATTTTGGCAGTGCTGCCGATCTGTTGTAATGGCCCTACGGATCTTATTTACTTCGCTGGTGTCCACTTCCCCTGTAGCATTCTGGGCTATTATGTGGTCAGTGAGGGCTGCCGTGAGCTTAAGTGAATTTTGATGTTCAGTGTCAGATATCTCCTCTGGATTAGTTAGTCCCATCCCTCCCAGTCTTGGTGGAAGTGCAAGAAGTGTTCTTTCTGCTGGGGTTAAGTCAGGGTGTTTCACTAGTTTGGGAATGAACTTGACACTGATAGCTTCTTCCAGAGGGTGGAGGAGGGGTCCGATCTCAGGGATGGTACGCATCAGGTAGTTCCAGCGATGCTTGACTCCATGGGTGAATGCTGCAAAGGCCGCATGTGGCTCTGTGTTAGCAATCTCAGATAGAGCTTGGATTTCGCTAACCCACTCATTCACCTTTCCCGCTACGTACTCGGTCTTGAAGTCCGTAGTGCCAATTACAGCGCCTAGATGTCTTTGGCCGTCCTTAGTTATTTTGACCTCACTTCCGCCAAAAACCTCCAAAGCCCGTTCATAATGTTCTGGCTTCACGATGAGGAAGGACTTGCTAGCGTTTGGGTGGTACCCTATTTGTGGACCTCGCGATGTTACCAGGTCCCACCACTTTTTGATGCACTCCACTTTTCCTGCTCCTGTAAGGTCATCAGCATATGCCACTTGTTTGACCCCAGTTGTTTCAAATTTTATTTCTTGTTGGAGCACTGATAGGCCAATTGCATACATTGCCATTGCAACGGGGTCCCCCTGTGTTGTTCCCTTGGTCGACTGTAGGATGGTATCACCTCGTAGAGCCTTGTTGTTTACTATGTAGAGGTCTGAAGGATTCCTATACGAATTTTCAACATACATCGCAAAGCTAGGACACTTGATCTTGATGTTGTGCACTGCAGCCTTGCGGTTAAGTATGTTGAATGCGTTTGAAGCATCCACCAGGAGAACGGCCTCACAATCACGCTGATCAAATATCAATCTCATGGCGTGAATGGCCGCCTCCCCACCAGTCTGGTGGCCAGCACAGACTTGTAGGTTCCCTGCTGCTGCCCTGATATCGTCCTTTACCACCTCCATTATGCACTTTCCGATGATTCGCCTCAGCACTTCCCCCACCCCTATAGGTCTACATCCTGGTTTCTTTTCCAGAGGAATAAGGCGGCAGGCCGTCAGGGCCTGGAGGTGATGGCAGCAAGAGGATGCAAGCTTTCTTGCAAGGGCGGCAATGGCAGTGCAGAGATCGCTTGCTACAGAGCCAAACTTGTTTGTGCTAAGGATGACTCTCCAACCGTTTGCATCCAGACCTGAAGGGCCGGCGCCTCCTCGAGTCTTCAGTGCCTTTTTCCACACCATCTCTCCTGTTATTTTCTCGAACAGGACAGCATTTGGTGGGATATAGTCACTCTGGAACCTGATGCCTTCATCTTCGCTTGCAGGGGGATGTTTCTCTTTCAATAGTACCACTACAATTACCACCAGAACCACTACAATACCACCAGAACCACTAAAAGACCCTCCAAAACCACTACAATTACCACCAGAACCACTACAATAACCACCAGTACCACTACAATTACCACCAGAACCACTACAGTAACCACCAGTGCCACTACAAAAACTACCAGAACCACTACAATAACCACCAGAACCACTACGAAAACTACCAGAACCACTTCAATAACCACCAGAACCACTACAATAACCAACATAACCACTACGAAAACCACCAGAACCACTAAAATAACCACCAGAACCACTACAATAACCACCAGAACAATTACAAAAACCACCAGAACCACTAAAATAACCACCAGAACCACTACAATAACCACCAGAACCACAACAATAACCACCAGAACCACTACAAAACCACCCAGAACCACTAAAATAACCACCAGAACCACTACAATAACCAGAACAATTACAAAAACCAACAGAACCACTAAAATAACCACCAGAAACCACTACAATAACCACCAGAACCACTACAATAACCACCAGAACCACTACAAAACCAACAGAACCACTACAATAACCACCAGAACAACTACAAAACCACCAGAACCACTAAAATAACCACCAGAACCTACTAAAAATAACCACCAGAACCACTACAATAACCACCAGAACAATTACAAAACCACCAGAACCACTAAAATAACCACCAGAACCACTACAATAACCACCAGAACCATACATTAACCACCAGAAACACTACAAAACCACCAGAACCACTACAAAACCACCAGAACCACTACAATAACCACCAGAACCACTACAAAACCAACAGAACCACTACAATAACCACCAGAACAACTACAATAACCACCAGAACACTACAAAACCAATAGAACCACACTAGAATAAAACACCAAAACCACTACAAAACCACCAGAACCACTACAAAAACCACCAGAACCACTAAAATACCCACCAGAACCACTACAAAAATACACCAGTACCACTACAATAACCACCAAAACCACTACAACAACCAACAGAACCACTACACATAACCACCAGAACCACTAAAATAACCACACCAGTACGACTACAAAACCACCAGAACCACTACACTACCACCAGAACCACTACATTAACCACCAGAACCACTACAAAACCACCAGAACCACTACAAAACCACCAAAACCACTACAAAAACCACCAGAACCACTAAAATAACCACCAGAACCACTACAAAAAACACCAGTACCCCTACAATAACCACCAAAACCACTACAACAACCAACAGAACCACTACAATAACCACCAGAACCACTAAAATACCCACCAGTACCACTACAAAAACCACCGGAACCACTAAAATAACCACCAGAACCACTAAAATAACCACCAGCACCGCTACAAAAACCACCAGAACCACTAAAATAACCATCAGAACCACTAAAATAACCACCAAAACCACTACAAAAAACACCAGTACCACTACAATAACCACCAGAACCACTACAATAACCACCAGAACCACTAAAATAACCACCAGTACCACTACAAAAACCACCAGAACCACTAAAATAACCACCAGAACCATTAAAATAACCACCAGTACCACCACAAAACCACCAGAACCACTAAAATAACCACCAGAACCACTACAATAACCACCAGAACCACTAAAGCAACCACCAGTACCACTACAAAAACCACCAGAACCACTACAATAACCACCAGAACCACTACATTAACCACCAGAACCACCACAAAACCACCAGAACCACTACAAAAACCACCAGAACCACCACAACTACCACCAGAACCACTAAAATAACCACCAGAACCACTATAAAAAACACCAGTACCACTACAATAACCACCAAAACCACTACAACAACCAACAGAACCACTACAATAACCACCAGAACCACTACAATAACCACCGGAACCACTAAAATACCTTCCAGAACCACTACAATTACCACCAGAACCACTACAATAACCACCAGTACCACTACAAAAAACACCAGTACCACTAAAATAACCACCAGTACCACTACAAAAAGCACCAGTACCACTACAATAACCACCAAACTACTTCAATTGCCACCCGAACTATTACAAAAGTCACCAAAACTACTACAAAATTCTCCAGAACCACTACAAAGGCCACCCTAAGTACTACAAATGAAATAGAACGACTACAAAACCCACCAGAGCTACTACAAAAACCACCAGAACCACTAAAATAACCACCAGAACCACTAAAATAACCACCAGTACCACTACAAAAACCACCAGAACCACTAAAATAACCACCAGAACCACTACAATAACCACCAGAACCACTAAAGTAACCACCAATACCACTACAAAAACCACCAGAACCACTACAATAACCACCAGAACCACTACATTAACCACCAGAACTACTACAAAACCCCCAGAACCACTACGAAAACCACCAGAACCACTACAAAAACCACCAGAACCACTAAAATAACCACCAGAACCACTACAATAACCACCAGAACCTCTACAAAAACCACCAGAACCACAACAACAACCACCAGAACCACTAAAATAACCACCAGAACCACTATAAAAAACACCAGTACCACTACAATAACCACCAAAACCACTGCAACAACCAACAGAACCAGTACAATAACCACCAGAACCACTACAATAACCACCGGAACCACTAAAATACCCTCCAGAACCACTGCAATTACCACCAGAACCACTACAATAACCACCAGTACCACTACAAAAAACACCAGTACCACTAAAATAACCACCAGTACCACTACAAAAAGCACCAGTACCACTACAATACCCACCAAACTACTTCAATTGCCACCCGAACTATTACAAAAGTCACCAAAACTACTACAAAATTCTCCAGAACCAATACAAATGCCACCCTAAGTACTACAAATGAAATAGAACGACTACAAAACCCACCAGAGCTACTACAAAAGCCACCAGAATTACAACAAAAGCCTACAGAATTACTACCGTAAAAGTCTCCAGATCCACCATAAAAGCACTCAAAACAACTACAAATGAAAGAGAATCACTACAAAAGCCACCAAAGTTACAACAAAAGCCTACAGAATTACTTCAAAATTCCCCAGAACGACTACATTAGCCGCCAGAACTACTACATAAGCCGCCAAAACTACTACAAAAGTCGCCAGAACTAGTGCATGAGCCGCCAGAACTACTACATAAGCCGCCAGAACTAGTGCATGAGCCGCCAGACCACTACATAAGCCGCAAAAACTACTACAAAAGTCGCCAGAACTAGTGCATGAGCCGCCAGAACTACTACATAAGCCGCCAGAACTACTGCATGAGCAGCCAGAACTACTGCATGAGCCGCCAGAACTACTGCGTAAGCAGCCAGAACGACTACAGAAGCTGACCGTATACTACAATAGCCACCAGAATTACAAAAAAGGTCTAAAGAATTGCTACAAAAGTCCCAGAACTAATACAAAAGCAACAGAACTACTACAAAGCCCGTCAGAATTACTACAATGCTCGGCAGAACTACAACGAAAACCACCCAAACTACTACAAACGTCCCCAGAACTACTACACAAGCCGCCAGAACTACTACAAAACCTGCCTGTAGACTACAAAACCAATAAAACTACTACAAAAACCACCAGAAGTACTACACAAGCCTCCATAAGAACTGCCACTTCACCAGTATGAAAGAGACAGGTAGTGAGGGATGGGACCAGAGCCTCACACCTGACATACTGCACAGCGGCCAGGTGTACAGTACGGCCACCTCGCACCTCTCATATTCTAAGAAGCTACTAACCTTTCCTGGACCTCAAGAGGCAACCTACTACCTGTCTCGACTGAAGGATAAAACATTAATAATGTTCTCTAGCTGCATCAGGTTTGGGTTTAGTCCGACGATAATTCAATGTAATTTAGAAAACGATTATGTACTTAAGTTTGCTTTTACTAATTTTGTATAATTATTGTTTTTACCGATTCGTTTTTGAGGGAAGGGGCAGCAGACATTAGCATACACAGGTACTGGACTGTAGCTGCTCATTGTTTATTATTATTATTATCATTATTTTTATTATTATTATTATTATTATTATTATTATTATTATTATTATTATTATTATTATTATTATTATTATTATTATTATTATTATTATTATTATTATTATTACCAAGGAAACTCAGGCCCTCCTGAGTACCTGCAGTCAGGAGAGCAATATTTATTCTTTCTGGTGGTCAATTATGAAGATTCCAGACACTTCTTTACTTCGGGTGAAATGTATTTCACCTGCTCCAACTGGCACTATGTCTGTTATTAAGAACAAATTATTGCTGCTTCTCTGAAAATATAAGGGGAAGGCAATGATAATGAAAACCAGAGTATGGGAAATATATTATAAGGAAAAAAATATGAGCAAATATTTTCAAGAGAAGACAATAATAATGAAAATAGTGTAGGAAATATATTACAAATAAAATAATTATGAGTAAATAACTTTTGAAGACTGGTGAAAAGCAGAATTTTTATTGTGTATATATTTCAAGATGCAACATGACGTAGAATTTAGGAAACATAAAAGCAAGATGAAATGATAATAAGAAATAGACTTTTGATAATACATAACAATAAATGAAGACAAATATAGGGGAATATACCTCTAAGAGGAAAAATTTAAATAAATAAGAAGAAAATATATGACAAACGGAAATATTGAATTGAAGAACCTGGGCAATATTATTACAGGGATAAAAAGAGCAGCAGAGTTTGGAAATAAAGAAGAAGGGAATGAAAGAAGCTCCAGTGATAATAACAAACTAAAAGAGAGACCAAGAAAGTTGAATAATTCTGCCTCGCGCTTACCTACTAAACGTGTGCGTGTTTGTGCGTGTGAGTTTGTGTTTGTGTGTGTGTATTTGTATATGAGTTTGTGTGTTTATGTGTGTGTGTAATTTATTTTTTTTTTTAAAGTTCCGGGTTTCATAAATAATAATACTATTATATCTTTCAACATGCCTGATTACACAAACAAGGTACAATGAATGCATTAACACGATGAAAAATTAGTAAAGCTCGAGAAACAAAATATCCAAATAAAATTTACTCACATTATAATATTGGTTGTCAAATCGATTATAGTAACTTGTCCCCATGGCGCAGTGGATAGCGCGCTGGACTTCTAATCCAGAGGCCGCGGGTTCGAATCCCGCTGGGGATGCTAGTTCTTTGCAAGTGTTATGGCAGTCGTGGTGCAAAATGTTGTTCATCACTTATACGGCCGCCGGCCGCCTGTTTAGCACTAGTTAAGGCGATGTTGACTATTAAACGGCCGTTAGTAACCAATAATAGTGTAGGACGCCGTTGCCCCGGCCGGTCCTCACTCTTACATAAATGGCGCTCCGGTAACTGAGCCGCGAGCGGTAGTTACCACGCAAATCCTCTTGCGATTATTAAGTGATGTATAAACACTCTTAAGTGGAATATCGTCTTACTCGTGTCAACGTTCGTTCTATCGATCTGTCTTGGTCAACTTTAAGCTGCCCTTGCCTTGGTCACTACCACCACCATATTTAGGGTAAGCTTCTTACCAAGCCGGCAAGGAGGATTTATTTACGGGTGACCTCGTTATGACGACACACAAAAGTCGTCTGATAAAATTAATTTTATCAGAAATAAGAAGCCGATTTATTTAGCTACGTTAATTAGAATATATGCACATACATGTACTGACCGCTGTAAGCAGCTAAATAATTTCCCTCGTAGCGTTTGAGGAGGAAGGGATGAAGTGAGGAGGAGGGAGGGAGGGATCGGGGAGGAGAGGGGATGGAGGGAGAGGGGGGGTGAGAAGGAGGGAGCAGCACCTGGCCCTGGCCGGCACCTGTGATGCCCAACAGTACACGTCACTCATCATGTTGCTCCCAGCCATGCTACCCTCCCCTACCTCACTCTACCTCCATTCTAATATTATTTTACTCTACCTCCCACACCCTATTCTTATCTCACTCTACCTCCCTTATATTATTATTTCTCTACCTCCTTATTATATTATTCTACTTACCTCTCACTCTACAGTACCTTCTTTATTCTATTATTCTACTTTTTTCATTCTACCTCCTTCACTCTGCTTCCATCACTACACATACCTCTCTCTCCCTTCCTCACTTGACTCTTCCTCTCCCTCCTTCACTCTACAACTCTCATTTTACTTCTCTCACTCTACTCATGCTTCACTCTATTTCCCTCACTCTACCCTATCCCCACATTCTTCTCTCACCTCACTCTACTTCCCTCAATTTACTCACCTTACTCTTCCCTCTATGGTTATGTCCCATGTGCGAGCGTCCTGCGGCATCGAGCGACCACACGAGTAAATGTTGTAGTGGTGTAGTGGACAAACATGTGTTTTCTTTTATGTGTCACACGTAGACGAATAAAGCGATCGCGAGCGACCAGGAAGTGGGAACTAGACAAGCGACCTGGAAGCAGTGATAAAATATTTTAATCGTCACTTCCTCAGTCACGCGAATCCTTGCATTCTGCACCAAAACTAAAGAAGTCTTTACTTTCTTTTTCCACTGTTAACAGCTTGATCTTGCCAAGTAATTGATTTTTGTGGACTATTAAGGTAGCTGCAAAATGTGTCTCTCACATTTTTTGCAGAAGAATGTGAAGCATTGTTTATTCTGGAGGGTGCTGTGTTATTCTCAACTGCACATACTTAAATTGCATATGACTTTGCGTCCAGACCCTCTGTGTCAGTGATGATATTATAGAAAAGTGTAGCACACTTTACAACGTCAACAGCAGTATTTACCTTTGTTTCAATTACTTTAATTAAAAATTTCCATTTGCTTGTACAAATTCCAAATGCACACTCTACAACATGCCTGGCAAGTGACAATCTGTAATTAAAAATTCTGTTTTTCTTTGTTCAGAGTGTTTTAAGGATAGGTTTCCAACATGTATACACATAGTGACTAAGCCTCGTCCCCAACAGAACACATTCTTGTGTACTCGTAAAACTTCTTTGGATCTTGGTGAAGTTCCTTGTAGAGATGGTGAAATTCGCCTACTTCCATCCTCCTCTGATATTTGTGATGCTTTTTCTTGGGTACCTCTGTAGGTATCACACGTTGAAAAACATTATTTTCTAAAAGTACCATATTTTCTAAAAGTACCAGTAAACGTCTGCGCTGCGTAGACATAGGCAATAACGGGCATGTTTACGCAGACAAGACGCTGGCAGGTGGGACACAGGTAGCTTTGGAAAGTAGGTCGCGCGTCTACGCCCTGGTCGCTCAATGCCACAGGACGCTCGCACGTGGGACATAGCCTTACTGGACAGAGTCGACACAATTCACTCTTCTCCAGGGCTGGATTAAGGTTATGAGGGGCCTAAGGCTGATAAGACGGAAGGGCTTTTCAGAGTTCATGTACTACCGTATATTATACACATAAAAGGGGGACCCTTATTCGAGTATATAATAACTGTAGAGCCATAATAAACATAACAAAATTCATTTACTTGACTAACTTGTGAAGCTGGGAATTTGTGACAAAGATTTAAGTTTAAGAAACCCAAATGAAGACCTAAACTCAAGGGTCTAAATATCAAGAGGGCCTTATTAGCCTTATGGTTAATCCGGCCCTGCTTTTCTCTCACTTCACTCTACTTCCCTCACTCTACTCTCTCTCTCTCTCTCTTTCTTCTATCTCCTCAATCTTCTTTCCTCACTGTCTCCCTCACGCTACTTACCTCATTTTCCTTACTACTGTATCACCTACCTCTCTTACTTCACTACTACATCATTTACTTTGCACTTGTTTCACTACTGTATTACTTGCCTTAATCTTACCCCTTACGGCTGTATAATTTACTGTATCATAATTTCACCCTTCCCTCCCCTGTCAGGTCACACTCTCACCCTTTCCTCCCCTGTCAGGTCACACTCTCATCCTTCCCCCTGCTGTCAGGTGATACTCTCACCCTTCCCTCCCCTGTCAGGTACACACTTTCATCCTTCCCTCCCCTGTCAGGTCACACTCTCATCCTTCCCCCTGCTGTCAGGTGATACTCTCACCCTTCCCTCCCCTGTCAGGTACACACTTTCATCCTTCCCTCCCCTGTCAGGTCACACTCTCATCTTCCCTCTGCTGTCAGGTCACACTCTCACCTTTCCCTCCTGTTAGGTCACACTCTCACCCTTTCCTCCCCTCTCAGGTCACACTCTCACTTTTCCCTCCCCTGCCAGTTCACAGCCTCTCCCCCTCCCCACACCTCCCAGTTTATGGCCTCTCCTCGTTCCATCACAGGTCACACTAACCCATCCTTCCCGTTCTGTCAGGTTACTGTCTCTGCCTCCACCAGCCTCACGTCATCACTGGTCGTGTGCACATAGAGAAAATTTACATCTCTCTTTTCTTCTTCCATTCTTAATTCTGAAAATCATATTTTTTTTAGTGTATTTTCCCCTTTTCTCTTTTTAGTACAATTATATCTGTTTGAGAATTACATCTTTCACTGAAATTCTTCTCTTTTTCTTTTTCCTTGATTTAGTCCTAAATGTAAGCCTCCGTTTCAATAATATATTCCTACCTCATATGTGTTTATCTTTGTGTTTTCAACCTTGTCCAGCCAGGTGAATCTCTGAACATATCTTCGCATAAACTCCATCGTCACTACTTCCCTAGATTTTTCTCTTTTCCACTGTTGTGTCTCAGTTTCCTCCTTTTTGTTGATTGGCTTTTTATTTGGTTCTGTAATATTTTCTTTTCATCTTTCGTATTTTTCTTCGATTTATTTCACACTTCTTACAACACCAAGGTTTCCCATGCCCCCGGCAGGCCTTACTGACTCCATAGTTTGTGTCTTGGATAACTAACTACTCTTTCTCCCACACAACCCACCCTCTCCCACCCTCGTCGTCCTCTAAGGGTACTGTAAATTTTTCTATTTCCCCATCCCTCTGCTCCCTTATCACTCTTTCCCATTCCACTTTCCCACATCCCTTCTTACCTTAGTCCTCCTTCCTAGCATATCCTCTATCCCCGCCTCCATACGTACCCTGACAGGAAGGAGCAAGAGGCAACCCACAGGATCAGGTCAAGAAAGGAGGTGCTGCCACACATCAAGTGACTCCCAACAAGCTGTCAAGTCTGGGAGGATGAGACACTATACCTTATTGTAACTAAGATCCACTACTTTAAGACTCATCTAATACAACACATACCACGGAATATTCACTTAAGTTAGGACATACAAGGTTTTGTTCGGGATAAGTTGGTTTTACGTCTTCGTGGTCATACCTGTCAAGATGAAATACAAAGATGAAGGCAAACGTGGTTTAAAAATTACACTGAGACTCTACTGTAGTGCGCTACGTTCTTTTGTCCTGAATTTAGTAAAAAAATCCTAAAGTACGAAACTTAGAATCAGTGCTTCGGTGTCTCTCTGACCGGACATCACGAAGAACGGCCTACGACCTACCTATGAATATAAAGAAAAGTCATATATGAATATAGATGTGGTACCCCGATCCGCATATGGGCAGGAGCCGGCGGTCGGAAGACGCATAAGGGCATGAGCCTCCTGCCGGGGCTCTGCGTTTGGTCAACAGATGCATATCTTAGTAGGCGACAACACCGCTGTTTGTAAACACACACCACTCCCGACATTAAACCATGAACCCTGAGCTCACACACGCTCTTATAGAAGTTGGAGAGTTTTTCTTGTGTTTGTATGTTCGTGTGTTTATTTGCAGGTGTGTGTTTGTTTTGTGGTTTATGTGGGGGTTCATGCGTGTGTATGTGTGTGTGCGCTCGTGTGTATGTACAGTACAGTATATATGAATGTGTGCAAATGAATCAGGTGCTATTATATACGATTTTTTTCTTTGTTATATCGGATGTTCTGCTTTTTCTTTTTTCGGAAGACGACTGTACTTGCGTGTTATTATACCACATACCTGCATCAAGCAGTGTGTGTGAGAGAGAGTGTGGGGTGGGGGGTCGACACACGCCCAGTGGGATGTTGTTTACCTGATAAGTACGAGGTATTTTCTCGCCATTCACGTTCACCGTGATTATCGGTTAGTTTTCAACCTTTATTCACCTCGGACAAAAGAGTTTTTCATATATAAAGTTTAAATGATGTTCATCTCTCTCTCTCTCTCTCTCCTGCAGTTGGTGTATTATTAAAGCGGATATTGTCCATCATAGCGTTATTATTATTTTTTATTACTAATCTAGTATATTTACAATAAGTGAGTGGTGGTGTTGTCCCGGTGCAGAGTGAAATAAAGATGTCTCCCGCACACTAACACGGGGCAGCCTCTATATAAAGCCAAGTCGTGAATGAATGAATAAACATTTATAGGTCTCATGCATGAGAAAGTGAATACATGAATGTTCAATAGACTTACTTAGTGAAACAGTGGACATAAACTTGGGAGAAATATATTTGCCTTTTAGTCCCTTGAGAATATACAAACCATGTTCTTACACCAAACCTCTCTGTCTGTCTGTCTGTGTGTGTGTGACAGCTCTCGCGTTTCTCACTAATACTGAAACAAATAATCGAATCCCAGTGAATATTTCAGCGTTTATTTTGGTCTAGAGAAGCGAAGTATGGTGAAACATAACTATGAATAACCATTAATAACCAAAATAGAATGAACTGTTGATTAATGAAACATTCTGGTGTGGGAAAAATATTTAGTTCTTTAAACAAACATTCATGAGAATCAGTGAATTCATCATCTTCAATAGTGTCTATCAAACTCTTATATACAAAAGAATTACATCCATTTACATGATGTGACGTTGAATAATGTGAGCATTGTTTATTGTGCGGTGGGTGAGGGTGGCATGGTCAGCACAACAGCAGGTGCGGTGCTAGTTAGTTAGTCAGCTGCTGACGGTGCAAATAGTGCAGGTGGCCACTGACGCATACCACCACGGAGGTCATACAGCCATACACGGGTCACGGTATATTAGTCTGACGCATGGGAAAACACACACACACACACAAACACACACACACACACACACACACACACACACACACACACACACACCAAGACTCATAGTTAAAGCATGACCTCCATCCTAACGTAGTATACAAAGATGACCAGTTGGATGTATTCTCACATCATTAATTAGGTCGGTAATTTGACATGGGAATCAGGGAAGAACATGACAAAGGGTATTATTATTATCATTACGGGACTGACGCCCGTATTATTGAACAACAGCTTAAGTGAAGAGGGTCGTCGTGTTTCAACCCGAGTTTTAAACTAAATGAGTCCTGAGGGACACCGCAGTACTGTACTTAACGGGGTGTGGCGGTAAAATTAATTAATTCCAATATTATAAATTAATTTTATTGGAATTAGTTAATTTTACCGCCACACCACCCCGTTAAGTACAGTACTGAGGTGTCCCTCAGGACTCATTTAGTTTAAAACTCGGGTTGAAAAACGACGACCCTCTTCAAGGGAAGATGTTGTTCAATAATACGGCGTGAGCCTCTAAAAGACCTTTCATTTTTACGTACCGAAGGTGGTGCTGTCAAGAATAACCTGAAAACTTTTGCCACATGAGGAAATAAATTTTGCTTTTTATGAACATTCAGTGCACATACTGCAGCTGAGCGAATGTTTTTTCTACATCAGGATGCTGCTCCACATATCCAGAAAAATTAATGTTGAACACTTCAATTCAACCCGGAAAGATTTAATGTCAGGTATTTCAGATGGATAAGTTTCTGACAGATTTTTCATGTCTTCAATAAAGCTTTCTGAGTCTGCAATATTAGGCTCAAGAACATCAACAAAATATTTAGTGAAGATTTCCACATTTTGAAGTCAACACAGAAATCATCACACCTAAAACTGTATTCATTTCCTTACAATAATAGGAATACAAATTATACTGAGCACTGGAATTTGGATTATCATCAAATTTGGGGATTTTTCCTTTGATGGTGAACTCTCTTGAACTCTTCTTCTCCATCGACATCAATAGTTTTTGCAAAGTTGAGTGCAGCCTCCAGCAAATGTTTCTGAGCCTCATCATCACTTCGTATTGGCTGAAGTATTTCCATTGTATTTTTCATAGAGATATGAACTCAATAAACATCTAATCCTCAGTTTACAGCATATCTATCACGTGCTTTATTTTGTACATAATATCTTTCATTCACATCAAAGCAACAATAAAATCAAAAGTCTTATTTATGTAGAGGAGACCATTAGCTTTTGACCTTCCTTCTGAATTATATTTCTTCTTGGCATTTCTGATTTCTTCCAAAACTTCACATATCTCTTCATAAGATTTCCAAAAGGCATCCACTGACTCTGCCCTGGTAAAGATTTTTTAATTGCAATGTACCTTCAATTTGAGCTAACTTTTCCTTAAGAACTGCATGACGACTGGTGCTACTGTTAAAAACTACAAAGCAAGATTCCAGTACATTATACATACGTGTAATTAGTTCACTTGCATTGCAGCCTTGTTCAGTCACTAAATTAGAGCCAAGAGGTAGACAGGGAATGTAAGTGATTGGTCTCTCAAGCATATCAGATAATTTCTTTTGAGCACCCTTGTTCTTTCCAGACATTGTTGCTGCACTCTCATATGTCTGAAACAGAATGGTATGTGTGTCAATTTTACTTTCTGAAAGGGATTTGAGTATTGCTTTTGCCATACCTTCTCCTGTTTTGTCTTGTATTTCTGCAGTATTTTTAAGCCGTTCTTTAGGTTTGACACTTGTATCAACAAATCTAAGTCCTACAGTTAGCTGATCCACATGAGTAATATTTTGGGTTGTATCTGTTATTATTTCATTAATCCCAGCATCCTTTACCTCTTCAGTAATTTTATCGTAAATACTCTCACCAAGCAATGATATTGGAAGCATAATGTATTGTCTAATGATAGACCCTGCTGCCATATGGCCCCAACAAAAATTGTGACTTTATGCCTCATTTGCACACAATTGCAGGGTCTTAATTGTTTCTCTTACTTAGACATCACAACATACTGTACATATATTGTTTCTCACTCTTGATTTTTTGTCTTTATTACTATTATTATTATTATTATTATTATTATTATTATTATTATTATTATTATTATTATTATTATTATTATTATGATTATTATTATTATTATTATTATTATTATTATTATTATTATTATTATTATTATTATTATTATTATTATTATTATTATTATTATTATTATTATTAAAATTTTAATTATTATTATTATTATTATTATTATTATTATTATTATTATTATTATTATTATTATTATTATTATTATTATTATTATTATTATTATTATTATTATTATTATTATTATTATTATTATTATTATTATTATTATTATTATTTCGCCCCCAGGCCCTGATGTGGGTCAGTGACCTGTGCCCGGGTGGGCTAATCCCAGATAAAAAAATATATACATATATTTTCGACAATTCTTGCTCATATACTGTACAGTAAATATTGTGATAGGCTCTGGTATTTCTATCAGTAAGCCAAGCTTTAATTGTATTATTATGCCTACCAAGAAATTAAACAATCTGTTCAAAATTATAGTCAATTTAATTTTCATTCCGAAATGATAAACCTTGTCTAGCAAGTGTGCGAGCTATGTCTAACATCACCACAATTGCTTCACGCGGCTTCTGAAGGATTTTCTCCTCTTCAATTAACCTATTTCTTCTATTCTTATCGAGCGATTTTACGTCTGTTATCATCATACTCGTTCAAAACACGATCCACTGTGTTACTTCTTGCTACCAGAGTGTGTGTGTGTGTGTGTGTGTGTGTGTGTGTGTGTGTGTGTGTGTGTCTGTGCGTGTCCTTTCTTGAACATCGCCCTGAATTTTTTAGATCATTGTGACCAACTTCTGGCAACTTGACCAACTCGAGACCAGTCATTGAGGGAAGGGGGGGGGGGAGACATCCCCCAGCAGGGCCGGTGCAAGATGATTTGGTGCCCTAGGCAAGCCTTTAGATGCGCGCCCCCTTGAAAGTTTTGATAAGCTAATGTAGGTACAGTAACCCATTACTACATTGTTTTCATCTTGTGGCTTTATTACTTCACCCATGCAAATAACCAATTATTGTTATTACATTAAGTCAATAAATCCTTGACGTAAACTTCAGAGGTCAGGTAACCTTGCCTCATCCCGACAAAGACAGGGAAGGGGCGGCTCAGCCGCCCTGGCAGTAAGGGAGGGGAGGGGATGGTGGGGTTGGGAGAAGGGTTCCTCAGATGTCAGCCTTCAGGTCACTGCTCGACAGTTCTCCAGGCCGCCAAAGATAAGGACCCGGGTTAGTCCCTCCGGGGGGGTTAACGAATAATATTAAAAAAGAAAACACAGTCGGCTACCGTCTACCTACCCTCGCCTCCCTCCGACCCCCCCCTTCTAACATCCTGCTCCGACCCTCCACGGCTCCACCACAGTGTCCACCACAGTTTTCCCTTCATTTTTAATTTTATCCAAGTTTGCCCTGAATTTGTGGCGCCCCCAGATGTTGGCGCCCTAGGCGATCGCCTAGTTCGCCTAGTGGGTAGCGCCGGCCCTGTCCCCCAGTATACTTCAAATGTGTACTGTCGCTACTCTTTTTTACGGGGTTTAGCTCACCCGAGCACAGGTCACTGACTTATCAGGGCCTGGGGAGGGGCGAAAATATAATAATAATAATTATGATAATAATAATAAATAATAATTATAATAATAATAATAATAATAATAATAATAATAATAATAATAATAATAATAATAATAATAATAATAATAATAATAATAATAATAATAATAATAATAATAATAATAATAATAATAATAATAATAATAATATTAATTATATTTAATAATAATTAATAAAAATAGATAAAAATTATAACCCAAAATTGAAAATCTATATGTATATATATATATATATATATATATATATATATATATATATATATATATATATATATATATATATATATATATATATATATATATATAATACAAAGAAGTATGTCTGTGTGTGTCCTCACGAAAATCTCGGAAACTACTTTACCGATCTGTAGTGACGATGGATGGTGTTATATGTAGTGATGATGGGTGGTGTTATATGCAGTAATGATGGATGGTGTTATATGTAGTGATGATGTTTAGTTTAGTTTAACAAATTTATTGGCAAAGCTTGTAGTACAGTTTGTCTATTCTGAGTAATAATTCCCAGTCAGGTCTTGACACTAAGGGTGGTATCTCTTCTCACTGTCAAGCAAGACAGAGGTTCATACCTGAAATACATCCTATTCATTGTATTATATATATATAGGGTCAGATTCATGTGGGTAATGTCACTGTTCACACCATGCAGGACAGGACTACCGTACACAAGAGATGCATCATATTCATTGACGGTACATATACGCTATATATACTTTTACACACTTTACACATATATATATATATATATATATATATATATATATATATATATATATATATATATATATACATATATACATATACATATATATATATATAAATACATATATACATGCATGCATACATGTACATACACACATATACATATACATGGGTCAGATTCATGGGTAATGCCACTGTTCTACTGCCATGTAGGACAGAGAGGTTCGTACACAAAGAAGGAAATACACCATGTTCATTGGCAGTATATATAGGTCAGTGGATCACATACATTGAGTCATATTCTAATTACGACAACTAATCAGTGTGGGCTAGCAAATTTAGGATAAACAACAAGAATGTCCTCAAAAGCACCCCTGATTCAATGAAGTAATTACATAGTTCAAGATACAATAGGTCAGGTGGCCTGAAGTCCTCCTGACAGTGTCACGTTAATAATATAGTGTTCAAGTGCTATGCTTTGGGGTTTATCACAAAGTTTGCATGTGGTGTTCCGGCCATGGGTGCAGCGTTACTAACTTGCCAGATGTGTCATGTCTTGGCCTAATTCTAGTCGACTACATCCATTGTCTGCTCTGTCCTTATGCTAGCGATACCGGTACCCTATTGTCTAAAATTTGTCATATTTACCTAATGCTACAACTGTCAGCAGGTCTCTGCATTTCTCGCTTCTTCTAGATCGAAGTTTATGATTCTAGCTTGAATGTTTTTTAATTACATGCCTCATTGGCCAGTCTATCAACATGGTCATGATACCTGATTCCAACATGGGACGGAATCCACACAAATTCGATACGAAAGTTGTTCTCATTGGCAGTTATCACATTCCTTTTAATATCACATACAACTTTAGACATAGAGCCTGACGGGCTGTTCATTGATTTCAAAGCACTTTGAGAGTCACAGAATATCACCTCACCTCCATTTTCTTTGAGGTAGTCTGTGGCTAAGTAGATTCCAGTTAGTTCAGTTTGTGTTGTGCTGGCCCAGTTGTTCAGCCTTTGTTTGTTTGACACTATCATCTCTTTTTCTTTATATATTACAATTGCACAGCCTGTTCTGCCTGTGTTTGTCTGCACAGAACCATCAGTAAAAGCATAACATTCACTTGATTTAATACTCTCTATGTGTCTGTTAATAGTTTCTAGTGTGACACATCTCACCACATCGGTGTTTAACATTTGCTTACTACCAACAGGAGTATAATGAATAGGAACTGATATATGCAGCCAAGGAGGAATGGCATTAATAGGTTCGTCTGGGGTGATTGGGACATTCAGTTTCAAGAGATCTGCAACACTTTTATGAAGCCACGCCCCAAAGAGAGTCTTTAGTGGAAGGTTAGCAAGATGGTCGGGATTACTTAGATAGAACATCAACTTAGTTTGAGCTGTAGTTTGGGATCCATTGTTCTTCAAAACTTTGACACGAAACATGGTATTAAGTAGAGCTATCCTCTCAGATAGGGAGGGCAATCCGAGCTCTTTCCTCATGTTTACAATTCTGGTTGATTTTGGGCAACCTAGAATGATGAGCGTGGCTTCATTTTGCACTACCTCAAGGCTGTTGAGTTGTTCAGGCGGAATAGTCACAAGATGGAGAGAATGATAGTCAACTACAGAACGAATTAAGTGAAGATAGAAAGTACGAGCATAGGTGATGTTAATTCCATAGCCCTTGCCAACAAGGGTTCTGAGGGATTTAATGCGCTGCATTAGTTTGTCACGAAGGTTGCTGACAAAGTTTGCATCATTCACACAAATTCCAAGATATTTATAGGAGCTACATAGTTCCAAGGGCATGCTGTTAATGTTATAGTCAAGAGGCAGAGGGTGAGAAGGACGAGGATTGAGGACCCTCGTCTTATCAACAGATATATGAGACCACATTCAACAGTTCTCCGAGCAAATACATCCAGCAAGGCTTGAAGCCTGAGTTTGGTTTGTGTCATAATGCAGATATCATCAGCATAGCATATTACGGCTTCGTTTGGCTGAACTGGAATGTCAGCAACAAGCTTTTGCATCAGTATATTAAAGAGCATAGGACTTAACACTCCTCCCTGAGGCGTGCCAAGCTCAAATGATCTCATTCTGGTACTTTTAACTCCCCTAAACAGAACACTGGCATACCTGTTGGACAGATAACCCTTTATCCATGTCAGGAGGTTACCTTGGATTCCAAAATTAGCTAGTTGCTCAAGTATAATGTCTCTATTAGCTACATCAAAGGCTGATTTAAGGTCTATGAAGGCAGTTTGTGTCTTATCTTTTGAGTGAACAAGATATTCTGCAAAGCATATCTGTGTGCTACGCCCGGGCATGAACCCATTCAGATTAGGGGCGAGTTTGTCTCTGACTTGAAACATGAGGCGGTTTAGAACAACTCTTTCAAGGACTTTACACATCCAGAATGTGAGTAAAATTGGCCTGAAGGTTGGACAATTAGCTTTAGGGATTGGTACTATGCTTTCATGAGTCCATGTCTTAGGCAGAATACCCTGTGAGGCTCATTTCATAGTAATGATGGATGGTGTTATATGTAGTGATGATGGATGGTGTTATATGCAGTGATGATCTATATATATATATATATATATATATATATATATATATATATATATATATATATATATATATATATATATATATATATATATATATATATGTATATTTTAACCGCCATCAAGGGGGTTAAAGGATTTAATGAAACTTGCGGCGTTGAACTCGAACATTATAATTTGGTCAAACCTGTTGAATACAATTCATTTTAGCATTTAAACTAAATCATATATGACAATCATAGCTATGTAATTAGTTTAATCTTAACACTTACAATGAGTACTTAATTTGCCATATTTTATGTTGTCACAATGATAAACGATGCGATGGACACAGTCTACCTGTGTACACAATAAGTACCAGTTAAACTTACGTGTTGGAAGTCTCAAGAGAAACCAGGTTAGGTGTTGCCTCTGTGGTCTGAATAGCTACAGTGCGGATATACCCTGGTGCCGCCTCCCCAACCCTCTCTCTATGGGTGAGGGCTGCTGAGTCAGGTGATTATACACAAACAAGCGCCCTTACTACCACCCAACAAATCACCTCCTCTAGGTCTCTCATCTTCAACCATCTCAACACTCTACACACTGTATATGGGCAGGCACACCCAATAAACATGACATGACTTACAGCCTAACATAATGTTTGTTTATGTGTCATCCTACTCATTACTGCTTGTGGTAACATATATATATAAATATATATATATATATATATATATATATATATATATATATATATATATATATATTATTATTATATATATATATATATATATATATATATATATATATATATATATATATATATATATATATATATATATATATATATATATGTTACCTCAAGCAGGTATAATAGATGGATGGTGTTATATGTAGTGATGATGGGTGGTGTTATATGTAGTGATGATGGATGGTCTTATATGTAGTGATGATGGATGGTGTTATATGTAGTGATGATGGATGGTGTTATGTAGTGATCTCAAAAATCCAACTAATCCAAGAGGACACAGCCTCACGCACAATAGATGAAAAGTCGTATTCCTCCTATGATTTACAGCTATATTGATCCTTAGGTTCTCTTTCATTATAGCTTACTTTTCTCTGCATTTAACCTCCATCCTTTACACCACACAGAGGTTGAAAAGTCGTATCCCATCCCACATATTATAGCCTATTTGATCCTTATGCTCTCGCTTATTACAGCTACTTTTCTTGATCTCTAACTTTTCTAGGCTGTCCATTCTAACAAGGTAGGTAGGTAGGTAGTTCATTCTATGATATTTCACACCATGGCCTAGAGAAAGAGCAGCCAGGAGGGCGGCACTTCTGCTATCTATATATATAAAACAAAGAAGTCTGTCTGTTTGTATGTACTGTATGTCTGCACGAGAATCTTGCAGACTACTTTACCGATCTGTAGTAATGATGGATGGTGTTATATGTAGTGATGATGGATGTTGTTATATGTAGAGATGATGGGTGGTGTTATATGTAGTGATGATCTATAAATGTTTGTTTGTTTGTGTGTCCGCACGAGAATCTCGGAAACTACTTTACCGATCTGTAGTGATGATGGGTGGTGGCATATGTAGTGACGATGGATGGTTTTATACAGTATGTAGTGATGATGGATGATGTTATATATAGAATATGAAAAGTATCCCTCTGTTGTCATTGGCAACATGGATAAGAAATGTGAATACTGCGGTGCAAAGAAGTACAGAGGAGAATCTGCTGGACTGTGCTGCTCTCATGGGAAAGTACGACTGCCAAATTTGGAAAAACCACCACAACCATTGAAGACTCTCATGCTGGGAACAACACCAGAGTCAAAACACTTCTTGGAAAATATACGGAAGTACAATTCATGCTTCCAGATGACATCCTTTGGAGCTACCAGAGTAGTTCGTGAGCACGGATACATGCCCATTTTCAAAGTCCAGGGTCAAGTCTATCACAAAGCAGGATCCCTTTTACCACTGGAAGATGAGCAGGCAAAGTTCCTCCAAATCTACTTCATGGGAGATCATGAAAAGCAGACTACTATCAGGTGTGGCAACATTCAAGGTGTCAGACATGACATTGTCCTATCTATCCAAGAAATGCTGCATGAGCGCAACACGTATGTACAGTCATTTAAAAATGCCCTGGAAAACATGCCTTCTGACGAGTACATAGTCAGGATCAAAATAGACACCTTAATGCACTACAGTGAGACAATGTGGAGCCTCCCGGAGGGTGGCGTCCTACCGTTGCCTAGCGAAAGAGCCGCCCAGAGTTGTAAAAAGTACTGGACTTTGTTGCTTAAGTAAAAGATTGTTACATTGACAAAATGTTACTAAAGTAGAAGTAAAAATATCCAAATGTCAATGTACTTAAGAAGAAGCAAAAAAGTAGCTCATTCTTAAGGTACTCAAGCACTGAAAGTAAAAAGTAAAATAAAAGTATTTATCTCAAATATTAAAATAAATCCTCAGTAAATGTAAAAAAAATAGTTAACTAAAAATAAAAATAACAGACACATATCATATCACATGTTTATTTGCTAATCTTTCTTTTAAGATTAATTAATAACTGATTCTCAAAATTATGGCTGTCCAATCAGGATCTCTTAGGCTTAAATATAAGCAATGACTGACCTACCGAAAGAGAATACTCGTACGTTCAGCTGAGCTTGTCCTTACAATCCATCGCAGGGAATGTCTACTACGCAAACAGGAGAAGTATGAGAAACAAAATGGATGAAATCAGGGCATTGGTATGTACCGAAAAAATGGATATAATAGCATTCACAGAAACATGGATAAACCTAGACTCACATGAGTTACCTGTCGAATACCAAATTGCAGGTTACAAATTATTCCATACCGATAGGCAGATTAGGAAAGGAGGAGGAGTAGCAATTTATGTCAGGGATAATCTGAAGTGTGAAATATATAAGGAAATAAAAACTGAGCGGAAAACAGAAACAATTTGGATAAAATTAATAAATGGTAGGGAAAAATTAATCACAGGAGTAATATATAGACCTCCTAATCTTGATAGAGTTAATGAGCTACTTATTTGGGATGAAATGCGCAGGGCTTCCATACATAGCAAAGTCTGTATGGTAGGCGACTTTAACTTTAGCCAAATAAATTAGATTGACCTTACGGGTAACTCAGAATCAGAGGATTTTCTTGAAACAATCCAGGACTTTTTCCTAAGCCAATATATAACCGAACCCACCCGGAGAATAATGTACTGGGTTTAGTTCTGTCAAGCAGAAAAAACCTCATTAGTAATGTCGAGGTAGGGAACGAACTTGCCAACAGAGATCACAAAGTGATAAGATTCCAATTAGAATTTCAGGCCAGTCGCAAGGAAAATTCCACTAAAGTTCAGAAGGGCAAACTTTGATAGTTTGAAGAGGCAGCTGAGAGAAGGGGTATCACGCTTGGGAGTGAATAACATGACCTCACATGAGGTGACCTTAAACAATGTACCCACAGAGGGCGACTTCACCTTTCCTGGAGACCTGATGTTTGAGGATGACCTTATCACGAGATCTGAGGTTGACGAGTTCCACAACAATTTAAATAATGAGTTACTTAATGCAAAAAGGCAGAACGTACCATACAGAAAACTCAGATCAAACAACAATGACCCTAAATGGACAAATAATTATTTAAAGAATATTATTGGACAAAGGAAGGCTATAGGTAGGAGAATAAATCGTGGTGAAGTTTACTTCCGAGATTATTATAAGGCATTGGCCGAAAGGGTTAAGATCGAGATAAGTAAAGCACTGAAGGTAGCAAGGGAGGCGAAGTCAAACCCCAAGGGATTCTATCCGATGTATTACACTAAAACACGAGAAAAGACTGGACCAATACAGTCAGATACCGGCGAGATAACTGATAACGACGGAGAAATGAGCAATAATCTGAATAAATATTTTTCAACAGTTTTTACAACCGAAAATTTAAACACGATACCTGAGGCATCGACTCTATACAGAGATAGTGAAGAAAATAAATTAAGCGAGATAGTAGTGACTAGTAACGATGTTAGTAAGCAAATAGACAAATTAAAGCCTAATAACTCGCCAGGTCCCGATGAGATATTTGCTAGATTATTAAAGGAATGTAAGGAAGAGCTTAGTATACCCTTAGCAAAGTTGTTTAACATGTCCTTAAAAACGGGTGTAGTACCAAAATTCGATTTTCAAGAAGGGAAATAGATCACTATCCTTTAACTACCGTCCACAGTCTAACATCAATTGTAGGCAAATTGCTGGAAGCAATTATTTCAAACTCTATTCGAAATCACCTGGAGAAGCCCAAGTTGATCAATGATTCCCAACATGGCTTCACAAGCAGGCGTTCATGTCTAACTAATCTATTAACATTCTTTTCATCTGTTTTCGAATCAGTGGACGAGGGGCACATTTATGATGTGGTATATCTCGAATTTAGCAAAGCCCTCCACAGAGTCTCCCACGAAAGACTAATAAGAAAAGTGGAGGCTCATGGCATTAAAGGAGATATTCTAAAATGGATAAGGGCATGGTTACAGGACAGGAAACAGCAAGTGAGCATTAACCGCACTAAATCAGATTGGAGCAACGTCACTAGTGGAGTTCCCCAAGGCTCAGTACTTGGACCATTATTATTTATTATATACATAAACGACATGGATATCGGTGAAGACAGCAACATAAGTAAATTTGCTGATGACATTAGAATAGGGCGTGTAATTAAATCTGACGAGGACTCCGCAAAACTACAGGAAGATCTAAACAAGTAGGAATCTTAAGCCAAGTAAACAATGTGTATTTGCTCGAAACAAGGCAAATAAACTACTTGGGTTCATACAAAGGAGTGTTAGTTACAAGACTAGCGCTGTCATCCTAAAACTATATCTTGTGCTTGTGAGACCTCACTTGGATTACGCAGTTCAATTGTGGTCACCGTATTACAGAACGGATATAGAATCCTTGGAAAGAATTCAGAGGAGAATGACAAGACTAATACCGGGCATTAGGAACCTTGAGTACAGAGACAGGTTAAAGCATCTTTATTTGCACACCCAACAAACTTGTTAATTTTAAGTAGTGATCTCACTGTTTCTGTATGGTTGGATTTTTTCACATCCGAATACATAATGTTGTAGTGTATGTGCATCCCTAAGATTACACAGTTGACGAGGTTGACCCGCCCCGCTACTTATCAGCCAGTAATATTTGTATCCCAGTCTTAGTCTCATTGTAAATGTATCAACTGATGGTAAGTTAGTCCCGTAAGTTACATTGGTGTTTTGTAAAACAAACAAATAGTGTTGAAAACTCTCGCTACATATGACAATCAATTCTCTTCTTGCTTTTTCCTATTCCTATCTTTTTCTTTTCATTTCCCTCCTTGTCGTTCTAATACTTACATTCCTCACAATATCTATATACATCTTTTCTTCAGCTTTTTTGGCTAATTTGTCAGCCATTTCATTTAAATGAATCCCCACATGTGATGGAATCCATACAAACTGCACAGTACATTCCATTTCTTTGCATTACTATGGCCATTCGTTTACAGAAATTAACAATATGAAAGTTACATGGATTTTTACTCTGTAAAGTTACCAATGCATTTTTACTATCAACAAGAATATATGTTTCTTTAAATTTCTCTATATCAACGTGAAGTCCTTCACAAATTGCGTGTGGTTCAGCCGGTGTGGATGAGGTGCTGTTACTAATTTTTTTACAAACTGTTTCATCTGCATAACACTCGTTGATAAAATATTCCCCTATGAAAACACCACATCCCTTATAAAAACACCAAGGTGTTTCGCCTAGGAAAACTATTAATTTTCTCTAAAAGACATTTCGTAAATTACTGGGATTGCAATCTTCCTTTTTCCCCTCAAGCTGTAAAATATCTACGGTAATGAATCGTTCCTGCCATGGTCTAAGCCTTAAATAAGTTTGCAATGAAATGCAATATTTATCTACTCCATACTCCATCATAATATTATACAGTAGCCTTGCATACCTGGACACAAAGCCAAGATCTGTTCTTTCATTTCAGCACATTATTGTACAGGACAATCGATTATCTCTTCCTCTCCTAATGGTCCTAAGAGTAGGTGCTACATTAATTTTCTTTACTCTATGTTCTATTCTTGGTGAATCTAACTCCATTCTCATTATTTCAATTCTAGTGTTCCGTTGACAACCTAAAACGATTCCCATGGCCTCGTTTTGCATCACTTCAACCTTTTTAATAACTTTCTTACTATACATTTTGAGGATGGGAGCTGCATAGTCAATAACTGAACGTATAGTACTGATATAAACCAACCTTAAAACAGGAATACCTGCGCCATTTCCCTTCCATGCCAAGGCTCTTAAGGGTCTGAAACGTCCTTTACATGGATTCTCCAGGTATTGCATCTCATGTACTTTACTGTTGGACTTATACCCAATAACAGTCAGGGTCAAAACTCTTGATCACTTGACAGTATTTGGCATATACTGTAAGTGCCCGAATATCTCAGGTATTAAGGAGAGTTTTATCCCTTTTTGTGGTTCAGGCATAAAATGTGATGACACGTAGTGTTATTAGTATATCCCAACCATATATGCATAACTCAGAAGTAGATGCTACATCTTACTCAGTGTTCAACACTTTTGACCCCGAGTGTACATCCCAAGGTATTTGTAAACCTCAATATTTTCTAGCCTTAATCCATTCAAAAATAAATCCTCTTGTTCATAATTTCTGATCTGATATTTAGTTGTTCCATTGCTAATTACAAGGCCCATTCTACAACAAACTGTATTCAATGATAACATAAGAAGAGTCTGCAATAGGCCGGCTGGCCTGTGCATGGCAGCCTCTGTCGAGAGTTACAACCACTCTCTATCGTCCATGAATCCATTTAGCCCCCTTTTAAAATTTTCCAGCGTCCCAGCACTTACTACAAAGTTACTAAGCTTGTTCCACTTATCTACCACCCTATTTGAGAACCAGTTTCTTCCTATCTCCCTCCTAAACCTAAACTTATCTAACTTAAATCCGTTGCTACGATCCTATCCTGGTTGGATATTATAAGAAATTTATCTATATCTCCTTTATTGATTCCTTTCACCCACTTAAATAATTCTATCATATCTCCCGCACTCTTCGTCTTTGTAGGGAATGCAATTTTAATTTCTTGAATCTATCTTGATAGGGAAGGTTTCCAAGTCCCGGAATCATTTTCGTCATTATTCGCTGCACCGACTCCAGTGAATTGATATCCATTCTATAATAGGGGCACCAGAACTGAACAGCATAATCGGGGTGCGGCCTGACTAACGCAAAATATAATTGCAACATGACCGCACTCATATTACTTACACTTATAGATAGAAAAATCTAATACTCTGTTTGCCTTATTTCGAAGGCCATGTTTTTTCATACCTATACACTGTAAACGTATATCATCAGCATAAATTATAACCTGCGTGTCTCCAGGAAATTCGTAGCGAGCCATTATGTTCACCAATATGTTAAAAAAAAGTGGGTCTAAGTACACCTCCCTGTGGAGTCCCCAGCTCCATCTCTCTTTCTTCTGAGTACCAACCCTGAAACCATACTCTAGCCATTCTGTTGCTCAAGTAATCCACATTCCATTTCAGCAACTTCCCAGAAACCCCTAAATTAATTAGTTCCTCAAGTATGACTTCTTTATTTGCCCTATCAAAGGCCCCTTTTTAGTCTACAAAAGTCCTGTATGTAGCCTTAGAGTTATTCAAACACTTTACAACACAGTCTGCAGTACTTATCCCCTTCCTTAATCCATGTAAATTTGGCGCCAAGAGATTTTCTACTTTATACAACAACCTGTTTAATACTATTCTTTCCATCATTTACTGTGGGATGAAAATCTCCATTGTTCTTTCGTATTGGTACAATTACTGCTTTTTTGTTCTTAAGAGGGATACAACCTCCATTATAGGACATATTTTATAAGTTTAATAGGGTCCCTTCTCTAATACCAGCCAGATAGCTAAGGATATCATATGTTATTCCATCTTCACCGGGTGCCGTAGACTTTCCCTTTTCAATCCCATATAATAACTAGCCTCTCGTTATAGGAACACACAAGTGATCGTGGGCCCTTCGTGCCCGTGTGAAAGTTTTAACGCTGGTGACAGCGTACAGCGAATGAGGGTGCGCCAAGTCCGTAGACTTGCATCGTTTGTCCATCGTAAATAAAATTGTTAATTAATGCCTTCCTAAAGAAACCATCGACATGGGACCAGGTTTGTTCCACTCTACGAATTTTTTGCGATTTTTCCACCAAGTTTGATGAAAAACGATTGTGCCATTTCGGCTGCCCAAAACAGACACACACACAAACAGACAGACAGACAGACAGACAGACACACGCCTAGTCCTATAGTATATTAAATGTATCATCCACCAGTGTAGACTGACTTTGTACTAACTCACTTTGTAATGAGGCCTGCACACTCCGAGGTAATTCGGAAAAACTAGCAGTCCCAGCCCATTTCCTTCTAAGTTAACTGGCCCTTCCCTGTGGGTCAGCATAGCTGTTACCCTTGCTTGGAACACCTCGTACTTTATTCACTTCCTTCCATATGACACCCAAGCTCTTGGTTTTAGAGATTCTCCCTAAAAAGTCTGTCCAGACAATGGGTTATAGTACTGGACGAAGTTTGGCCGATTCTCTCAAGTATTGAATCTGCCTCGTTTTGCTGTTTCGAATTTATGAGAATGTCAACAGTCTTCATTCTCTGAACACCGGCCGTAAAAAAAGTTGGTCACCTGCTACCTGTGAGTATTCCAAATTTATTATCGTTTGTGGTTTATGGTGTTATTTGTGTCTTAAGTGTGCCTTGTGTAATATGTTTGTTAATTATTATGTATGAACAACTTAGTGTGTATAAATCTTGCAAATGTAATGGCATGTTGACCGTTACTACCAAATTAATAGGACAATATTCTAAAAAGTTTTGTATTGTTGCAGCTCTTTCTATTCATGGTCACGTTGGTGTGGGCGGCTGCACTCCCAGCTCTGTATGTCAGCACGCCAGCGAGGACGCTGTCAGCCCTAGCCTCTGTGCTGTTCCTCCCGGGTCCATTCTCAAGTACCTGTGCCGGTTAGGAGGATACTTGCTCTTCAGAGCCATTTTTGTCGAGGAGAAGACCCCTATATACCACCTGTTCCGTGTTGATATATTCGACCAGGTACTCGGAAAAAATGGCACAGGAAAATATGGCACAGGAAAATATGGCACAGGAAAAAATGGCACAATTTTCATACTAGGAAAATATTGCACAACAAATTTCACTTCGAGCTCACGAACCACAAACGAACTTACCAGCTAACGAGCCTGTGTTTGAAGCTAGCCAGCATATTCGAGTTAATGATGATGTTTGGTAACTTGCTATATCACCTTTGCTTAGCCCTGACTTCCATATACAGGTATACACCTCGATCATATCTCGTGTTTTAGTTTGATACATTTGAAAGAATCCCTTGGGTTTTGACTTCGCCTCTCTTGCTACCTTCAGTTCATTATTCCTCTTTGCTTTTTTTATCTCGATCTTAACCCTACTGGCCAATACTTTATAATAATCTCAGAGGTAAATTTCACCACGATTTATTCTCCTACCTATATGACCCCACGCTTTACATCTAGTGTCTACACTCCCGACATCTCTTCTGACTGACAGTCCGGCACTCCCATACCTACATGTGTGCATGTGTAAATACTTGTAAATAGAAATATCTTGTTATCAATATCCCTCAGTGTGTTTAAAATCCTCTTTGAAAGTGAAAGTGTTCCTCCTGACAGTAATCTTGAAAAGAACCAGAGGGCATTATCATCTAAACCCTCGACAAAGGACTTCAGGTTGCTATAGTTAAATGTATATAAACATATTTTTGTTGATAGTAAAAGGGCATTGGAAGCTTTGCAGAGTAAAAATCCATGTAACTTTCACATTGTTAATATTTGCAAACGACTGGTCATAGTAATGCAAGAAATGGAATGTACTCTGCAATTTGTATGGATTCCATCACATGTGGGATATTTAAATGAAATGGCTGACAAATTGGCCAAAAAAGCTGAAGAAGAGATGTATATAGATATTAGTAGTAATGTAAGGTTTCGAACGATAAAAAGGGAAATGAAAAGAAAAAGATGGGAATGGGATAAAGCAAGAAGAGAAGTGATTGCCATATGTAGCGAGAGTTTTCAGCACTGTTTGTATGTTTTACAAAACACCAATGTAACTTATGGGACTAACTTACCATCTGTTGATACTGTTATAATGAGACTAAAATTGGGATACAAATGTTACTGGCAAATAAGTGGAGGGGAGGGGCAACCTTGTCAACTGTGTCATCTTAGGGATGCACATACACTACAACATTATGTATTAGGATGTGAAAAAGTCCAACCATACAGAAACAGTGAGATCACTTCTTTAAAGAAACAAGTTTGTTGGATGATTAATAATGGAAAGATTAAAATAATTATTTCAATGAATAAAAATTTTCCTCCAAGGATATGACATTTAACTTTGTGTTAGATTGCATTATCTGTTCTTTTAATGTAGTACAGTGTTCATGTGAAAATTAACTATTCATTTTTGTAGAAATAATTATTGTATTGTTATAACATTTAAACTTTTTGCAAGCTTCAGAAGGAGATGGCAAAGGTGAGGGTGGGAGTCGTTTACTACCCAGTCCTTTTGATGTAATAGTTTTATTGGGGGTCTCATGCTGGCAGGTGTTGTCTCCTAATTACCACTGCTGATCTTGGTGGGTCTCGACAGTTGTGTTTGTTCAGGTGCATGGTGCTTGGTGGGTCACTGGGTCTTGTCGTTTATCGTGGTACGCCGGTCGGTAATGCTTCCTAATTATTAACACAGTGGGCGTGTCTGGCCAGGTGTGCTTGGTCAGGTGTAGGTGTAGTGGCTGGAGAGCAGTTTCTTGAATTTACAAGATCATGTCACCGGTTCTCTCATCACATGGTGGCAAAAACTCCTTTTCCCTTCGTGACCATGACCTTTGTTAGGTCAGGTCTTAATCTTATTTTAAATAATGTAGGAACGGTCAACTTACGTGGGTGTACATGTACACCCGCTCATTTAGTTACTGCTATACTGTATGTGCTGTTCTTCTCTGGGCTGCATGCTTTGATCTGATAAAAAATCATTACAAGTACTACGAAGTGTCCGAAGGTGTCAAATGTCCTGAGGAGTCAAAGTATCCTAAAGTGTCAATGTTCCTAAAGTGTCAGTGGCCTAAAGTGTCAGTGTTCTAAAGTGTCGTAAAAAGCCATACAGTTTCAGTGTAAAAAATGGCATAAAGTTTTATAAAGTTTCGAATATTTATAAAGTGTCCAAGTCACATACAAGAGTCTCATAAAGTATTTACAAGTGCGGTAAGATGCACTTAAGTCTCGCGAAGTGTCGAAAAGTGCTATTAATGTCATAAAGTGTAAATTAATTTCCATTAATTCATAAAGTGTTGCAAAGTGTCTTGAACTAATGGCAGATGTAAAGAATGTCATGTAGTGCAACAAGGTGTTGTCAAGTGCCATCAGGTGACATAAGAACATAAGAACATAAGAAAATAAGGAGTCTGCAATAGGCCGGTTGGCCTGTGCATGGCAGCTCCTGTCGAGAGTTACTACCACTCTCTATCATCCATGAATCTATCTAGCCTCCTTTTGAAACTTTCCAGAGTTCCCGCACTTACTACAAAGTTGCTAAGCTTGTTCCACTCGTCCACCACCCTATTTGTGAACCAGTTTCTTCCTATCTCCCTCCTAAACCTAAACTTATCCAACTTGAATCCGTTGCTCCGAGTCCTATCCTGCTCGGATATTATAAGAACTTTATCTATATCCCCTTTATTGATTCCTTTCACCCACATGAAAGTGTCAAGATGGTTCCAGGAATTTAAAATTTGAATTTTGAATTTTGACGTGGATAGCAGCTAGTTTATTGTGCACTCCATACTCATCCTGTGAGCGGTAGTGCAAAAGGTACTACAGAGTAAAGGCCACAAATGGCGTTTATCAAACCCCAGTGATTTTGATATCATGGCAATTAATGTTACAGAGCATTTCCAGTACATTGTTTATTTAAGTCGGTACATAGAATTTTGATTAGGTACTAGATGCAAAATGTGGATACAGCCGTAGCATATCAGCTATCTTGTCATTAGAGATAAAGTGCTGTGCCATTGCATACACAGTGTGCTTGGATCTATCTCTATAAGGTTCTATTTTTTCAGTCTAAGACGTAGTGTTGGAGGGTGTGGCCATATGTCTGGCCACACACTTTACATTTAGTTTTGTTCACATCTGCTTGAGGGACATACTGCCAGAGGTACTTATATCCTAACCTTAGTCTAGCGGTTATAACATCTTATAATCTAGTAATCCTGTCTACTGGCTTCAAATTCATCAGCAAGTTCTTTTCTGATTACAGTTTTTAAGGTTCTGTTTGACAGTCCTAGAGTTTAATCAACATTGTCTTTGTTGGACGTGAGTTAGCTAAGGCATCAACCCTATCATGTTCACTAATGCCTATGTGACAGGGAATCCACAGCAGCTTGATCCTGATACCCTCGTCAACAAGACACACATGCTTGTGTATGGCTTCAGAGACAAGCGGGTGACAATCTGTGTTTAGGGTATCAAGAGCAAGTACTGTGGTGAGGAAGTCAGTGATGATAAGACTGTCAGTGGCAGTGTCTTCAACAAATTTCAGGGTTGTGAGTATGGCAAATATTTCAGTTTGTAGAGTGGATGCCCAGTTACTAATTCCAGCCCCCTTCTCTATTACTTTACCGTTAGGCTGAATCGCAATGGCAGCTCTTCCAGCCCTCCCACAGACAGTGTTAAGAGAGCCGTCAGTGTAGATGGTTTGTGTGATGATATTTTCAGTCTACATGTTATGCTTGCGGTTAAGAGCTCTCATTTTGGCAGTGTGTTGAATATAAGGATTATGTGTGGTCAGTCGTTTAGGCGGGTATGTGGGTGTTGTGATATCGAACAGAACTGTCCGCCAAGATGGCAGGAAGCGCTGCTGTGCCTAAGCTTTGTACAAAATAGTCTAGTCTAGTCCAAATATCCTCATGTGTGTAGCTGTAGTTTGGATCCATTTAGATTCACCGGTCTCGTGATTCATATATTCTAGCAGTTTCTTAGAAGCAATGTTATCTGGATCACCACGCAAAAGCCTCAGGGCTATCATGAGGTTGACTTCAATTATTCTTTCTTTGACACCGGGTATACCAAGTTTTTTCCTCATATTAAGTACTTTAGTGTTCATATTGCAGCCTAAAATAATTCTAAGGGCTTTATTTAGCATTTTATCGAGCTTGTCAATGCCTTTCCCGTCACGAAGGACCAGGGCTGGTGTGTGGTAATCTATCAGAGATCTTATATAGCCTAGGTACAGTTGGCAGCAAAAGTTTTCCCACAGTCCTGTGTATCAGGTTGTGGGAGGACTTTTGCTGGCAACTGTATACTGTTTTGTCAATTCTGATATTAGCGCCATAATGTGCGTTGTACCCCGCTATATATTTAAGGGTTTTTCACCTATCAGTATATTGGCGGGTTAGCCGTTGTCTGGCAAGTGAGGTACAGGGGATAGGGACACCGATATATTTAAAAGAATAGACATAGTCAAAAGTGTTGTTACCTATCTTAGGCTTTGATGGTCCACGTTTGCGGTTACCAGCTTGTTTGTTGAATACTTTTTTTTCGACTGTACATGGTTCAGGGTGGTTTGCATTTCACGATGAATTTTAGTATGTATAAAAATTTCATCTGCATAGCTAACAGTATTATTGCTGGTGTTGTCTTGGATTGACTTTAATAATGCGTTCATAAGAACACTGAATAAAGTGGGGCTAAGTACTCCACCTTGGGGGGTACCAAGTTGCATATCGTTAACTTCACTTCTGTTATTGAGGTAACCACTTATCTAGTGTAACAGCCAACGTCCTATATCCATTTTGGCTAATTCGTACAATATTATTTGCCTATTGGCAATATCAAATGCAGCTTTTAGGTCAAGAAATGTGGTGTATCTGTGCCTGTCATCCTCATGCACAGTTAGGAATGTGGTAATACAATTATGTACACTTTACCATGGGTGAAACCATTTATTTTAGGAGACATGTGTTCTCGGATTCTGTTTAAGAGTCTACCAAGAACCATCCTCTCAAAGGTTTTGCAAAGGGAGCTAGTTAGTGATATGGGACGAAAGGCATCAGGCTTTGGTTTTGGTACAAACACACTGCGGGTCCATGCTTTGGGTAGTTGGCCTTATGCATGGCTCATATTGTACAATGCCAATAATGGATTGGCCGGCATACGCCTTAGTAAGTCTAACGATATTGTAAGTAACTTCGTCCTCTCCCGGCGTCAAGCACTGCCACTCAGTATATGGAACATCACACTCATCGTGCTGTTTGCCCATCATAAAGTTAATGAGATTACTTCTCTCTACAGATATCGCATCAAAGAGCTCTCGAGTCCTAGTTGGTAACATGTTAGAGCTAGCTAGAGACATGAGCCCAATTTGTTATTAGTTCATTCGATTTTTGCAGTGGGTCTGGATGGGAGACGTGTCTACTGTTTTTACCTCGATTATGTTTATGTCCCTCCAGGCTTTGCTGAGGGGAGTGTTTTGGTTTGGGCTGTTGACATATTTTTCCATGCATATTATCTAAGTTGATTCACGCGTTTCCTGACTACAGCAAGGGAAGCTCGAAACAGTTTTGCCATTTGAGGTTTCTGAAGTGTTAGTAACCCTCACCCGTCTTCCCGGCTTTAGATTTCATTTCTTTTAGTCTGGGGTCATCATAATACTGCTGTAGTCTGTTCCTTTTTTGCTGACCACGTTTCCTCCTCTTTTTGGTGGAGACATTATTGGGGAAAAATGCACAAGTCCTAGCTAAAAGATCTTCATGGAGACTTTGGTAATTGTCAGGCTTGTAATTTTTATACCTGTCATAGATGAAGTCTTTGAACTGGTTTTCATGTTCTTGCTTACCACTGAGTCTACGTCTGTTAAGTTTTTCACCTGTGGGGATGGTACTGGTTACATGTATACCAGCTAGGATTGGTTTGCGATTAGACATAAGATCAGTGGCCACATCAGAGTTATGAGTTGTGTATGATAAATTAAAGCCAATACACTTGACTTCAGCCCTGCCGTTGACGTGTGTTGGCTCACTATCACCAATGATTTGAACATCTTCATACGCGCTGAGTAATGAGATAATTCTCCTACCATTGGTGTAAGTGGTGGGGTCACCTAATTTCTTGTGTCTAGTATTCAGGTCACCAATTAGGACAGTGGGCTCAGTATATACGAAGTCTGGGAAATATGTGTATTGAAGCTGATCTGAGGGAGCATAGGCGTTTAGCACGTTGAGTGGTGAGTTGCCCAGGTGGATAGTGATCCCATGGTATTGAAAGTTGGTCGTCGTTTTGTATACAAGAGGTATATGCGGTAGTGACTTCTTAACATACATCAAACATGTGTGAGTAGAACTAGGATCATAATACACATAATTGGGCAGACTGGGTGGGGGCTTACCATTAGGTGTGAGACACTCCTGCAGACTCACCATATCGATGTCTTCAGTTACAACTTTGTGGTGGGGGTCAGGGTATCGTTTTGTGAGGGATGAGATGTTCCAACTCACGACCTTCACCTCTCTGTATCGCTGTCTGGTATTAACATTGGTCATTATGTTCTATATTTGGAAAGAAGCAGAAGGCATTGTATGATATTGGTTTTCCATGTCCATGCTGCCATCCCTTCATCCAAAAGTAGGCTTTTTAACCTTTTAGAAACATTTCTGGAGCATATACTGCTCACCAGTTGTTGTATTTAAGTGGGAGACATTAACACACTTTGGTCACACTCTAAATCACCACCATTTTCTGCTTGTGTTTGTTCAGCTAACACTATGTCCACAGAGGCATCAGTAAAACTGTTATCAATATCACAGTTTTCCTCTGCGTGGACACGAGCTCCTGGTGGTTTTTGAGTTTCCACATTTGGCACTGTCATTTCCGGATAATCCTTTCTATTACAATTATTCCATTGTTGAAAAATCACTGTGCTCAGTCCCTTTAATGTGTTGCTAATGTCTGTTGTCACTTCATTTGTTTGGCCAGTTGATGTTTAAGCTGTTGTATGTCATTTTCCATGGCAGTGTTCACTACGTTGCTTGTGTCTTCAGTAGGAGCGTTAGTAACTTCCTGTTGCGGCTCTGTGTCTGTGTCACTCCATACGGGTCTGCTGTTAATAGCTGGTACCAGTCGGTTAGGTGCGGTGGTGCCGGTAAACCAAAGGTTCTTCCTTCGTGGCTCCCCTATAGCAGCAGAGATGCCTGACACCTGCCGAGGTGGCGGGTTTGGTTGCTGGGGTTGGGGGGAAGCTTGAGGGTAGTTGTAGTGCCATGCAGGGACCCCATCAGTCTTACAGTGATGTACCGTTTTTGTACAGTTTCACCTGCACTAATCTTCTCACTGCAGATCTTTGTTGTGTGTGATCGTGCACAGAAACCACAACACGGTCTCTGAGAAGGGCAGACACGGGCCTCGTAGCCCGAATCGCTGATATTTGTAACATCTCCGGGATGGGGGCTGATAGATGACTACTTTTAGATAACGGTAAGCACCAAAAACAGTGAGAGTCCTGGGTGGATCCTCAGATCCTATCCATTCCCCAATGACTGCATTCTTGCCTCTGAGCCGCCTTGGCCTTGTAATGTTCTCATCTTGTTCGAGTATTACAGGGCCTTGGAACTAATCGTGTCCTTTGATTATTATGGTGTTTGAAGTCAATGGTGGGTGTTGCATAGTTAATCACGCTAGTTCATTGTTGTTAAGGTTCACTTAAGATGTGTGGATCATTCGTCAGCATAACATATCCCTGTGTGTGAACTGAGCTCCCGGGTGTCTTGCTGCTACCTCATGTAACCATTAATATTTGTCAGTGGCTGGAGTGGCATCAGGGAAGTCTAGGTATGATCCTTTAGGAAAAAGTAAGGGCAATTGTTGGTCACGTTACCTCTCTGCACTTTGTAACTTCTTTTGCTTCTTGGATTGGACTATTTGAAATCCCTCCATGGCATCAGTGTCATGTTCAAGGTCAAGATCACTGTTGATTACATCACTCTCTCCCTGCTGCTGTTCTAGAGAGTAATCCGCGGTGTCTCCATAGGTCGACTCAGACATGGTGAAGCGACAAAACTCGACCTCATATACTTTGGTCGAGGTGATTTTACTACAGTACCACGTGCATGGAATATGGGTATAAGTGTAGGGGCACTGTAGAGTGCCAGCATCTGTCACATTAATCACTGCTCTACAGTCACAAAATCCACTTTACACATGTGAAGTCACTATTACACTTTGCTTCACAATGCGCGAAATATAAACTTGGTTATCCACAGTGTGCAGTATACACTGTAGGGTGTGTCAATTTTGTCAACATGTTAAAAATAAAATTTGGTAGTCAAAATATTGTGCCTCTTTATGTCTAAACTTGAGATTAGCAAACAAAAATGAATTGAAATAACCCTCACCTACATCAATTATACCTTAAAGTTTCAAATATCAGTATTTCAACAAATTAATGAGACTTGATTAGAATTATTCACTTGATATTAACTAATCTCATGTAAGCATATGGATTATGGAGTATTTTATGGTTCTATAGCTTGTGTACAATATGCATGTCAGAACATGAACATGAACAGGCTCTCCGTGTGGGACAGTTTAATTCTTGTTTTGACTTGTACCAAGCGTGAGGATAAGGCGCCCGGCTCACTCTCCTTCTAGATATCATAGACGGTGGTTTGCTCTCATTGCACTTGCACCTACTCTACCAGACGAATTCTACATTTTAATTATTGTAAGTAGGGCATATTGATTGTCGCAGTTACTTATATCATTGTATAAAACATTATGTTCTAAGAAATTATTATGTTATTTCTGTTACAGCATTTTTGATAAACAAATTGATATTTTTTGAAACAACAATTGAATTATGAAACATTGAAATATTTTTCTATTTGTCAGATAGTGTGAAGATGTCAAAATTGAAGACAAGAAGTCAGTTGTCAACCCACTTGAGCCTGCTAGTTGGTAAAGGGAAGGAGCTTCCTGTATCAGAACTTCCAACAGTGAGAGACATGCTAAGATTAGGGTTACTCCTTCGAGAAAAAAATGCAAAGGACAGAAGGAACTATACAGATAAAGAACTCATAAATGACATGATAGTCCCTCTTCTGCATCAATGGACAAAAGCTAATGCACTATTCAAACCACCTGTGATTAATCAGTGTCGAACTATTGAGCTAAAACTAACGAAATTATGGCACAAAGCAGTTGAAACATCACTTGGTAAAGGAAACTTGGCCAGGAAAAATGAATTTCTGCACACACTTGATACTCTGTTTGACATTTTGACCTGCAAGTGCTCCATACAATTATGTTCTGAATCCAACTGTTCTCACTCAGGTAAGAGAGAAAATAATTCCCACATTGATTGTGGTTGTCCTCGTGAAAAGAAGATCCCTGTTTTAGAGCTTGAATTTATAAAGGCACAGAGGACAAAGGCAGAAGGCCAAGGAAGTATGCAAATGGGTTCAATAGATTATTCAGAAACAAAGAAGCAGATTGCTAATGCCAAGAAGAGAGAACAAATCCGAGAGAGGGAACAAAAGAAGAAAATGAAGAGTGAAGAAGCCATCCAAAGAGAGGAAGAGCTGTGTCAAGATGTTTATCACTTCTTTGATAGTTCTTCTGATGAACAGGAAGCAACATCAGATGATAGTTCCAAAGAGCCATCTGAACCTTTACCAAAGAAAATGAAATACAACACAAGAAATATTTCAAACATTGCTTTAGCTAGTATTCGCCACCATGCTGGACTTCGTGAGGCTGCAGAAATTGCAACTGCCGCTTGGATAGATGCAGGCCTCATCAGCCGAGAGGATGTATCTTTGGTGATAGATCATAATAAAATTAGAAGAGCACAAGAAAAAATAATGAAGGAAATATCTGATCAGCATGAAAAAGATTTAAGCGAGGGAGGGCTCTCCTGTCTTTTGTTTGATGGAAGAATAGATGACACAAAAGTTTTGCTAGAAGTAGAGGGAGTGAACAGAAAGTTTCCAGGTCTCATCAAAGAAGAACACTACTCTGTCTGTTCTGAGCCTGGTGGTCGGTTTTTGTTTCACTTTGCTCCCGAAACTGAAGTAGAAGGGAAGAAACATGCAGAGGTCATTGCTGATCATATTTTATGTTGGGTTCAGGAGAGAGGACTTGGCAGTTTACTGCAGGCTGTTGGTGGAGATTCAACTGCAGTGAACACCGGATGGCAGGGGGGGTGTAATGACGCATTTAGAGAAAAAACTAGGAAGAAGACTTGTTTGGATTGTATGTGATTTACATACAGGCGAGCTACCTCTTCGTCATCTCATCCAGGAACTTGATGGTCCTACAAAGAGCAACAACAAGTGGTCAGGTCCCCTTGGCATCATGCTGGATGAAGCAACACAACTAGAAATAAATACAACCTTTCCAAAGGTCGAAGTTGGCCCTCCCCTTCCGGCGTTGTCTGAAGGAGTCATCAAAGATCTCAGCACAGATCAATCCTATGCTTATCGTATTGCCCAAGCAATAAGATCAGGAGAAGTGCCTCAGTCATTGGCTCTCTTGGAGATTGGACCTGTCAGTCACAGCCGTTGGTTAACTACAGCTCTTCGTTTCTGCAGGATTTGGATTTCCAAACACGAATTGAAGGGCAAAGTGCTGAAGAATTTGAGGTTAATTGTTGAATTTATTATTGGAGTTTATCTTCCCCAGTGGTTTAGTGTGAAACTTAATCCTATGTGGGTGGATGAGCCCAATCACCTTTTGTTTCAATTGCAGCTAGTAAGAACACAGAGGAAGGTAGTGAGGGACATCGTGTTACCTGTGGCAAGAAGGTCCGCTTGGTATGCTCGATCAGAAGCAGTTTTGCAAGCAATGCTTTGCAGTCAATGTACCAATCTCCGAACCGAGGCTGTAGAAGTCATTCTAAAGATTAGAGGAACGCTAATAGATGACGACCAGTTGGGAGACTGTTCGTTTCATTCAAGAAAAGTTCCCCCAATAAACGTCAATGCCACCAAATTGTCAGAATTGGTTGACTTGAGTTTGGAAGTCTTAGAGCCACCATTGACAACAAGTCTAACTAGCCAAGAATTGAGAAACCTTAAAGAGACTCCAATGCAGGTGCCGAAGTGGCCTTCCCACACTCAAAGTGTGGAGAGATGTGTGAAAATGGTCACAGAAGCAGAGGGCCATGTTTACAGCCACGAGAGGCGAGAAGGTTACATCAAAGCACAAATAGCAAGCAGACTACTGATGACAAGAAACCAAAGCAAAGAGAGTATGAAGGCATTGGTTACTTTCAAATAGACTACGGATAATAAAATATAATAATTTGAAACTTGAAACAGTAACATGTGTGCAAACGCTGGTTATGTTATAAATTCACAAATATGTACATTTAAAAATCCATTTGATGTAGGTAGGACTTATTATAAAAAAAAATTTATGCCAGAATATTGTTTTGCATGCTTAAAGACTACAATAAATTGCTACCAAATTACTCGATTTTCAATTTAGCCAGTTCACCCCCTAAATTGACACACCCTAGTATACAGGCAGTCAACGGTGGCTAGGAGGTAAGACCTCTATTGTCCTATACGTAAGAGGGAGGTAGATGTTTTTTTAGATTGCCCCCGAGGGGGCTAGTTTATTGGGCACCCCCTTACATCCTGTGCAAGGTGAAGTGCAGAAGCGTTTACAGTGCCCATCTGGGAAGCATGCGGAGTTCATGCTTGCCTTTATGACTCTTGCATTAAGGGCGTAAAAGCTTGAAGGGTCATGGGTTTTGTCAGCAAGTTACATAAAGTGACAGTGATGAGTGTGTGTGGGGGGAAAATTCCCGGGACAATTTTTCTGTTTATGGCAAAGTGTGGCAGGTCCCTAATAATGGCAAGTGCCAGGCCTGTCACTAGGAGGAGGGATATCTGGTCAGGGAGGGAAGAGGTGTTGGTAACGGCTGGGGACCTGTAGGAGGAGGTCATAGGGCAAGTGAGGATGCAGTGAGAGAGGGTGTGAGAGTCGGTTGACCACAAAGTTTACAAACAGTGCAGCCTGGCTCAGGGTTGCCAATGTATTAGGCGTGGCGAAGTACAGTAGGGGTGGAGGGAGGCACATAGGCATTGCCAATATTGAGGGACATACCTTTTAGTGTGATTGTGATGGCGTGTGCGTCGACATGCCGGTGGGGTACGGGTAGCCGGGGGTGGTGTCCTCAGGTCCAATAGGTAGCCCTGGTGGAGACAGCACAGACACAGCAGCGGGCGCGGCTTGCGGTAGGTGGACAGGTTGAGGCACCACGTGTCGTGAAGATGAGGCAGGACTTCGCTTGGGGGCAGCAGGACACACCAGGACAGGCCCAGTAGGCGCTACACCAGTAATGAAGGCCGCCGGCGGTGCAGTAGGCCCTGAGCAGGGGAGGCCCACGGGGGGACTACCAGCTTGTGTCAAACCAGAAGAGAGGAGTGACTGGGTGGCAACAGAGGGCTAGAGTAGGTCGGAGATGGTGGGACAGAGTGTAGCTAAGAGTTTTTCAATACAGTTGGTAAATTCTTGGAAGAGGGATATGATCTGTGACATGTCACTAGAGGGGGGTTGTGGAGGGGGCATCAGTGGGAGCACAAGGCCTGACAGCATCAGAGTAGAGATGGGGAGGAGGCCCAGTAGTAGTTGAGTTAGGAGACGGCCGGGACTGCTGTGTTGCAGCCAGTTGAGGCCAGGTAGGGGTAGGTGTTGTTGAAGAAGGCATTGCTGGAGACAGAGAGGACACAGAGGGGTGCGCCTCGGTAGACTGGGGGGGCGTTGTGGTAGACGCGGCCTTCAGGGAGGCTTTTTCCATGGGACAGGCGGGCGATTGGGGCATTGCCGTGAGTCAGCATTGTGCCGGCCGTCACAGTTACAACACCTGGGATCAACTACATAGCCCACACCACCCCTATTAAGGTGGTCTTTGATTTTCTGGGCAAAGGCAGCGGAGTTATGGTTACGTGAACAGAAGCGACATCTGGGACGATCACGTTGGCAGCAGGCAGTGAAGGTGTGACCCAAATGAGAACAGACAACGCAAAATCCAGGCCCGGGGCGATAGGGTTCTGTGTACAGTGGAGGGAGGAGTGGGTGGGCTTCCACAGTGGTTGGGCACTCCCTTCCCTTCCACTTGACAATGACAGCGGCTTGTGGAGTCTTCCCCCGGTAATATCGACGTATAATGAGTATACTAGAATTAAAGTCACGCACATCTTCGATGTCAGCGTATAGGGGGGGAAACCTTTCACTAAGATGTGGCAACATTCATCAGCGTCTACTGGGGGGCACCAGGACAAACCCGTCAAAGCCAACAGTACTAAGTGTTTCATAGACCTCAGGAGTTTGACACTTGATAAAGTTCTGGCTCTTACCTTGTCGGAATTAAATGTTGAGACCGTGCTGTCTGCAGTACTTTATCATCCAATTAAAGCTTTCCTCTACAGTTTTCAGTGAGTCCTTGGGGAAGTGTAGATTAAGCTTATAGTTGGCAGAGGGCAGGGTGATAGGGTCCGTGGCATTAGTATTTCCATTCCCGCTAGTGTTTCCCATAGAAACATTCCCGTCACTGTCATAATGAGTGGGGTCTGACTCTTGAAGGGTGTTGGATTCAGTATGACCAGGCGAGTTGGCGATGGCATCCGTATCAGAGAATTCTGCATCCATGAGAGAGCCTCTTCTAAGACGTTTATGTCGACCACCAATGCTGGCAAAAACTTGCCGGCTGAGGGGACCTTTGTGGGACGATCGGGAAGTGGCAAGTAGCCAGCGTCTCAGTGCCTGACCTCTGACCTCAACCTTACTGACAGAGGTCCGGATGTCATCTAACTGTGTCACATCGTCACACTGTATTTTCCTCTATACAGCTTGGTTATAGTACTTATACAGTCCACATTTATTGGGCAGAGGTAACGAGATAACTAAGGCACACAAGGTAACTTCTCACACCTGTACAAAGATTCATACAAAGCTACAAACCAGGTCAGGTCAGAGGAGCGAGAGGATGTGACACGTCCCTATGGTGCCTAAGGATGACTCATGGTGCCAGGAGTCGATCTTGTACGTACCCAGAGCTACCGCAACCACCAGCACTAGGTAACTACTACTAATAATACAGTTGTATTCTTGATATATTGAACAAATTCTCTTAGTCATCCATTTGGCATGCTAATAGGGGTTGAGTGTAAAGAGGCTGCCTATATTATAGTATGGGCCAATAGGCTCGCTATAGTTTCCTGCATTCTTATGTTAAGATCATTGTTCCTGTAAGTTGAAGGTGAATAATCATATAGGTGTGTGTGTGTGTGTGTGTGTGTAATAATTATAATAATAATAACAATAATAATAATAATAATAATAATAATAATAATAATAATAATAATAATAATAATAATAATAATAACACTGGTCAACATAAAAAAAAAATTCTCATGGTTCTGGATCAAAACAGTCTGATTCTAGTGTAATTGTATGTGCTGAACTCAATTATGACATTCGTATAGCTGTATCAGGCTCAGTTTTCCAGAACCAGCATATCTATATATTTAGTGTACCATGCTATTCATACAGTAATTTATATGCTCATTGGCTCCACTTATGCAATTATTTTGTCCTGATTTGTGCTTTTTTGTTTGTTTCAGTTTGCTGATTCATGATATTGCATATCTACACCTGCATGATTTGTAATTACTTTGTCAATACACCGTTAATTATAATTAACGGTTTATTGAAAAAGTTCTGAAAAAGTTCTGCAGCCCGAAGGCTGAAAATATACATTGGACATAAATGACTTATTACATATGTTGACATTGGTGGTTTAACAAAAGCCTTCATTTGCGAAAGGTAAAGGAACATACAGTGAACATACAGATTAATGTTTACAGTGGAGGTCACATAGATCTTGTGCGCTGAGGTATTGAACAGCAGACACATAGTGTAGTAACTCCCTCACAGATGGCGTTATGAGGGGCATCACGTGGAGTAGTAGTTCCCTCACAGGTGGTGTTATGAGGGGCTTGATGTGGTGTAGTAATTCCCTCACAGATGGTGTTATGAGGGGCCTGATGATGTAGTAATTCCCTCACAGATGGTGTTATGAGGGGCATCACGTGTTGTAGTAATTCCCTTACAGATGGTGTTCTGAGGAATCTCACATGATGCTGTAGCAACTCATTCACTACATGGTGTCGTAAAATCATGGGGACACCACGTGGTCTTGTGTCACAGGACCTCACTCACTCAAGTGAGTGAGGTGTGGTACCAGGCCTCCCTATCGTGGACGGATTAACACATAGCTGGTGTTGTGGAGTCTCAGGGGCAGTTATCACTGGGTACCTGGGACCTCAATGTGTGAAGGTTAGCTTGGGTACGACTCAGCTGATACTGCCGAGTTGTTTGCCACTGACTTAAGCACTGTTCACCACTATTCAACACTGGTTCCATTCCTTTCCTAAATGAAATAGTAACTTCTGGCGAGAACTTGTTGATATTCCGGTGGGGAGGAAGTTGGTATGGGCCAACATAACAGTTGACGTGGCTGCTGACAGAGCAGCGCCAGGTACATCTTGACCCTTCGGTGGTCAAGGATGTGTGTGTCTGTGTGAGCGTTCGCACACAAGTTGTGAAATGCGTGTAGTGTGGCAGCATTATGTTAATGTTAAGGTGCAAGCACTGCTTGCTCCCCCTCGCCTTCAGCTACCGCCGCTGGCTAGCCCTCGTGGCGAATAGGGAAGCAACGTGCGTAAGTCTTCCCCTGCCAGTACACACCCTCTTCACCATCAAGACTCCTGTTGTGCCTCCTCGTGGCAACCCACGGTAACCTGGTACCTCGTGGGCCCAGGCTAGACAAGAAGGGGATCTCGGAGTAGCAGTGGGCCCCAGAGAGAAGGCTCATTAGTTCACTGGCATGCAAACACGTCCTGGCCCCTACCAACCATTGCCCCGCAGCCTAGCAGATTAACCTTGGTAAGTATAAGGCTACGGGAATAACTCCCAACAAAAAATCTGGGGTGGAGCCCCGCATCAGGCAAACATGCTTACAAAGCTCCAACAAGACCCCAACGGCGGTATAGGCGGAAGCGGTGACCACAATGGGAACCCAACGACTACACCGGCGGAAGAAAGCAATGCATGATGGCCAGGCTACAAAGGAGAAACCCAACTAACTGGGCTATAGGTAGTCCACTGCAACTCTCCTCCTCCCCAGTCTTTGCAACACTTGCGCCATTGGATTAGGAAAAGGGAGAGCCAAAATGTGTGGTTGCATCCTGCACTCCTGCCTCACCACATAAATCAACTCAGATGCAGCTCACCATACCTCTCATCATCATCGAAATCCCTATACCCCCAAAAGTCCTATGGCGACGGACGATTGGCGACGGGGACAGGCAGAGATGACTGCTGGGTGTCTCTAGTCACAACTCTGTACATGGGCGGCACAGATAATGTGGTCGTTTATGCACTGGGATCTAGCCTGCAGTGCAATCCGGTCTGGTCTGTGCGACTGAGCAGCCCTTCCGAGGAGCCACTCTACTCACCCAACATGGCAGGGGGCTAGAAAAGGTGCCCTAAACATAGCCTGCCTAAAAAACAACCTGACTGGGAAACCGCACCCAGTAAAGTCATCCTTATGCGGTGGAAAACACAATCAAAATCACAGATCCAAACAAAAACAAGCTATACAACCTCTTATGGTCAATGCATGGAATGTCAGGATCCTCTGGATACCGGCAGAAATGATCGGCCTGAAAGAAGAACTGCCCTTGTAGAAAAAGAGCTGGCTAGGTATAACATCGATATAGCAGCCATTAGAGAGTTCTGGCTCCCAGACGAGGGTCAACTCACAAAACGGGTTCTGGCTATACCTTCTTCTGGAAGGGTAAGCCTGCTGCGGTGAGAAACAGCATTTATGAGTTGGCTTTGTCATCCGCCAACGCATCCTACACAGGCTAACTGAAATGCCTATTGGGATCAACGAGCGCCTCATGACGCTCTGAGTCCCACTGAATCACTCACGTCATGCCTCTTTCATCAGTGTATACGCCCCAACATTAGATGCAGTGGATGACATCAAGAAATCCTTTTATGCCGATTTCGACAGAGCTCTAACCTCTATCCCCAGAGAAGATAAGGTTGTGCTCCTTGGTGACTTCAATACCAGAGTTGGCAGAGATGCTCACATTTGGCAGGGAACCATGGAGAAAATGGACTAGGCAAGTGTAATCTCAACGGCCTACTCCTCATCAGCAAATGTGCTGCACACAATCTTACTATCACCAATACCTTGTTTAGGCAGGCCGACAAGTTCAAGGGTTCGTGACAACACCCACTATCCAAACACTGACATCTCATTAACAACATCATTGTCAGAGAAAGAGATTGCCCATATGTCCTCGTCACCCATGCCATGCGTGGCTCAGACCACTGTAACACTGATCATCGGCTCGTTAGAGCCAAGCTCTCACTTCACGTCGCCCCAAAACGGAGAAGGCGGCAAGTCTCCAGAAGAGGTTTTAAAAGCATCTGGAGGATCCATGGCAGCACATGCTTTCACAGAGCAGCTTAAACATGGGCTGATAAACAACCGAACAACAAACAACCCAAATCCCAGTGCGGAATGGGATATTCTCAACGCTGTCTTGACAAAAACCTGCATAGAGACCCCTCGTCCAGATTGAAAGAATACACCAGGAGTGGTTGATGAAAATGTTCCAGCAATCAATATACTCGTCTATGATAAACGTGCTGCTTTAACTGACTGGTAGAACAATCCTCAGTCTTGGACCAAAGCTGATACCTTCCGCAAGAAGAAAGTGGCGGCCCAGGGGAACTTTGCAATCTAAAGAACGACTGGTTTAAAAATAAAGAATGCGAAACACAAAAATTTGCGAATCAGGACAAGATGAGCAAAATTTTCAATTCCACTAAAACATTTTATGAGCCAATCACTTGTGGCACAGTCCCCTTTCGCTCATCCGATGGTAACCCCCTAATAAAAGTTGATGAAGGCCTCCTTCAGCGCTGCAAGGAGCATTGTCATTCACTTCTCAACTGAAACACCGACGTGGATGTCCGACTACCCAGCAGGTCCTTCAGCATCCAGAACTGACCCACCTCAGCTATCCTCCATCCTTGGATGAGGTAGTTACTGCCATCAAACAGATAAAAAACAACAAAGCCTCAGGGTCTGATGGAATCCCAGCCAAGGTGTATAAAGCAGGAGGACCTCTGCTGACCCGCCGTCTCCACTCTTTCCTGGAGAATATATAGGAAAAGGAGGTAAAAGACGCCTCCACCGTCAATATTTATAAGAACAAGGGAGACCTGTCAGACTGTGGCAACTACCCTGGGATATCGCTGCCGTCTATAGCTGACAAGATTATCGCCGGAGTCCTCCTAAACAGACTTCTTCAAGAGGCGGAAAACCTCTTCCCAGAATCTCAAAGTGGCTTTAGACCATCACGTGGCACCACTGACAGGATCTTTGCTGTCCGTCAGTTACAAGAAACGTGTAGAGAACAGTGTCGTGACCTGCACATGGCTTTCATCTACCTAATCAAGGCCTTCGGCTCGGGTAACAGGGAAGCCCTCAGGGGCCGTTTTGACTGCCCACCAAAATTCATCACCATTGAGAGGCAACATCACGATGGCATGAACGGCAGTGTCCTGCACAATGGCACCCAGTCTGAGTTCTTTCCCATCCAAACAGGGTTTAAACAAGGGTGTGTACTGGCACTAACTCTCTTTTCTATTTTCTTGGCTGCCGTCCTTACTCGTGACAGTGCCAATTTAGTAGGTGGGGTGGACAGCGAGTACAGGATGAAGGGACTTTTCAACATAAGATGACTCCCAGCAGGAACAAAGGTGTCGGCAGCTTCCATTACTAAGCTTCAGTATGCAGACGACCTCATCCTCGTCGCTCACACTGAACACGACATACAGGAGATCTTGAACACCTACACAGATGCGTATACACGCTTCGGCCGTGAGGTGAATGTACGTAAGACTCAGATTCTCTTTCAGCCTGCACTTGGTTCAGCCACACCGCCACCATCCATCTAGCTTAACGGTCCTACCCTCTCTAATATTACCCACTTTCGGTATCTCGACTCCCACATGTCCACATCTGCAGACATCGATGAAGATATTCAGCATCAGATCAGATGTGCATCTCAAGCCTTTGTCAGACTCCGAAACCGTGTCTTCAGCTGTTGAGAACTGAAATTATCTACAAAGTTACACGTATATCGAGCAGTGGTCCTAGCCACCCTGCTATATGGCAGCGAGACATGGGTCACATACAGGAGGCACCTCAAGGAACATGAAAACTTTCACCATCATTGTCTACATTCCATCGTCCGAGTTCGCTAGGAAGACAAGAAAACAAACGACAGTATTCTAGCTGACACCAACTGTAGAAGCATTTTCCATGAACAACTACTCATGATTGGCCATGTTACCCGCATGGATGACAGCAGACTGCCAAAGCAGCTACTTTACAGTCACCTAACGATTAGTAAACGTAACGCTGGCGGGCAACTGAAAATTCTAAGGATAGTCTTAATACAAACCTGAAAATGTGCCAAATCGACCCCCTCACCTGGGAGACCATTACTCCGCACTGTAACGATTTGAGGAGCACCACATGAGAAGTTGTCAATACTTTCGAGTTAGCCCGACTGCAAAAAGAGGCAAACAAGCGCCATAGCCGGAAAGACGCTGTCGTCGCACCTCCCACATGTGAAACATCTGTGACATCCCTGCCGATCCCGTATCGGACTGTTTAGTCACCTCAGAACTCACCAAAATAGGTTATATCCTTAATAACTTACATCATTTGATCGTCATATTCGATTCCGAGTGACAGCAAAGTAGTTCTAATAGAGTGTATGTATGTGTGTGTGTGTGTGTGTGTGTGTTAGATTTAGTTTTGCAGGTAATCTGAACCTGGATTTTTCTTCTTTTCCCAGGTAAGTGAGTTAAAACAGCCATTCGTGGGACATTAGAAACACACCATATGTCAGGTACGTCTAAGTTATCATATTCATTGATTATCGTTTTATGCATCGGCTATGTCTGGAGTCCATCGTATCCCATAGCAGTTTTAAAGGAAAGTTACCCTTCTCCCCTACATCTCTAAGGACGTCGGTGTCCATCCCTTATCAATAAGTTAACCTGATGCTTCCACTCGTTCACGCAGACGTCGGAACCATTCCTTATCCTTACCGTCTTTGTGGTCGCATGTGGATCCATTCGCTGTGTATATGAAAGTCTCCCCCTCCCATTCCCCCACTTCGTCTAGGAGTGTATCGGAATCCTCCCCCTCTCACCTTTTGCCAGTCAGGGCTTCATCTCTTCTATTCAAGTGGGTACAATGATAATACTCTCCCTTTTTAGAGGCATACGTATCTCTTCTGGAAGCTCTTGCTTCACTGAGATAAAATGACACTCGCCATGATGTCATGATTTCATTATCCTGCTTGAATGACTATAAGAACATGAGAACATAAGAAAGGAGGAAACTGCAGCGGGCCTATTGGCCCATACTGGGCAGTCCCATTTACACCCAACCCCTATTGCTCATATGAGCATCCAACCTATGTTTGAAGCTATCCAGCATATTCGAGTTAATGATGATATTTGGTAACTTGTTTCATTCATCCACTACTCTGTTACTAAACCAGTGTTTACCTATTTCGCGCCTAAATCTAAATTTGTCTAATATAAATCCATTGTTACGAGTTCGCTCCTGGTTGGATAGTTTGAGTACCTTTGTAATGTCCCTTTTGTTCAGCACTGACTTCCATTTATACATCTCTATCATATCGCCTCTCACTCTACGTCTCTCGAGGGGGTGCAAATTAAGATGCTTTAACCTGTCTATGTACTCAAGGTTCCTAATGCCCGGGATTAGCCTTGTCATTCTCCTCTGAATTCTTTCCAATGATTCTATATCCATTCTGTAATAAGGTGACCAGAATTGAACTGCGTAATCCAAGTGAGGTCTCACAAGCGCAAGATACAGTTTTAGGATGACCTCGCTAGTCTTGTAACTAACACTCCCTTGTATGAACCCAAGTACTTTATTAGCCTTGTTTCGAGCAAATACACATTGTTTACTTGGCTTAAGGTTCCTACTTATCATTACTCCTAAATCTCTCTCACAGTCGGATTTCTCAATGGCATCGTTGTTCATCTGGTAACTGTTTTCCCTGTTTAAATCTCCTATATTGAGTATTTTACATTTGTGCACGTTGAATTTCATCGGCCATTTTACAGACCATTCGAAAAATTTGTTTAGATCTTCCTGTAGTTTTGTGGAGTCCTCGTCAGATTTAATAACACGTCCTATTTTGGTGTCATCAGCAAATTTACTTATGTTCCTGTCTATGCCAATATCAATGTCGTTTATGTATATAATAAATAATAATGGTCCAAGTACTGAGCCTTGGGGAATACCACTAGTGACGTTGCTCCAATGGGATTTAGTGCCGCTAATGCTCACTCGCTGTTTCCTGTCCTGTAACCACGCCCTTATCCATTTTAGAATATCTCCTTTAATGCCATGAGCCTCCACTTTTCTTATTAGTCTTTCGTGGGAGACTCTGTCGAGGGCTTTGCTAAAGTCGAGATATACCACATCATAATTGTGCCCCTCGTCCACCTATTCGAAAACTGATGGAAAGAATGTTCATAGATTAGTTAGACAAGAACGCCCGCTTTTGAAGCCATGCTGGGAATCATTGATCAATCTGTGCTTCTCCAGGTGATTTCGAATAGAGTTTGAAATGATTGCTTCCAATAATTTGCCTACTATTGATATTAGACTGATTGGGCGGTAGTTAGAGGATAGTGATCTATCCCCCTTCTTGAAAATCGGTATTACATTCGCTCTCTTCCAGGATTCTGGTACTACACCTGTTTTTACGGACATGTTAAACAAATTTGCTAAGGGCATACTAAGCTCTTCCTTACATTCCTTTAATACTCTGGCAAATATCTCATCGGGACCAGGTGACTTATAAGGCTTTTGTTTGTCTATTTGCTTACTAACATTGTTACTAGTCACTACTATCTCACTTAATTTGTCTTCTTCACTATCTCTGAATAGAGTCGGTGCCTCGGGTATCATATTTAAATTTTCGGTGGTGAAAACTGTTGAAAAATATTTATTCAGATTATTGCTCATTTCTCCGTCGTTATCAGTTAGCTCGCCGGTATCTGACCGTATTGGTCCAATCTTTTATTGTTTTAGTTTGATACATTTGGTAGAATCCTTTAGGGTTTGTCTCGGCCTCCTGTGCTATCCTTACCTCATTATTCCTCTTGGCCTTCCTTATCTCGGTTTTAACCCTACTCGCCAATACCCTATAATATTCCTGGAGGTAAATTTGGCCAAGATTAATCCTTCTACCTACAGCCTTCCTTTGGCCAATAATGTTCTTTAAATAATTATTTATCCATTTAGGGTCATTGTTGTCCGATCTGAGTTTTTTGTATGGTATGTTCTGCTTTTGTGCATTAAGTAACTCATTATTTAAATTGTCGTGGAACTCGGCAATCTCAGATCTCGTTATCAGGTCGGTGTCATCTGTCAGGTTCACAGCCAAGAGCGACACCCCCTCTCTCAGCTGCCTCTTTAAACTGTCAAAGTTTGCCCTTCTGAAATCTGGTACTTTAGTGGAGTTTTCCTTACGTCTGCCCTGAAAATCTAGCTGGAATCGAATTTCTTTGTGATGGCTGTTTGCAAGTTCGTTCCCTACCTCGACATTGCTAATTAGGTTTTCTCTGTTCGACAGAACTAAGTCCAGTATATTATTACCCCGTGTGGGTTCGGTTATATGTTGACTTAGGAACAGTCCTGGATCGTCTCGAGAAAATCCTCTGATTCTGAGTTACCTGTAAGGTCAGTCCAATCTATTTGGCCAAGGTTAAAGTCGCCTACTATACAGACTTTGTTGTGTATGGAAGCCCTGCGCATTTCATCCCAGATAAGTCGCTCATTAACTCTATCAAGATTGGGTGGTGTATATATTACTCCTGTGATTAATTTTTCCCTACCGTCTAGTCTATTAATTCTATCCAAATTGTTTCTGTATTCCACTCAGTTTTTATATCCTTGTTTATTTCACACTTCAGGTTATCCCTGACATAGACTGCTACTCCGCCTCCTTTCCTGGTCTGCCTGTCGGTATGGAGCAATTTGTAACTTGCAATTTGGTATTCGACAGGTAACTCACGTGAGTCTAGGTTGATCCATCTTTCAGTGAATGCTATTATGTCGACTTTTTTAGGTACATACCAAGGCCCTAATATCATTGTTTCTCATATTTCTACTGTTCGCGTAGTATACATTTAGGTTAGTCGTGTTCTGAGTCCTCCCTTTACCGCTTATAGGTCTTAACTCGCTGTCTAATTTAACTTTGTCATCATTCCTAACACTATTTCCCTGTAACCTTTTACTTTGTTTAACCGCTTCCACTGCAGTCTCCTCCATCCCCGTGCCCATATGTTCCCCTAGTAGTTTAAAGACTTCGATATCTTTTGAACTGCCCCCTCTAGAGACCCTGCCAGGGTTGCCTCATGTTTTGGAGGCGTCACTTCCGCTCTTTCAGCTATTGATTCGTCAAATAGGCCCCAGCCCTATTTGGTAACTTAACATAACCTTTGGGATTGGAGCTTAGTTATAAGAGGTCCTAATCACAGTAAGTACTAACCCCAATGGATCCTAATTTTAATGGGTTCCAACCGTAATACACAGGACCATAATACCTCAGGGTCGATTAGAGTTAAGGTCTTTTAGGCCAGAGGACCATTTGATTTTGAAAATTTTCAGTGTTTACCCTGTCACAGCTCGTCATCAGAGATCTCTGTTTTCGGTGTTGGGTCTCTCCTGTTATAGATGTGTGGGAGCGTCCTCATGTCTTGCCTCAGGAACGTTCTCACACCTCGGAAGCATTAGACCACTTCCTCGTGTTTCATCAACATCAAAGTATTTTTCAATGTAATTTTTAGGGATACCACGTTTTTCTACGCCTGCATCAAACGCTAGTTTTTCTAAGTTTTATGAATATAGAATGTAATTATTTTACTATTTTGGGAGCGCCGTTCCCTGTTGACCGGCGCTAAATTTCTTTCTCTTAGTATTCCTCCTAACCGAAAGTATGGAGATATACATTATACAGTATAGCAGTCCGTCAGTCAGTCCGTTTGTCGGTAACTAGCCACAGACGGGATGGATTAATTTCAGTATTATGGTGAGAGCGTAAATTATGGCAGGGTTTAACTGTCAATACTGGACGCGTTGATCGTTCAGTACGTCAGATAATCAAGGTTCTCCTATTTTTTTTGTGGGGGGAGGACGTTGTTTTTTTGGGGAAAACAAAGAGTACCTAAATTATGTCATTATTTCTATTGTATGGTTATAATTAATAAAAAAAATAACAGCATTTATGGGAACGAATGAAGCCACTTTCAGTAAACAAGTAGAATTAAATAATATTGGGGAATAATTTCCAGGGTAGAAATGACAGCAGATATAATTTAAGATGCTTAACATACTGTAGAACATTATTGAGTTATATTCAGCCAGCCAGCAAGCCTCTGTGGTGTAAAGGCCTAGCCCGGAAGAATAAGGTCCTATCCCAACTAGGCTAAGCATGGCGAATATGGTTGCTAAGTGTCGATACCATAAGGTTGGTATTGGTATGGCTTACCAACATCACAGCCCAACCTAAAGGTCATATTACACAATTGAGAGGTTTAACCTTTATCTTCTACAATTTATTAAGACTATTTAGGGTATCTAATTGACTACCCCTAACACCGGCTTAGTCATTTCCCAATATAGACGCTTAATGTATTTCGGACATCCCTCACCACTCCACGGGGTGTGTTTCACAAAAGTAAAACGAAACGCGAGCACAAGCAACTGGTCATAACTCGATCCAATCCAATTTCACCATATTTTGACACCAACTGGTCGTCTCATTCATGAATGAAACTTTGTGGAACATAAAATAACATAAATTTTAAATATTTTCATACAATACCATTCTATTACATTACTTAGGTTTTTCGTTTCAAAGTGATATCTCCCTTTTATTTAGTACCCTGTCCTTCTCTATCATGGCCTGTGCAATCTTGACCTCGTGTTCCCGGTGTGGTTCCGAACAAGGTCCGTGTGGACTTTCATCTCCACTGCTGACCTCTCCCACGCCGGCTCCCAGCTATTCACAATTGAACCCCAAAGATTTTCGATTGAGTTTATGTCTGCCCCTTTGCTAGGCCAGTCCAACAGGTGGAAATTCTCTTGTGCGAGGAATCACTACTGAACCAGCCTAGTTGTGTGGATGGTGCAGCGATCCTGGAATAATATCATGGGGCTGGGAGGGAAGGAAAAAAAAATTTTGCAGAGAGAGGGAAGGAAAAAATCTTTAAGGATGTCAACAAATGTTTCGGAACTAAACTGTCCCTGAATCTCTCTGGCATCCCCGACGTCATGGAGAGTCATCCACCCCTTCGCCCTCACTCAACTTATCTTGACTTAACCTAACCTAACCTAGGTAATGTTTGGTTAGGTTACTGGACACTACAGTGTATATATCCCTGTAGACACAACTCCAGCTCGGTAGCTAGCATACTAAAGTAACACCCGCTGTTCTTCATAGATATTGCGCAGATCATATCTCCGTAAATTAATGTAAACCTTAACACTTTGTCGAATTCTTCACTTTAATGTCAAATTATGATTTGTTACTTACTACAAGATATGCGGGATTTCATAAAGTAATTTTAAATGCAGTATACTAAAATTAACAACGTTACCGGTTTTATCTTGTTTTTACGGGGAATAGCCCACCCGGGCACAGGTCATGGACCCACAGCGGGGCCAAGGAGGCGAAAAAATAAGAGTAAAAAGAAATTAAAAATAGAAAAGAAAAAGATTATATTAATATACACCACGAAGATGCTGGAAAACCAGCTTTTTGAAGTGAGACAGATTGTATGAGTAATGTAAACACAGAAGAAGACAGCATTCCACAGTTTGGCTGTGTGAGGAAAGAAGGAGGTACTATAACGGGTTATTCTAGCGTGACTGACATCCACATAGAAACGATGGGCACCGCGGGCAAGACGAGTGTTACGAGCTCAGGGTCTTGCCGGCGGTACACAGGATGCCAAATCCACCGAACATTGCCCGATAAAATACTTGTAAAAGAGAGAGAGTGAAGCAACATTGCGGCGAAAAGAAAGGGGAGAGAGATTATCAACTAAAGTAGGATAGTTAATAAGACGAAATGCCCTTGATTCCACCTATCTAACAGTTGGACAGAAGAAGAGTCACCCCAGATATGAGAGCAGTACTCCAAGTTAGGACGAATGAATCCCTTATAAACTTGAAGCGACTGCTCAGAAGTGAATTAGCTACGGCATTTGTACAGCATTCCTAGCTTTCGGGAGGCAGCTTTAGCAATGTTGTGGATGTGTGGCTTCCATAACATGTTAGAGGAAATGGTGAGGCCTAGCATTTCTATTTTAGAATTTGGCAGAATGATTGCGTCCTGAAAAGTGATTGGTGGGAGATCATCTGATTAGGAAAGTGTAATTGGCAAATTTTGTGTTTTATTAGAATTAAATTTAACAATGTTTCTACTTCGCCATTCTGAGATGCTGTACAGATCCGCATTGAAAGGTGAAACGATATCATCTCTAGAAACAGATCTAGCTTGAGAATTAGGCGGAAGGGAAAATGTGAAGAAAACATAGATATCGACGTAGACAGCAACATAAGTAAATTTGCTGATGACACTAAAATAGGACGTGTTATCAAATCTGACGAGGACTCGGCAAAACTACTGGAAGATCTCAACAAATTTTTCGAATGGTCTGAAAATTGGCAGATGAAATTCAATGTGGACAAATGTAAAGTACTCAATATAGGAGATGTAAACAGGGAAACCAGATACCAGATGAACAACGATGTTATTGAGAAATCCGACTGAGCGAAAGATTTAGGAGTAATGATAAGTAGAAAACTTAAGCCAAGTGAACAATGTGTACTTGCTCGAAACAAGGTTAATAAAGTACTTGGGTTCATACAAAGGAGTGTTAGTTACAAGACTAGCGAGGTCATCCTAAAACTGTATCTTGCTCTTGTGAGACCACACCTGGATTACGCAGCTCAGTTCTGGTCACCATATTACAGAATGGATATAGAATCATTGGAAAGAATTCAGAGGAGAATGACAAGACTAATCCCGGGCATTAGGAACCTTGAGTACAGAGACAGGTTAAAACATCTTAATTTGCACTCCCTCGAGAGACGTAGAGTGAGGGGCGATATGATAGAGGTATATAAATGGAAGTCAGGGCTAAACAAAGGGGACACTAGAAAGGTACTCAAACTATCCAACCAGTAGCAAACACGTAACAATGGTTTTAAATTAGACAAGTTTAGATTTAGGCGCGAAATAGGTAAACATTGGTTTGGAAATAGAGTAGTGGACGAGTAGAACAAGTTACCAAATATCATCATCAACTCAAATACGCTGGATAGCTTCAAACATAGGTTGGATAGATTTATGAGCAACAGGGGTTGGGTGTAAATGGGATAATGCCTCCTCAATATTACCATGTAATTCAATTGATATTAGGAACATCATAGAATCTAGTCTTATTAAACATACCGAAGCACTCAACATGAATTTGAGTAACGCCATGTACAAGCTGGACAATTTTGTAATTAAGAAGATTTGTAATCAGGTGAGAAGGTCGGGTCACCTGACCATCTGACCTGACCACCAACCGTTGTGTGCTATTTAAAGATTAGTAGTGTCATTACCTAATACCTGACCATTGTGGACCTGGTCTCACCCTCCTCTGTATATATACACCTTGGTTTGTATTTCTCTTTAGTCCGTACTCACCCCTGAAGATGTGAATTACACGAAAGCGCTTGGGAACTTCGTGTTTTCTTCTTTCCTTGTGGTTATCAGCATATATATATATATATATATATATATATATATATATATATATATATATATATATATATATATATATATATATATATATATATATATATATATATATATATATATATATATATATATATATATATGTATATAAAATCATTTAATCTTTACGTCTGAAACGCGTAATGATAATCTACATACGTTGTAAAAACATTGGGAAACTTATTATGAATACATTACATAAGAACATAAGAAAATAAGGAGTCTGCAATAGGTCGGTTGGCCTGTACATGGCAGCTCTTGTCGAGAGTTACTACCATCTCTCTATCATCCACGAATCTATCCAGCCTCCTTTTAAACTTTCCAGCGTTCCAGCACTTACTACAAAGTTGTTAAGCTTGTTCCACTCGTCCACCACCTTATTTGTGAACCAGTTCCTCCATATCTCCCTCCTAAACCTAAATTTATCCAACTTAAATCCGTTGCTCTGAGTCCTATCCTGCTCGGGTATTATAAGAACTTTATCTATATCCTCTTTATTGATTCCTTTCACCCACTTAAATACTTGTATCATATCTCCCCGCGCCCTTCGTCTTTCTAGGGAATGCAACTTTAGTTTCTTTAACCTATCCTGATATGGAAGGTTTCTTAGTCCCGGAATCATTTTCGTCATTTTTCGCTGCACCGGCTCTAGTGAATTGATATCCATTCTATAATAAGGGCACCAGAACTGAACCGCATAATCGAGGTGCGGCTTGACTCGCGCAAGATATAGTTGCAATAAGACCTCTGCACTCTTATTACTTACACTTCTAGATATAAAATCCAATACTCTGTTTGCCTTATTTCGAACATTAACGCACTGTTTTCTTACAACATAAGAACATAAGAAAGTGGGATACTGCAGGAGGCCGACTGGCCCATACAGGGCAGATCCCTTTCACACCCATCCCAGCACTTCCATGTGCCTATCCAACTTCGTCTTGAAGCTCCCTAGCGTCCCCGATCCTACTATAGCACTCGGTAGCCTATTCCATATATCCACAACTCTATTACCAAACCAGTGCTTGCCTATATCCTTTCTGAATCGGAATTTATCTAATTTAAAGCAATTTGTTCTAGTTATTTCGTTATTACTGAGCTTCAGAACATCTTCCATTTTACCCTTGTTAATCCCACTTACCCACTTGAACACCTCTATCATATCTCCCCTAACTCTACGCCTCTCTAATGAATGCAAGCCTAAGCTTTTCAGTCTTTCTTCATATGGAAGGTTTCTAATATTATGGATCATTTTTGTCATTCTTCTTTGTACTCTCTCCAAAGAATCTATGTCCATTCTATAATAAGGACACCAGAATTGAACCGCATAATCCATGTGTGGCCTCACTAATGCTAGGTAAAGTTTCAAGATAACGTCAGCAGTTCTGTTACTCACACTCCTAGATATGAACCCAAGAATCCTGTTTGCCTTGTTGCGAACGCTAATACATTGTTTTCTAGGTTTCAAGTCGTTGCTAACAAATACACCTAGATCTTTTTCACAATCTGAGTTTTCTATTTCCGTGTTACCTAGTTTATACTTAACGTTTGTATTCGTCTTCCCTATCTGTAGTACCTTGCATTTATCAGTATTAAAATTCATTTGCCAGTCTACTGACCACTCATGTAAGGTATCTAGATCTCTTTGAAGGTGTTCAAAGTCACTGTCTGAATTTATCACTCTCCCCATTTTGGTATCATCTGCAAATTTACTAATCCTACTAGTTATACCTAAATCAAGATCATTAATGAATATAACAAACAGCAGAGGGCCTAATACAGATCCCTGGGGAACTCCGCTTTTGACCGCACCCCAGTCTGACTTAAATCCATTTATGCTGACTCTTTGTTTCCTACCAGTTAACCATGACCTAATCCATTTTAATAATGATCCACCTATTCCATGTGCTTCTACCTTCCTTATCAATCTCTCATGAGGGACTCTATCGAATGCTTTACTGAAATCTAAATAAATTATATCATATGACTTATCATTATCTACCGCTTCATATACTTCTGAGAAAAAGCTAAGCAAATTTGTGAGACAAGAACGTCCCTGGGTGAACCCGTGCTGAGAAGAATGAATTAAGTTGAATGTTTCAAGGTGGCTTCTGATTTTCGTAGCAATAATTGACTCTAGCAACTTGCCTATGATTGACGTGAGACTAATGGGACGGTAATTTGATGCAATTGATTTATCACCTTTTTTGAAAATCGGAACTACATTTGCAAGTTTCCAAGCTTCTGGCACTAGGCCCGATTCTAATGACTTATTAAATAAAACTGCTAATGGATTACTCAACTCATCTCTACATTCTTTTAATATTCTAGCATATACCTCGTCTGGACCAGGCGATTTATGAGGCTTCAGTTTGTTAATTACTTTAAGCACATCGTTACTAGTAATATTGATATTCATCAACATATTTTCTATACTGTCGTTATATACCTTATGAACTTCTGGAAACTGTGCTAGGTTTTCATTCTTGGCCGTAGGTCCGGGCTTACAAGTACCCCTAGGTCTCTTTCACAAGTTGACTTCTCTAGGTTGATGTTGTTAAAGCTGTATACATTATAAGTATTTGTTCTTCCAATATTAAGTACGCTGCACTTGCTGGTGTTGAATTTCATTTGCCATTTTTCAGACCACCCCTGCAGTATATTTAGATCCTCCTGTAATGCATTTGCATCCTCCCCTGAATTAATCTGCCGCCCTATTTTGGTGTCATCCGCAAACTTGCTTAAGTCACTGCTGATCCCAGTATCTAGATCGCTTATGTAGATTATGAACAAGAGTGGGCCTAGTACTGACCCCTGGGGAACCCCACTTCATACACGGCCCCACTCAGATTTAACACCATCTATGATGACCCTCTGCGTTCTATCGGTGAACCATGATTTTATCCAATTTAAAACTCCCCTCGATACCATGTGCCTTAATTTTTCTCAGAAGCCTCTGATGCCGTACTCTGTCAAATGCTTTGCTAAAGTCTAAATAAACAACATCGTAATTTTCGTCATTATCTACTACCTCGAAGACTTTCCTGAAAAACGTCAGCAGATTTGTTAGACAAGATTTTCCCTTTGTAAACCCATGTTGAGAGTCATAGATTAATTTGCTTTTCTCTAAATGCGATCGGATGCTATCTGCTATAATTAATTGATTCAAGAAATTTCCCCACTACTGACGTCAAACTGATCTGCCGGTAATTTGTCGCTGATGCTCTGTCTCCCTTTTTGAATATGGGTACTACATTTGCCTGTTTCCACAAGTCTGGCATAACTCCGGTGTCTAATGATTTTGTAAATAAATTTACGAGGGGTCCGCTAATCTGTTCCCTACATTCTTTCAAGACTCGAGTGAAAATTTCATATTGCCCTGGGAATTTTGTCTTCTTTAGTTTATTTATCCTCGTAAGAACATCCTCTTTTCTGATAGTCATATTCTTTAATTTCTTTTCTTCCTTTCCCCTAAATATCAGTTCCACCTCTGGAATTTCCTCGCGAGTTTCTTCTGTGAAAACTGATAAGAAGTAGCTGTTTCATGCTTTGCTTATTTCTCCACTGCCACTTATCACTTCCCCCCTCCCTGACTTTAAAGGCCCAACTTTGTCCTTGACCTTCGTTCTAAATACCTGGAAAAATCCCTTGGGATTCGCCTTGGATTCTCATGCTATTTTGATTTCATAGTCTCTTTTTGCTTTCCTTACATTTTTCTTAACATTCTGAGATAGTTCATTATACCTATTTCTGAGCTGCTCCTCCCCTCCCTTTAATTTCTTATATATTCCTTTCTTTATTCCTGTCATGTTTAAGTTTTCTGGTCATCCACCTTGGCTCATTCTTATTTTTCCTAATTTTCCTGTATGGTATATATTGTTCTTGTGCTTTATATAGTATATTTGTGAATATATTATAGTCATGATCAATTGTTGTGTCATCTATGACCTCACCCCTTCCTACTGGGAACTGACGTGACTGTTCCCAGGTGACCTCACCTAGGTACCTTCTTAACCCCTGATAATCCGCCAACCGAAAGTTTGGGACTCTGACCATATTGTCATTGATTTTCGTTTCCCAATTTAGGGTGAACCTGATTTCTCTGTGATCACTGATACCTAGTTCTTCCCCTACTGTGATATCTCTGATAATATTTTCTTTATTTGCTAATACTAGGTCTAATATATTGTCACCTCTAGTAGGTCCTGTATTGCATCTAGGAAGACTTCAGATTTATAGTCACCTACAATGTTGTCCCAGTCAATATTTCTGAAGTTGAAATCCCCCATAATGCCTTACTCATTTCCTGCCATATGGGCTGAGCTGCTTCTTTCCCAAGACTTGGGGGCCTGTAAATCACTCCCATATTTAGTTTTTCTCTTCCGTCCGTGATTTCTACCCTTACAGACTCGGTTCCTATTTCACCCTTTATTGAATTATTAATACAACATTTTAATGTATCCTTGACGAAGAGCGTAACCATTAAAAATAAATGTACTAATTGTGAGTGTGTCAGATGTTTGTTCCTTGTAGAAAATTATTTCTCTCTCAGTACAAACAATGCAATTTGCTAAGGAACATGATCTACTATGCAGCTATTAAAAGCAGTTCGTAGTAGTGCGACGTCAAAAACTCCCGCGTCCAAATTGCAAGTAAAGTGATTTGGCTCAATTATCCGGCAGTTAGAGCCAATTATCTTGGTCTGGACTGCAATCTGACGCAGAATAATTGCTAAGGACGATTCGTGATCGCTTATTATAGAGCAATTAAGTGATTATCTTGACTTGTAGTGATTATTGTTAAACTTCGTGTGTGGCATTCCCCCCTACATTCATTCCAGATTTAGATGGCTCTCTAATGAAGGTAATATCCGATGTAGTGGCCCCCTTCGTCAGGTGAGGCCTCCTGCTGGCGCAAACAACACCTGCTGGCTCCTCCCCAACACTCGTCCGCCTCCTGGAATGTGGTTCTGGGGTTTCCAGTGTTTGTCCGAGAGTAGGATGTGCCCGGCTGTTTAAACTCATGTTTTAACAAGTATTGACAGGTGTACAAGTTTCTTTGAATTTTTATTTGCATTTTTGTCTTTCGTTTGTTAGTGCTTCTTCCTTCTCTCAATTTATTTATTTATATGTTTAATTGCCTACATCTGTGTCTCATGTTTAACTCCTCTTTTTCCTCTCGCTCTTACTTTGCGTGTGTATATATGGTGTTATTAGCCTTATATACGGATGTTTCCTTCAGTATATACATACACAACAGTATTTGGAGCATCACAATGGACTGCAGTACAGAGCAAGAAACGTGAGGAAGACTTGACCTCGGGATCTGAAGGTAAACAAGATTGTTTGCATTTTTCTAAAGCACGCTGATGCTTCAAGACGAATAAACGGCTGCCGTGTTTAGGCACATGGCGGATTAACAGTCATCATTCCTCTAGTGACTGACATCATGGCAAATATGGGCCGAAATATAAATTTTATTGAAACTTATTTATTAAGCTTGCTACTACATATTTATTTCATGTACAATTTCAGTTCATTATATATATATATATATATATATATATATATATATATATATATATATATATATATATATATATATATATATATATATATATATATATATATATCATCAGTCCATATAGCACACGGACTTCCATATACAAACAATACCTCACTAGTCAGGTATCGAACCTTGCCTGTGAACAGGGATCGCTACCACCGCGTCACAAAGACAACAAATGCAATCCTAGACTTTGAAGATGAAAATTGAGTGCCGCTGTAAGTTGAGTGTCAGAGGCTAGGTTTATGTTAAGGGAGATTTGAAGGGTGGACCGTAAAGTCAAAACTAAAATGATATTTCCGACAGAGAACCCATCTATCAACTTAGTAAATCAAGAACAAAACCTGATATCAAAGTGTCAAAGAAAGACTTCTGGTTGAATCAAGTCTGATTAGGGAAATGATTCTATAAACCTTAGTGATGGTCAGTACAAAACTGATATGTTACATAAATTTATTTGTCAGTGGCCCAAGGTTAAACATGCTTTGAAGGTATTTGAGGTGGACCTTCCTTGTTACATCACCCATTTTTTGCGGTCGAGGTGGTGTGAAGATTAGTGGATCTCAGGTTATTGGTCTGACCTGATGTTATGGAAGGTCACCCATTGTATATAAGCCTCTCTTTAATCTCTCAGGCCCTGTAAATTCAATTGCCTCTGATGTGGTCTTGAATAAAGGCGAAAGCTAAGGTACTCCAGTGTTTCCCTTTTACTGTGTGGTTTTATCAAGATTTATCTCTTCAACATTTCCATTGTGGATTTACATGAATATATATGTATATATATGCAAGTAAGTAAATCACTGTAGGTAGGAGACCAGGTCCACAATGGTTATTACCTAATACCTGAACATTGTGGACCTGGTCTCACCTCCTCTGTATATATACACCTTGTTTTACTTTCTTTAGTCTGTATCACCCTGAAGATGTGAATTACACGAAAGCTGGGAAACTTTTGTTTTCTTCTTTCCTTGTGGTTATCAGCATATATATATGTATAATATATATATATATATATATATATATATATATATATATATATATATATATATATATATATATATATATATATATATATATATATATATATAATATTTGCTTTCGTTTTATTCAGACATCTTCAGAGGCAACTGAAGATGTCTTGAATAAAGACTGTTAGGTGCCCTGTTGTTTCTTCTGTGTGATTTTATCAAGATTTATCTTATCCACGTTTTCTAGGATCTACATGATGTGTATATATATATATATATATATATATATATATATATATATATATATATATATATATATATATAAAACAAAGAAGTTTGTCTGTCTGTTTATTTATTTGTTTGTGTATCCGCACGAGAATCTCGAAAACTACTTTACCGATCTGTATTGATGATGGAAGGTGTTATATGTAGTGATGATGGATGATTTTATATATAGAATATGAAAAGTATCCCTCTATTGTCATTGGCAACATGGATAAGAAATGTGAATACTGCGGTGCAATGAAGTACAAAGGAGAATCTGCTGGACTGTGCTGCTCTCATGAGAAAGTACGACTGAAAATTTTGGAAAAACCACCACAACCATTGAAGACTCTCATGCTGCGAACAACACCAGATTCAAAACACTTCTTGGAAAAATGGAAGTACAATTCATGCTTCCAGATGACTTCCTTTGGAGCTACCAGAGTAGTTCGTGAGCACGGATACATACCCACATTCAAAGTCCATGGTCAAGTCTACCACTGGAAGATGAACAAGCAAAGTTCCTCCAAATCTACTTCATGGGAGATAATGAAAAGCAGACTACTATCAGGTGTGGCGGCATTCTGTGTCAGACATGACATTGTCCTATCTATCCAAGAAATGCTGCATGAGAGCAACACGTATGTACAGTCATTTAAAAATGCCCTGAAAAACATGCCTTTTGACGAGTACAAAGTCAGGATCAAAGCAGACACATTAATGCACTACAGTGAGACAATGTGGAGCCTCCCGGAGGGTGGCATCCTGCCGTTGCCTAGCGAAAGAGCCGCAGTCGGATTTCTCTATGGCATCGTTGTTCATCTGGTATCTGGTTTCCCTGTTTACATCTCCTATAATGAGTACTTTACATTTGTCGACGTTGAATTTCATCTGCCATTTTTCAGACCATTCGAAAAATTTGTTTGAATCTTCCTAATAGTTTTGCCGAGTCCTCGTCAGATTTGATAACACGTCTATTTTAGTGTCATCAGCAAATTTACTTATGTTGCTGTCAATGCCGATATCTATGTCGTTTATGTATATAATAAATAATAATGGTCCAAGTACTGAGCCTTGGGGAACTTCGCTGTTTCCTGTCCTGTAACCACGCCCTAATCCATTTAAGGATGTCACACTTTGATGCCGCGAGCTTCTACCTTTCTAATTAGTCTTTCGTGGGGACTCTTTCAGAGAGCTTTGCTAAGTCGAATATCCCATCATAATTATGCCCCTCGTCCACCCGATTCGAAAACTGATGAAAACAATGTTAATAGATTAGTTAGGCAGAGCGTCCGCTTGAAGCCATGCTGGGAATCATTGATCATCGGTGCTTCTCTAGGTGATTTCGAATAGAGTTTGAAATGATTGCTTCCACTAATTTGCCTGCTCTAGATGTTTGACTGATTGGGCGGTAGTTAGAGGATGGTGATCTATCCCCCTTCTTGAAAATCAAGGTATTACATTTGCTATCCTCAGGATTCTGGTACTACCTGTTTTTTTAATGACATGTTAAACAACTTTGCTAAGGGCATACTAAGCTCTTCCTTACATTCCTTTAATACTCTGGCAAATATCTCATCGGGACCAGGTGACTTATTAGGCTTTAATTTGTCTATTTGCTTACTAACATCGTTACTAGTCACTAGTATCTCACTTAATTTGTTTTCTTCACTATCTTCTGAATAGAGTCGGTGCCTCGGGTATCATGTTTAAATTTTCGGTGGTGAAAACTGTTGAAAAATATTTATTCAAATTATTGCTCATTTCTCCGTCGTTATCAGTGAGCTCGCTGAGTCTGACCGTTCCAATCTTTTCTCTGTTTTAGTTTGATACTCGGTAGAACTTTTGGGGTTTGTTCGCCTCCTTGACCCTTACTCATTATTCCTCTTGCTTTCCTTATCTCGGTTTTAACCCTACTCGCCAATACCCTATAATAGTCCCGGAGGTGAATTTCGCCACGATTTATCCTTCTACCTATAGCCTTCCTTTGGGCAATGATGTTCTTTAAATAATTATTTATCCATTTAGAGTCATTGTTGTCTGATCTGAGTTTTTTGTATGGTATGTTCTGCCTTTGTGCATTAAGTAACTCACTGTTTAAATTGTCGTGGAACTCGGCAATCTCAGATCTCGTTATCAGGTCGGTGTCATCTGTCAGGTTCACAGCCAAGCGCGACACCCCCTCTCTCAGCTGCCTCTTTAAACTGTCAAAGTTTGCCCTTCTGAAATTTGGTACTTTAGTGGAATTTTCCTTACGTCTGCCCTGAAAATCTAGCTGGAATCGAATTTCTTTGTGATCGCTGTTTGCAAGTTCGTTCCCTACCTCGACATTGCTAATTAGGTTTTCTCTGTTCGACAGAACTAAGTCCAGTATATTATTACCCCGTGTGGGTTCGGTTATATGTTGAATTAGGAAACAGTCCTGGATCGTCTCGAGAAAATCCTCCGATTCTGAGTTACCCGTAAGGTCAGTCCAATCTATTTGGCCAAGGTTAAAGTCGCCTACTATACAGACTTTGTTGTGTATGGAAGCCCTGTGCATTTCATCCCAGATAAGTAGCTCATTGACGCTATCAAGATTGGGGGGTCTATATATTACTCCTGTGATTAATTTTTCCCGACCGTCGCTTAATTCTATCCAAATTGTTTCTGTATTCCTCTTAGTTTTTATTTCCTTATTTATTTCACATTTCAGATTATCCCTAACATAGATTGCTACTCCGCCTCCTTTCCTGGTCTGCCTATCGGTATTGAGCAGTTTGTAACCCGCAATTTGGTATTCGACTGGTAACTCACGTGTGTCTAGGTTGATCCATGTTTCAGTGAATGCAATTATATCGATTTTTTTCGGTACATACCAAGGCCCTAATATCATCCATTTTGTTTCTCATACTTCTACTGTTCGCGTAGTATACATTTAAGTTAGTCGTGTTCTGAGTCCTCCCTTACCGCGTTTAGTTTTAAACTCCCTGTCAAATTTAGTTTTGTCATCATTCCTAACACTATTTCCCTGTAGTCTTTCACTGTGTTTACCAGCTCCCACTGCAGTCTCCTCCAACCCCGTGCCCATATGTTCTCTTAGCAGTTTAAATACTTCGATATCTTTTGAACTGCCCCTACTGTTTGTATAGTATACATTTAAACCTACTCTTCCCTGGTCCTGTTTTACCCCTTGTCCTGAGCAACTAATTTTACTTCCCAGGACCTGCTTGTTTTTTTACTCCCACTTTCCCCGACCCCTCTCTACTGGCGAAACCCCCCCTTCGGAGTGACAATTTCACGCTCCAGGGATGCAGACAACGTCTTTACCCCCTCACGAGACAAGTGTACTCCGTCGCGAGAGTACAGGTAGTCGTTGCCATAGAATCGTTGCCAGCTATCAATGAATGTCCAACCATTGTTTGCACAATGTTTTTCCAGTCGGCAATTTATTGCAATTGCCCTGGACAGCCATTCACGACCAACCCTTCTTCTAGGCAAGACACCACATACTATCGGGATCCCTCCCCTATTTCTAATCTTCCCCAGCGCCTCCCTATACCTCTTGAAAAGTTCCTCACTCCTAACCTTACCTATGTCGTTTCCTCCCACACTAAGACACACTACTGGATTGGTACCCTCCCCTGACAAAACCCTGTCTAACCTCTCGGCTACATGCCCTATCCCAGCCCCAGGAAAACACACCCTAGTCCTACGTTTCCTATCTCTCGCACAAAAAGCCCTATCCATAAACCTCACCTGGCTGTCCCCAACTACCACGACCTTACCTGTGGGCAGGGTTTGTACAACTGCCCTTTCCTCTCCTTGATCCATACCGTCCTGCCTCTTCTCTTCCTCGCCAGCTTCCTGCAGCACCTGGTAAGGGTTACTACACTCCACACCCTGGTCAGCTTTCCTGAGCCTGACCCTAGTCCCCTTGGAGACAACCACTCTCCACGCCTGCTCCTCCTTCGCAGGTGTCCTGCTAGGCAGGACACCTACCTGAAGGAGCTCCGTCCTGAGGGCTTCATTTTCCCCCTTTAGAGTGTCAACCTCACTCCTCAACTGCCCCAGCTGCCTTAACAGAGTGGCAAGGAGGTCGTCTTTCCCCACACTCCCCTCCTCTTCCCCCACGACACAACGATCCAAAGCGGCCATTTTCCTTGGTCTCTAACGGGAGCACAAGGAAAGAAGAAAACACGAAGATCGGGTCACCCGACCATCTGACCTGACCACCAACCGTTGTGTGCTATTTAAAGATTAGTAGGGTTTTATATCTAGAAGTGTAAGTAACAAGAGTGCAGAGGTCTTATTGCAACTATATCTTGCGCTAGTTAGGCCGCACCTCGATTATGCGTTCAGTTCTGGTGCCCCTATTATAGAATGGATATAAATTCACTAGAGTCGGTGCAGCGAAGAATGACAAAAATGATTCAGGGACTTAGAAACCTTCCATATCAGGATAGGTTAAAGAAACTTAACTTGCATTCCCTAGAAAGACGAAGAGTGCGGGGAGATATGATAGAAGTGTTTAAGTGGGTGAAAGGAATCAATAAAGGGGATATAGATAAAGTTCTTATAATATCCGAGCAGGATAGGACTCGGAGCAACGGATTCAAGTTGGATAAGTTTAGGTTTAGGAGGGAGATAGGAAGAAACTGGTTCACAAATAGGGTGGTGGACGAGTGGAACAAGCTTAGCAACTTTGTAGTAAGTGCGGGAACTCTGGAAAGTTTCAAAAGGAGGCTAGATAGATTCATGGATGATAGAGAGTGGTAGTAACTCTCGACAGGAGCTGCCATGCACAGGCCAACCGGCCTATTGCAGACTCCTTATTTGCTTATGTTCTTATGTTCTTATGTTCTGACCATTGTGGACCTGGTCTCACCCTCCTCTGTATATATACACCTTGGTTTGTATTTCTCTTTAGTCTGTACTCACCCCTGAAGATGTGAATTACACGAAAGCGCTTAGATGTGAATTACACGAAAGTGCTTGGGAACTTCGTGTTTTTTTCTTTCCTTGTGGTTATCAGCATATACCTAGATCACGCGCACCTACAGTGATTTACTTGCATATATATATATATATATATATATATATATATATATATATATATATATATATATATATATATATATATATATATATATATATATATATATATATATATATATATATATATATGGTATACAGTGGTATACAGTATGCTGTGTGTGTATATTGTCCATGAGTAGTTTTCTTAGGTACCTATGTAAACATGTTTTTCAATGCGTATGAAACAGAGAATTTACTGAGGAGTATTACGACGGCGGGTGACGATACAACAGACCACAAGGCGGCTATCCCCACACTATTTATCTCACGGTAATCCCTGCTGTCCCATAACTGCCACGCCTTGTATTGTCAGCTTCCTAGAATCTGGCGAGGATGCCAGCGCCACCGGGTATGGTTAACCCAGCACTTCTGAACCTCCGCAAGAAGTAATGGTCACCACACAACGTTAATCTCACTGATATCTACGTATCTCTCCAGTAAATCGCCTGAATTTCTCTTGTGTTTTTAGATCTATTTATGGATACTTGTTTTCAGTGTCGAGAACCTAGGTCACACACAAACACACACGTATGTACTTTTTTTTGTTTTGTCAGCTTTGCCCTTGACTACCGGGATTTCCTGGCTAGTGTCTCCGTGTCTGACTGAGTCGTGGTGCAGTAGCTGGGAGGGTGTGTCATGTTGGTACTGCTGCTAGCCTGCCATTACTACACTGAGTCTTGCTGCTTAGGTCACGTTCTACGTTTTCTTGTCTTATAGACTCTAGTCTCTGTCATTGTGCTCAGGTATCTCTCTCTCTCTCTCTTCCTGACGACAAGAAGTAGCTGTTAGCTACAGCACATTTAAGCCTTACAACACAATAACGTCAGCGCTTGTGGCCCTGACTTTAGTTTGGATATTCGTCTTCCGGCTGCCTCGTTAGCAGGTCGGACGCGGCTTAGAGTATAAGGCGGGACTGTGTACTTTGTTTCATTGTCATAAATAATAAAAGAGGGCGCAGTCTGAAATTTGGACGTCACCTTTAGAACTGTCGCACTTTTTTTTTGGTGGCTGAATAGATAGTGAACTTATTGTGTTTTTGTGACCGGATTTATTATTTTCAGACAGACAGACAAATTTATTTGGCTCAGACTTTTACAAAGTATGGAACACAGCTCCTTAACAGAACACTCACGTATCAGAATAGCAATAAACAATTAATACATTTACAATATCAAAATATGATTATAGTTATTTAAGTAATTCCTCATATATATTGGTATGAATTACAGTACCTCGTTATCTACCTGAACATACATATTACAAGCTCCACAAACACAGACGTTTTCGTCAAGTATTGGTGTAGTTATTTATAAGTCTGCGTCAGTAAGGGTGTCATACAGGATTATGTTGTACCAGAAAGTTTTGGTCGTATTAAAACAGGAAACGTAATCGTGTGTCATTTGGAATTACTGTATCTGTTTATATCAAAACAGTTAATGTGTCAATGTGCCACTATTGTATCTTACAACTGCTCGTGTATGATCTTTTGTTGTATCCTTATGTGTCTAACTGTGTCAACTGAATTAAGGTAGTATTTACTTAATATTGCAGTTATTTTCTTCTGTGTTACACGGAGTTTATGCAATGCCGTGCTGAGTTAAACAGCATTATCTGTAACTCGTGTTATGGCTTTACTAACTGCAGAAATGGGGAATCTGTCTAACTCTGTTCTGTATTTGATATGAATATGGGTTGTATTTATCGCTGTGCCGTATTATTTGTTTTACATAGCTAAATACGTTATATATATGTATTTAATTTTTAGTCCTTATAACACACGGATTGAACATATAATCAACGACCTCACCAGCCAGGACTCGAATCCTAGATCTTAAGAGTGTGACCAAGCAACGTTACCCACCATGCCACAAGAACACTAGAAGTTATCCTAGACTGTTTTATTTCACACAAAGCCTGTTCATCGAGCTAATGGCGCCGTGAACCTCCCAATGGGGATTGCCCGTGCCATTTATGTGGTGGGAGTAGCATTTTACCGAATCCAGCTGGTATGAAACACGAGGAACCATATATATTGAATTTTTAGTCCTTATAGCACGCGGACTTAAAAACATAAGAACATAAGAATGGAGGAAACTGCAGCGGGCCTATTGACCCATACTGGGCAGTCCCTTTTATACCCAACCCCTATTGCTCATATAAGCATCCAACCTATGTTTGAAGCTATCCAGCGTATTAGAGTTAATGATGATATTTGGTTACTTGTTCTACTCGTCCACTACTCTATTTCCAAACCAATGTTTACCTATTTCGCGCCTAAATCTAAACTTGACTAATTTAAAACCATTGTTATGTGTTTGCTACTAGTTGGATAGTTTGAGTACCTTTGTAATGTCCCCTTTGTTTAACTCGGACTTCAATTTATACACCTCTATCATGTCGCCCCTCACGCTACGTCTCTCGAGGGAGTGCAAATTAAGATGCTTTAACCTGTCTCTGTACTCAAGGTTCCTAATGCCCGGGATTAGTCTTGTCATTCTCCTCTGAATTCTTTCCAATGATTCTATATCCATTCTGTAAAACGGTGACCAGAACTGAACTGCGTAATCCAGGTGAGGTCTCACAAGCGCTAGATATAATCGTAAGATGACCTCGCTAGTCTTGTAACTAACACTCCTTTGTATGAACCCAAGTACTTTATTAGCCTTGTTATGGGCAAAAATACATTGTTTACTTGGCTTAAGATTCCTACTTATCATTACTCCTAAATCTCTCTCGCGGTCGGATTCCACAATGGCATTGTTGTTCACCTGGAAACTGATTTACCTGTTTACATCTCCTATACTGAGTACTTTACATTTGTCCACATTGAATTTCATCTGCCATTTTTCCGATCATTCGAAAAATTTGTTTAGATATTCCTGTAGTTTTGCAGAATCCTCTTCAGATTTAATTACACGTCCTATTTTAGTGTCATCATCAAATTTACTTATGTTGCTGTCTATGCCTATATCTATGTCATTTATGTATATAATAAATAATAATGGTCCAAGTACTGAGCCTTGGGGAACTCCACTAGTGACGTTGCTCCAATGCAATTTAGTGCCGTTTATGCTCACTCGCTGTTTCCTGTCCTGTAACCACGCCTAATCCATTTAAGGATATTTCTTTTCATGCCATGCGCTTCTACCTTTCTAATTAGTCTTTCGTGGGGGACTCTGTCGAAGGCTTTGCTAAAGTCGAGATATACCACATCATAATTGTGCCCCTCGCCCACCGATTCGAAAACTGATGAAAAGAATGTTAATCGATTAGTTAGACATGAACGCCCGCTTGTGAAGCCATGTTGGGAATCATTGATCAACTTGTGCTTCTCCAGGTGGTTTCGAATAGAGCTTGAAATGATTGATTCTAGTAATTTGCCTACTATTGATGTTAGATTGATTGGGCGGTAGGCAGAGGATAGTGATCTATCCCCTTTCTTGAAAATCGGTAATACATTCTCTATCCTCCAGGATTCTTTTACTACACCTGTTTTTAATGACATGTTAAACAACTTTGCTAAGGGGATACTAAGCATTTCCTTACATTCCTTTTGTTCTCTGGCAAATATCTCATCGGGACCAGGTGACTTATTAGGCTTTAGTTTGTCTATTTGCTTAATAACATCGTTACTAGTCACTACTATCTCGCTTAATTTGTTTTCTTCACTATTTCTGAATAGAGTCGGAGCCTCGGGTATCATGTTTAAATTTTCAGTGGTGAAAACTGTTGAAAAATATTTATTCAGATCATTGGTCATTTCTCCGTCGTTATCAGTTAGCTCGCCGGTATCTGACTGTATTGGTCCAATCTTATCTCGTGTTTTAGTTTGATACATTTGGTAGAATCCTTTGGGGTTTGTCTTCGCCTCCCTTGCTATCTTCAGTTCATTATTCCTCTTTGCTTTTCTTTTTTCGGTCTTAACCCTACCGGCCAATACCTTAAAATACTCCCGGAGGTAAATTTCCCCTCGGCTTATCCTTCTACCTATAGCCTTCCTTTGGCCAAAAATGTTCTTTAAATAATTATTTATCCATTTAGGGTCATTGTTGTCTGACCTGAGTTTTTTGTATGGTATGTTCTGCCTTTGTGCATTAAGTAACTCATTATTTAAATTGTCGTGGAACTCGACAATCTCAGATCTCGTTATCAGGTCGGTGGCATCTGTCAGGTTCATGCCCAAGCGCAACACCCTCTCTCTCAGCTGCCTCTTTAATCTATCAAAGTTTGCCCTTCTGAAATCTGGAACTTTAATGGAATTTTCCTTACGTCTGACCTGAAAATCTAACTGGAATCTAATTTCTTTGTGATCGCTGTTTGCAAGTTCGTTCCCTACCTCGACATTGCTAATGAGGTTTTCTCTGTTCGACAATACTAAATCGAGTATATTATTACCCCCGGGTGGGCTCGGTTATATGTCCTGGATCGTTTCGAGGTTATCCTCTGATACTGAGTTACCCATAAGGTCAGTCCAATCTATTTGGCCAAGGTTAAAATCGCCTACTATACAGACTTTGTTGTGTATGGAAGCCCTGCGCATTTCAACCCAGATAAGTCGCTCATTAACTCTATCAAGATTAGGAGGTCTATATATTACTCCTATGATTAATTTTTCCCTACCGTCGATTAATTCTATCCAAATTGTTTTTGTATTCTGCTCAGTTTTTATTTCCTTATATATTTCACACTTCAGATTATCCCTGACATAGATTGCTACTCCGCCTCCTTTCCTGGTCTGCCTATCGGTATGGAACAATTTGTAACCCGCAATTTGGTATTCGACCGGCAACTAACGTGAGTCTAGGTTGATCCATGTTTCAGTGAATGCTATTATATCGATTTTTTCGGTACATAACAAGGCCCTAATATCATTCCTTTTGTTTCTCATACTTCTACTCTTCGCATAGTATACATTTAAGTTAGTCGTCTTCTGAGTTCTCTCTTTACAGCGTTTAGATTTTAACTCCCTGTCTAATTTAGTTTTGTCATCATTCCTAACACTATTTCCCTGTAATCTTTCACTTTGTTTACCCGCTCCCACTGCAATCTCCTCCACCTTCGTGCCCATATGTTCCCCTAGCAGTTTAAAGGCTTCGATATCCTTTGAACTGCCCTCTCAAGAGACCCAGCCAGGGTTGCCGCCCCATCCCTAGACAGGTGCACCCTATCCCTAGCATAAAGGTCCCTTCTGCCGTATAAGCTGTCGCAGTTGTCAATGAATGGGACTGATATTGACTTGCAATATCTGTCAAGACGGTTATTGACTCCAACCGCCCTTGACAACCATTCACTGCCAAGTCTCCTTCTAGGCAGGACACGGCATATGATTGGGATACCTCCCCTAGTCCTAATACGCTCTGTAGCTGCCTTGAACTTATCAAGTAGCTCCTCGCTCCCACACTGGCCAATATCATTGCCTCCTGCACTGAGGCAAATAATGAGTTTGTTCCCATTACCAGACAAGATATTGTCCATCCTCTCAATTATATCCCCCACCCCAGCTCCTGGCAAACACACCCTCATCCTATTTTTGCCCAAGTACCTTACCTGAGTCACCAACAATTAAAGTTTTTATACCTTCCTTGTCAGCCCTGTCCCTGACTGTACTAACATTCAATTCATCTATCACTGCACTAACGCCCAATTCGTCTATTAAGGGACTAAACGAGTTGGTACACTTAGCTGTTGATGTAGTTGTTGACGTATCCTTGGTGTGTTTTTTCATCACCAGTTTGGTCTTCCCCCTCCTCACAACCTTCCACTCGTCTAATTATCGTCAGACATGGGCTTTCCTTGTCTCGCCTCTTCCTTCATCCTCGCCATCTCTTCCTTTAATTTCAGGTTCTCCAACGTAACCCTCTCCAGCTTGGCCCACAAACTCACACACCCGAGACCACACATAGCACTGGCCATATCTGATAATTATCCCTCGGGAGCTAACCCTGCCATGACCTTTCCCCTAGTGAGGTCAGAACACAACTTGAACATATTATCAACGACCTCACAAGAAAACATGAAATTCCCAAGCGCTTTCGTGTAATTCAAATCTTCTGGGGTGAGTACAGATTAAGGAGAAATACATAACAAGGCATATATATACAGTAGAGGAGAGTAAGATCAAGTCCCTAGGGGACAGTGAGTGTCCACAATGGTCTGGTCACTAGGTAGTGACTCTACTAATCTTCATAAGCACCACAGCAGTCGGTAGTCAGGTCAGAGGGTAAGATGTCCCAACCTTCTCATCTGGTTACAAATCTTCTTAATTACGAAATTATCCAGTTTTATTCATATATATACTTGCATATATATATATATATATATATATATATATATATATATATATATATATATATATATATATATATATATATCTTAATAAAATCACAGGAAGAAATGTGTGATTTTATCAAGATTTATCTTATCACGTTTTCATTGTGGATTTACATGATATATATATATATATATATATATATATATATATATATATATATATATATATATATATATATATATATATATATATATATATATATATATATATATATATATATATGTGTATTGTTACGCCGTCTGTTAATTTACTTTAATATCCAGGTTCTAGGCCTAACCAAACAAAAAAAGTGAAGTAAATTAGAAGGGAATGAAAATAAATAAAGTAAACCTTTAAGAATTTAAGTAAATTAAATATTAACACAATAAAGAGCCTCGTAGGCTGTCACAACAAATTGATTCACTATCGAAACCTTTAAGACACAAATGATACTAAACATCGAAACATCAAAAGAATAAAAATAAAGCATTGGATTACGTTAACACTTCGTAAACATATAAAATAACTAACACTGAAATTAACTAACGTGACACAACACTGAATTACTTAAATATAACTAAGCAAGCACTGATGGACACATAAGAGACATAAATAGGTACTCACATAGATATACCACATTGGTGGCGACAGGAACAACACAGAAATAAAATAAAGTATAAGTAACAGGTGACAGGTGTCACTCAAAACAAAGTGAAGTGAAGGACAAGAGGACTGGACTGAACTTTGTCTACAGGTGGAGTACTATATATAGGGTCGTTTCCAGCCAATGAGACCAGCCTGTGAAACATGGGTCGTTTAACGATGCAGATGGTCGTTAGAGAAACAAAGAATGCTTGTTACAATACTAGATGAAGAAATATGATGGGCTTGAACAAATAATAACAGTTAAAACCTTAATTGCACAGGGTTAGGTGACTAGATTATGTAATAGTAAATATAACACATCATTACAGGAATAATATGGAACAACATGGAAGCATGTTGTAAAAAAAATAGAAAAATACGACATGGTCGTAACAATATATATATATATATATATATATATATATATATATATATATATATATATATATATATATATATATATATATATATATATATATATATATACAGGGTGTCCCATAAATTTCCATACATAGGAAAAATAAATTTTATATGAAAATCCATTTTTATTTATATAATATGCTCTACATGACTACCATTCTGTTGAAAACACTCTTCAATGCGTGTCCTCCACTGCTGAAGAACACGTTCAAGCACAGCTGGAGTTATGCTTGTAATGGCGTTGGTGATACGTTGTATGGAAACTTATGGGACACCCTGTGTATATATATATATATATATATATATATATATATATATATATATATATATATATATATATATATATATATATATATATATATATATATATATATATATATATATATATATATATATATATATATATATATATATATATATATATTTATATATTTATATATTTATATATTTTTATATATATATATATATATCTTGATAAAATCACACGGGAAAATGGAAACAACGGAGTACCTTAGCTTTCGTCTTTATTCAAGACATCTTCAGAGGCAACTAGATTACATGGACAGAGAGAGGCTTAAATATACAGGGTGACCTAAAAACATGAGGTCAGGTCATAATGATGACATCCACTAATCCCCACACCAACACAACCGTAGAGGAGCTTAAGAGAAGGGTGGTGACGTGACTAGACAGGTCAGGTCAGAAAAAAGGGACCCACAAAATAACTGTCATACATCAAGATCAAAGGTTTTCAAAGCAGTTTTAACCTTGGGCCACTGACAAATAAATTTATGTAACATATTATCAGTTTTGAACTGACCATCACTAAGGTTTATTGATTTTAATTCCTTAATCAAACTAGCTTCAACCAGAAGTCTTTCTGTGACACAAGATGATTTGAATACTTCTAAGCTTTTTTCCCAAGCAATGGGGTGATTATTATTCCTAACATGAACGAACAAGGCACTGCTTTCAGATGCAGTTCTGATATTGTACTTATGTTGTTTGATTCTGAGCTGCAGTGTTTTTCCTGTCTGACCTACATAATTACAATTACATTGGCTACATGGAATACAATAAACACTTCCATTTACATTCAAACTTGGGCTATTCCTTATTAACATATTGGTAATGGTTGAGTCATACTTGAAAACAACATTAATATTTAGAAGCTTGAGGGACCGAACTAAAGGGACAAATTCATCACGATAGGGCAGAGTCAAAATATTCTTAAGTGTAGGAACTTGTCTGGTTACAGAGGAATGAAAGGATTTTTTAGCCCTTTTAAAGCAACGATCAACAAACACAGAAGGGTACCCAAGTTTCTGTGCAATAGAACGAATGTGTTTAAATTCGTCGTCAATAAATTCAGAGTCACAAATACGCAGACATCGTAGGAACATAGCCGAATTTAAACACATTCGTTCTATTGCACAGAAACTTGGGTACCCTTCTGTGTTTGTTGATCGTTGCTTTAAAAGGGCTAAAAAATCCTTTCATTCCTCTGTAACCAGACAAGTTCCTACACTTAAGAATATTTTGACTCTGCCCTATCGTGATGAATTTGTCCCTTTAGTTCGGTCCCTCAAGCTTCTAAATATTAATGTTGTTTTCAAGTATGACTCAACCATTACCAATATGTTAATAAGGAATAGCCCAAGTTTGAATGTAAATGGAAGTGTTTATTGTATTCCATGTAGCCAATGTAATTGTAATTATGTAGGTCAGACAGGAAAAACACTGCAGCTCAGAATCAAACAACATAAGTATAATATCAGAACTGCATCTGAAAGCAGTGCCTTGTTCGTTCATGTTAGGAATAATAATCACCCCATTGCTTGGGAAAAAAGCTTAGAAGTATTCAAATCATCTTGTGTCACAGAAAGACTTCTGGTTGAAGCTAGTTTGATTAAGGAATTAAAATCAATAAACCTTAGTGATGGTCAGTTCAAAACTGATAATATGTTACATAAATTTATTTGTCAGTGGCCCAAGGTTAAAACTGCTTTGAAAACCTTTGATCTTGATGTATGACAGTTATTTTGTGGGTCCCTTTTTTCTGACCTGACCTGTCTAGTCACGTCAACACCCTTCTCTTAAGCTCCTCTACGGTTGTGTTGGTGTGGGGATTAGTGGATGTCATCATTATGACCTGACCTCATGTTTTTAGGTCACCCTGTATATTTAAGCCTCTCTCTGTCCATGTAATCTAGTTGCCTCTGAAGATGTCTTGAATAAAGACGAAAGCTAAGGTACTCCGTTGTTTCCATTTTCCCGTGTGATTTTATCAAGATTTATCTTATCCACGTTTTCATTGTGGATTTACATGAAATATATATATATATATATATATATATATATATATATATATATATATATATATATATATATATATATATATATATATATATATATATATATATATATATATATATATATATATATATACATATATATGCATGTAAACCCTGTAGGTGCGCGTGATCCACGTATATGCTGATAACCACAAGGAAACAAGAAAACACGAAGTTCCCAAGTGTTTTCATGTAATTCACATCTTCACGGGTGAGTACAGACTAAGGAGAAATACTTGACAAGGCTAATATATACATGTTGACAGATTCGGTATGTTTAATGAGACTGGATTCTAAAATTTTCCTACTGAAAATTGAATTACAAGGTAATATTGAGGAGGCATTATCCCAGTCAATGCAATGCTTTTTATCTCTCATATGAATGAACAGAGCATTGGTTTCCTGGCCTGTCCTAACACTATATTTATGCTGTTTAAGTCTTGTTATAAGATCTTTACCCATCTGGCCTAAGTAGAACATATTACATTCCTTGCAAGGAACCTTGTAAATGCAGCCGCCTGCATTGTTGGGGGAGTTCTTAATTAACATTTGTTTTGCAGTGCATGAGTTTTCAAAGGCCACATTAACATTCCAGGTTTTCAGTTGTACAGGAATTTGAGAGAATTTTTTGTTAAATGGTAATAATAAGAGATTCTTAATGTCATGGGTTGGCTTAGGATCAGTTCTATAAAAAGATTTCTTGGTAATGTTAAGGCATTTGTCTATAAAAGACCTAGGGTACTTAAGGTTCAAGCCAATATTATATATAGATTTTTATTCCTCATCAATGAATTCAGGATTACATATTCTTAGAGCACGTAAGAACATTGATGAGAATACTGTCTGTTTGACTCTGTTATGGTGGACAGAATAATAATGAATGTATGAACACATATTAGTAGGTTTCCTATAAATACTGAACTTAAAGGTGTTACCTATTCTGTGGATCAGACAGTCTAGGAACGATAATTTGCAGTCATTCTCTAATTCCCGCTGTCCCCCTGGGACTTGATCTCACTCTCCTCTACTGTATATATGAGTCTTGTCAAGTATTTCTCCTTAATCTTTACTCACCTCTGAAGATGTGAACTACATGAAAGTGCTTGGGAACTTCGTGTTTTCTTTTTTCCTTGTGGTTATCAGCATATATATATATATATATATATATATATATATATATATATATATATATATATATATATATATATATATATATATATATATATATATATATATATATATATATTGTTACGAACCACGCCATCTATTGATATGATCTACCTACCCAGCACCACGAGCAACGCCATCTAGGGACGAAACCCGAGTATGACTAGTCTTAGTTACCACTCCGGGGTTTCCCTTCTCCATATCCTGGTTGTTGTGTCACCTCCTCCAAGTCTTCCTCATCAGCTCCAGTTCGAGGAGAGTTCAGTTCACTCTGGGAAGTGACCACACTAGGATCACCTATCCTGGAAACCTACGGCACAGTGACTACCTACCATCTTCTTCAATACTCAGCCTTACTCGTCAGCCATCTCAGCTCCGCACTTAAGTATTTGTTATCCTATATTGCCTCCCCCTCCACTTGCTTCAAAATTGTTGTATGTTGTATAAATATGTATATACTGTTAAGCCAATGTTGCGTATGTTTAGGTTAAGTATGGTTAAGGGTAAATTATAGAAAGCTGAATATTTTGTTAAGGAATTTATGGTACTTTATTATACACAACAAAAACTCGCATCCTTTGTCTACCCTTTTATAGTCCGATTGTCTTTGTTTTTTTATTGTTGTTGCCTGTTGGGATCTGGGTAGACTTTTAACTATATTCTAAATCCCTCGTAACAATATATATATATATATATATATATATATATATATATATATATATATATATATATATATATATATATATATATATATAAAAAAAAAAATATATATATATATATATATATATATATATATATATATATATATATATATATATATATATATATATATATATATATATATATATATACTAGCGGAATCGCCTCCCTCCTGGAGGCTCTTTCGCTAGGCCATGGTAGGACGCCGCCCTCCAGGAGGCTTCACTTTGTCTCACTGTAGTGCATTAGGGTAGACCACATTTTTGGTTTTGCCATTAGCAGCAAGTATGTACAGATTTTTGCCAGTTCCCACTCTGGAGCAGCCAACATAGAACTGTCCATGAGAGAAGCAAGGAAACACCAGGTTTAGGCCAACCATCTTTAGGGACTGTCCCTGGCGTTTGTAGATGGTCATAGCAAAGCTCACTTTAACCGGGAACTGAATTCGCTTGAACTCAAATGGCAGGTCAGTGGTGATGAGAGGTATCCTTCGTATAAAATGCAAAATAAAGCCCTCAGAATTATCCTAGGATGTCCCATGAGCACTAAAGTACTTAATATGAGGAAAGAACTAGGTATACCCAGTGTTAAAGATAGAATAATTGAAGTCAACCTCATGATAGCCCTGAGGCTTCTGCGTGGTGATCCTGATAGCATTGTTTCCTTAAAATTGATAGAATGTATGAACCATGGGACTGTTGAGTCTAAATGGATCCACACTACAGCTACACATATGAAGATGTATGGACTAGACCACCTGTACAAAGTTGAGACACAACAGCACTTCCTGCCACCCTGGCTGACAGTTCCCTTCGATATCACAATACCGACATATCCCCCTAAAAAATTAATTATACAAAGTATTTATCTCCAACAATGCCAAAGTGAGAGCTCTTGAACACATACACACTCTATAGACTGATGATAATATCACACAGACCATCTACACTGATGGATCTCTTAACACCGCCTGTGGGAGGGCTGGAAGTGCTATTGTTGTGACTCAACCTGACGGTAATAAAAAAGAGAAATGAGTTAGAATTAACAAATGGGCATCCACTCTACTAACTAAATTAGTTGCCATACTCACAGCTATTAAATTCATTGAAACCACTGTTACTGATAGTCTCATCATCACTGACTCTCTATCCTCACTACTTGCCCTTGACACCCTCGACTTAATTTGTCATGCTCTTGTCTCTGAAGCCAGACACAAATATGAGTGCCTTGTTGATCGGGGTGTCAAGGTCAAACTGTTGTGGATCCCTTCTCACATAGGCCTCATAAAACATGACAGAGTTGATGCCCTCGCCAAACTCGCGTCTAACAAAGACACCGTTGAATACAATTTGGGTCTGTCAAAAAGAACCCTTAAAACTGTAATTGGGAAAGAACTTATTGATGAGTTTGACCCAAGTAGACTCGTGCAAACATGCACTAGTCAATCCATAGTTTACCATGATGAGATGTATCAAGTGAAACATGTATATTGAGCAAGTAACAAGATCACTAGATTACAAAATGTTGTAACCGGTATTAAGGTTAGGATATAAGTACCTTTGGCAGTATGTTCCTTAAGCAGATGTAAACAAAACTAAATGTAAAGTGTGTGGCCAGACATATGGCCACACACATGAACACTACGTCCTCGACTGTGTGAAGATAGAACCTTTAAGGGACAGGTCCAAGCACACTGTGTGTGAAATGGCAGAACACTTCATCTCTAATGGCAAGAGAGCCGACATATTAAGATTGCATCCACTGTTTTGCACTTAGTAACTATATCAGTTCTCATATATAGAACCAAATACGCAATGTGCTTGAATACTTCTCACGTAAATGTGAATAACAAAGTGTGAGGCCAGACATACTGCCTCACACGCCTGTACTCACGCATTTGTGAATAAGTTACCCCTTATGTATATAACTAAACAAATAATGTAATTAAAATACTGTCTAACATTCAGTGCCATAACATCCTGACAAACGGGGGTTAATTATTATGACCCGTTGTAAACTACTCTGTAATCCTTTTGCGCTACCGCTCACAGGATGAGTGTGGGATGCACAATAAAGTTGCCGCTGTAAGCGGCAAAATCAAATCAAAATGAATATAACAACATCCATCATGACTACAAAAACATCATCCATCATCACTACATATAACACCATCCATCTTCACTACACCATCCATCATCACTACATATAACACCATCCATTATCACTACATATAACAGCACCCATCATCACTACATATAACATCATCCATCATCACTACATATAACACCATCCATCTTCACTACACCATCCATCATCACTACATATAACACCATCCATCATTACTACATATAACACCACCCATCATCACTACATGTCAACATCCATCATGACTACAAAAACATCATCCATCATCACTACATATAACACCATCCATCATCACTACATATAACACCATCCATCATCACTACAGATCGGTAAAGTAGTTTCCGAGATTCTCGTGCAGACACACACACACACAAACAAACAAACAAACACACAGACATACTTCTTTGTTTTATATATATAGATAATGATTTATAAACCGTTATTCTGTTTCATTGTGACGTCACATGTCAACATCTTGCTAACAGAAGTGCTAATACCTAATTGATCTCTGACGACGAAGTCTTTTCCATAGAGAAAATTAACTTGAGTATCGTATATGTTGGACTGTAGAAGTTAATTGTTAATTTGTGACACCTTGTCTTTTAGCTCTGCAGATACGAGGGTCATCTGACTTCATGCTGTGGTTGACTATAAAATTTCTTTTTTCGCTTTGTGCCAAGAGGCGCTTCCGTACCACGATGCTGTGATTAGCTGTAGGAAAACTTAAATCATCCACCAACATGCTGTGTTTAGCTGTAGGACGACTTAACTCATCTACCAGCATGCTGTGTTTAGCTGTAGGAAAACTTAAATCACCTACCAACATGCTGTGTTTAGCTGTAGGAAGACTTAGATCATCTACCAACATGCTGTGTTTAGCTGTAGGAAAACTTAAATCACCTACCAACATGCTGTGTTTAGCTGTAGGAAGACTTTACTCATCTACCAGCATGCTGTGTTTAGCTGTAGGAAAACTTAAATCATCCACCAACATGCTGTGTTTAGCTGTAGGAAGACTTAACTCATCTACCAGCATGCTGTGTTTAGCTGTAGGAAAACTTAAATCACCTACCAACATGCTGTGTTTAGCTGTAGGAAGACTTAGATCATCTACCAACAAGCTGTGTTTAGCTGTAGGAAGACTTAGATCATCTACCAACATGCTGTGTTTAGCTGTAGGAAGACTTACCTCATGTACCAACAAGCTGTGTTTAGCTGTAGGAAGACTTATCTCATGTACCAACAAGCTGTGTTTAGCTGTAGGAAGACTTACCTCATGTACCAACAAGCTGTGTTTAGCTGTAGGAAGACTTACCTCATGTACCAACAAGCTGTGTTTAGCTGTAGGAAGACTTATCTCATGTACCAACAAGCTGTGTTTAGCTGTAGGAAGACTTACCTCATGTACCAACAAGCTGTGTTTAGCTGTAGGAAGACTTACCTCATGTACCAACAAGCTGTGTTTAGCTGTAGGAAGACTTACCTCATGTACCAACAAGCTGTGTTTAGCTGTAGGAAGACTTACCTCATGTACCAACAAGCTGTGTTTAGCTGTAGGAAGACTTATCTCATGTACCAACAAGCTGTGTTTAGCTGTAGGAAGACTTACCTCATGTACCAACATGCTGTGTTTAGCTGTAGGAAGACTTACCTCATGTACCAACAAGCTGTGTTTAGCTGTAGGAAGACTTACCTCATGTACCAACATGCTGTGTTTAGCTGTAGGAAGACTTACCTCATGTACCAACAAGCTGTGTTTAGCTGTAGGAAGACTTACCTCATGTACCAACAAGCTGTGTTTAGCTGTAGGAAGACTTACCTCATGTACCAACAAGCTGTGTTTAGCTGTAGGATGACTTACCTCATGTACCAACAAGCTGTGTTTAGCTGTAGGAAGACTTACCTCATGTACCAACAAGCTGTGTTTAGCTGTAGGAAGACTTACCTCATGTACCAACAAGCTGTGTTTAGCTGTAGCCTGTACATGTACAAGGTTGACTTAGCATCAAATTGAGTCTAGTTTTATACTGTAAATGCGAGGATGAGCTCTATACAATATTTAGTTTTGGAAATACGTAGTTCACATGCGCTATCTTAATTAAGTTCAGTTGTACGAAAAGGATCACATAAAACTGTGCTATTATTTACTGATAAAACTAAAGGGAACATATACTGTTGTGTGTAGCTGGAACACTACCTTTTAGTTATTTCCGTCTTTATTAAGTTCATGATAAATATAGTTCCTCGGTTTTTTACTTAAGTTGACAATTGTAATTAATTTCGGCATATTTAGTCAAATTTATACTTGGTAAGCACTCTGATGTTACGTATGTAAAATATTCGTAAATAAATTTTCCTAAATAATTTTTATTCATTCCAAAGTACGGATAAGGGCTTCAGAATGCTACTTAATACCCGGGAAGATGAAGCCCCTGAAATAAACAACAACAATAAGCAAACTTCTTAATTGTTCCTGGTTCATCCAAATCTAGAATTATCCAAAATTTTGCTGTATTTCTTGCATACTGTTGCAATGATTCGTTGCAACGCGAATTCAATTGCAGAAATCGTCGACTTGGAAAGCGACGAGGTTTAATGTAGCGCAAGAATACTGTGCCCGGGTTGGTATTGATCAGTGTTGTATCAACTTCCCCTCTCCGCTCCATTAACTTGATATACAGTGATTAATTAATCCCATAACGTAACTGAAGAAATTAAAACCCAATTCAATTAAAAGTTTGAATGTAGGATTTATAATCGAATGATTTTTTTTATTGGAAATATCACTCTTGATTGAGAAATGGGAGATGATGCGCAAAGAGAGTGAGAGACTCTCAATAAATTATCTACATCGTCATGCCTGACTTGCTTTCATATCGAGAGTCGTAAATTTCATCTTGAGAATAACTGAGGCATGAACCTCGTACCAGAAAACGTGCGAGGTACGAGGGAGGGGAGCACCTCACTCACCTCCGCTCTCTTGTGACAAAATTACTACGTGATCATTCCAACATTCTCCTGCACTGTCTTTAACTAGAGATATAATCTGGTCCTGATTTTGCTTGTGGAAATATATATACTACAAGTTTTATTTCGATTTATACACCTTCTCTTAATTATTTTTGTACCTTTGGATAGATAATATATTTAATTTCAACAGCTTACCACGATAACAAATGAAAGTAAGAAACATTTAACCCACGTCCTCGGTCTCTTCAAGATCAGGAAATATCGTAAAGGTGTAATGAATTTCAGGCAGGGACAGATTATCAGAGACCTGACCACCTGCAGGTGGCAATGATTACCAGATAAGGTCAACCTCCGTGTCACAACTTCGTTTATCAGCTGACTACATATTTCTTATTTTATGTTTATTTTATTCCCTCTCGCTGTTATTGAATATGTAAGTTCGATTTCAAAGTTAATTCGTGGAAATGTAAGTCAGAGGCAAAATCAATTTCTCAAAACGAAATTCAATCTTGCGTGAAGAGTATGGTTATTAATAATGGCGTGTACCGTGAAGTGGCTCTACTTAATGGCAGTCAGAGGGAAAAATCAAAATGTAAACTTCATTAATTAATTTTAGCGGTTGTGGGATGTTCACACAAGTTTAAACCAAAACTAAGTCAAAAAATGTTTCTCATCCCTTACCAGATTTTAGCTGCATCTGGCCTTTCTTGAAAGCTCCCAAGAGCTTAACACACACCCATACTAAATATCATGTGACCTAAATACGTCTCCGAGTATTTGACAAGAAAGGCATACATTTGAATATGAATTATGATTTGACGGTGAAAATACAAGGCACGCTCATCCTTGAATTAAAAGTCAACATGTGGTCCACCTTCTGCTTGTCACAGATACAATCAGGTATTTTGTCTCTATATTTCACGTTGTGTGCTTTCCCTCTTAACTTTTAACATAACTATTTCCGTAATATATCTATGAATGTGTTAGGTTCAAAAATCGAATTCACTCACTGAACGAAAAGAATACGTCCACAACGCGCTATGGACGTTTTCCAAATAATCAGAAAGCAAAATTTTGCGCAGTGGGTTTTCCCAACAGCCACAGCCTAGCCTAACCTAACCTAACCACAACGAGCATACATACAGTACAGCACACACACACACACACACACACACACACACACATATATATATATATATATATATATATATATATATATATATATATATATATATATATATATATATATATATATATATATATATATATATATATATATTCCACCCTGGCACCTACTTATAATCCCCCCACAAATCAACAGGAGCGAGGAGGGCAGCGAGCTTAAGGGAACCTAGAGTCCTAGAAGGTGGGAAAGCAAAGGAACCTGAACCCTCACTATTGCTTTGTCCCAGTTGGATCAGAGTTCCTGAATGAGCTAGGCTCTAGGCATTGAGCTGGCTTTTCCAGTGCCTCAGCATAGCTATCCAAAGACGGAATGCTTTTTACATACTGGGATCTCGTCCCTCACTGCATGCGCTCCAGGGAGTCTTCGAAATGTGATGTATAAGGGTTTATAAAAAAAAATGTAAAATGGAGCACCTTAGTTATCGTCTTTATTCACAACATCTTCAGTGGCAACTGAATTTACAGGGACTGAGAGAGGCTTATATATCATGACTTGAATTGCTAAGTCGCCCATTTTTGTAAGCTCTTCTTTCATGTGCGGTGGAGGTGGTGTGTGGATTAGTGGATCTCATGTCATTGAGGAATGCTACATGTGGTTTATTTCTCGTGTGATCTTAAAAGACAGAGCCGCTTAATGCCTTCTCTGTTTTATTACTCTAAATTTAATTAAAGCTTACCGGGTACATGGAGCTGGCGGGGTGGCGGCCGACCACCACCACGAACATCATCCCCACCACCATTACCACCTCCACTATCACCACCATCACCACTACTAACACCATCATCCCACCACCAACACCACCATCATTACCATCACCACTATCACCATGGTCACCACTAGTAATAACATCATCCCCACCACCATTACCACCACTAACATCATAATTCTCACCACAACACCACTAACCACCATTCCCACCACCAACATTGCCACAACTACCACCATTATTATTCCTCCACCACAATCAGACTATCACCACTACTAGTACCACTACCACCACCACCACCATCAGTTATTTATGGTCACTGCTAAGGTGCCACCACAACCATTACAACATCACCACTATGACTTACAATACTCTTATCACTTAAACGCCATCAATCCTTACAACATTCCCACCGCTTATAGCATAACCATCACCACCTACAACACTAATATCACCACTTCTAGCACCACCACCATCACCACCACCACTATCATCATCAACCCCCAAACCACTATAACTACTATCACTATCACCACAACTACTATCACTGCTACGGTTCCTACCACCTCCACCGCCACCAGAGGATTCAACAGTGCCATTATTTACAGCACTCTTTACACTTACCACTTTGTCACCATTTATAACATAATTATCACAACTAACAACACTAATATCAAAACCTTTGAAAACGTTAACACCACCAACAGTAACAACACGTACACCACCACCACCACCATTTACAGCAGTACCACCACCACTAACAACACTAACACCACCACCACTTACAAAACAAACACCACCACCATTTACAAAAGAAACACCACCACCATTTACAAAAGAAACACCACCACCAATTACAACACTAACACCACAGCCACATACAACACCGACACTACCCACCACTAACAACATACATTCCACCTACTACTACACGGAAACGAGTATGACGATCATCCAGCTATGAAACAATGATTTGATTTATTGAGGATGTCACCTTCGTTGGTGAGCTCTGAGGTGACTAGAGAGGCCGGTACGGGACCGGCAGGATCGTTCACAGATGTTGCACGTGTGGAAGGCTACATCTAGTGCAAGAGGGGCGGCCGCAGCGTTTTTCCGGCGTTGGCGCTTGCCTGCCTCGTTAGGCAGTCGGGCTAACTCGAAATTATTGACACCTTCTCGTGTGGTGCTTCCGCAAGCGTTACCGTGTGGATTAATCGTCTCCCAGGTGGGGGGTTGATTTGGCATTTTTCAGGTTTGTTTTAAAACTATCGTTTTACCTTTTCAGTTGCTCACCAAAGTTACGTTTACTATTCGTTAGGTGACTGTAAAGTAGCTGGTTTGGCACTGTGCTGTCGTCCAAGCGGGTAACATGGCCAGTCTAACGTAATTGTTCATGGATAATGGTAGCCTCGATGCTCCTACAGTTGGTTTCAGCGAGAATACTGACATTTGTTCTTTTGTCTTCCCAGCGAAATCGGAGGATGGAATGTAGACTACATTGGTAAAAGTTTTCAAGTGTCTTGAGGTGCCTCCTGTATATGACCCATGTCTCGCTGCAACTTTGTAGATAATTTCAGCTTCCTACAGCTGAAGATACGGGTACGGAGTCTGCCAAAGGCTTGATGTGCACATCTGATCCGATGTTAAATCTCTTCATCGATATCTGCGGTAGGGGACAGGTGTGAGCCGAGATACCGAAAGTGGGTCACATTAGAGAGTGTAGGACTGTTAAGCTGGATGGATGGTGGCGGTGTGGCTGAACCAAGGGCAGGCTGAAAGAGAATCTGATTCTCAAGTGTATTCACCACAAGGCCGAAGTGTGTATACACATCTGCATAGGTCTTCAGGATCTCCTGTAGGTAATGGAAGCTGCTGACACCGGTATTCCTCCCTGGAGTCGTCTTATGTTGAAAAGACCCTGCATCCGGTACTGGATGTCCACCCCGCGCCAGCTAAATTGGCACGGAACGGGTAAGGAAGGCAGCTAAGAAAATGGAAAAGAGAGTTGGTGCCAGTAAACATCCTTGTTTAATTTCCGATTGGATGGGGAAGAAGTCAGACTGGGTGCCATTGTACAGGACACTGCCGTTCATGCCATCGTGGAGTTGCCTCACAAGGGTCCACCAGATGGATTCCCTGTTGACCGAGTCGAATGCCTTGGTTAGGTCGATGAAGGCCATGTACAGGTCACGATGCTGTTTTCTGCACTTTTCCTGTATCTGGCGGGCAGTAAAGATCATGTCAGTGGTGCCACATGATGGCCTAAGGCCACATTGAGATTCTGGGAGGAAGTTTTCTGTCCTAGGAAGAAGTCTGTTTAGGAGGATTCGGGGAATTATCTTGCCAGATATGGACAGCAGCAAGATTCAGTGGCAGTTGTCACAGTCTGACCAGTCTCCCTTGTTCTTATAAATATTGACGATGGAGGTATCTTTAAGAGCTTGGGGATTTCCTCCTTTTCCCATATATACCCCAGGAGAGAGTGGAGGTGGCTGGAAAGCAGAGGTCCTCCTGCTTTATACACCTCGGCTGGGATTCCATCAGGCCCTGAGGCTTTGTTATTTTTCAGCTGACAGTAGCTACCTCATCCAAGGATGAAGGGTAGCTTAGGTGGGTAAACTCTGGATGCTGAAGGACTTGCTGGGTAGTCAGGATATCCACATCGGTGTTTCAGTTGAGTAGCGAATTGTAGAGCTCTTTCCAGTGCTGAAGGATACCTTCTTCATCTTTAACTTGGGAGTTACTCTTGAATGAGTGGAGGGTGGCTGTGCCATGATTGATTGGCTCATAAAATGTTTTAGTGGAATTGAAAAATTCACACAACCTGTGTTGATCTACAAGTTTTTACATTTCATATGCTTTATTTTTAGATCAGTCGTTCTTTAGATTGTGAAGTTTGCGCTGGCCCACTGCTTTCTTCTTGAGGAAGGTATCAGCTTTGGTCCGAGACTGAGGATTGTTCTGCCAGTCAGATAAAACAGCATGTTTATCATCGACGAGTACATTGATTTCCGCGTCATTTTCATCAAACCAGTCGTGGTGTATTCTTTCGATCTGGCCGAGGGTCTCTCTGCAGGTTGTTTATCAGCCCATGTTCAAGTTGCTCTGTGAAAGCATGTGCTACCATGGATCCTCCAGACGCTTAGTGTTAAAACGTCTTCTGGGGACTTGTTGCCTTTGCCGTTTTAGGGCGATGTGAAGTGAGAGCTTGGTTCTGACGAGCCTATGGTCGCAGTTGTCAGACCCACGCTTTGCTCGGATAATGAGGACAACTCGGCGATTTCTTTCTCTGTCAATGATGTAGTCAATGAGATGTCAGTGTTTGTATCGTGGGTGTTGCTACGAACCATTGAATTTGAAGGCCTGCCTAAACAAGGTATTGGTGATAGTGAGGTTGTGTGCAGCATACTTGCTGAGGAGGAGTAGGCCGTTGGGATTACACTTGTCTAGTCCATTTCTCCCTACGATTCCTTGCCAAATGTAAGCATCTCTGCCAACTCTGGCATTGAAGTCACCAAGGAGCACAACCTTATCTTTTCTGTGGATAGAAGTTAGCACTCTGTCAAGGACGACATAAAAAGCCTCCTTGATGTCATCATCTGCATCCAGTGTTGGGGCATATGAAGTGATGAAAAAGGCATGATGTAAGTGATTCAGTGTGACTCGGAGCGTCATAAGGCGCTCGTTGATCCCAATAGGCATTTCAGTTAGCATTTGTAGGATGCGTTGGCGGATGGCAAAGCCAACTCCATAAATGCGGTTTCTTTCAACAATCGGCTTACCATTCCAGAAGAAGGTATAGCCATACCCCTGTTCTGTGAGTTGACCCCTCGTCTGGGAGCCGGGACTCACTAATGGGTTGCAATGTCGATGTTATTCCTAGCCAGCTCTTTTGCCATAAGGGCCGTTCTTCTTTCAGGATGCTCATTTGTGCCAGTATCCAGAAGGATCCTGACATTCCATGCAGCGACCTTAAGAGGTTGTTTAGTTTGTTTTTGCTTTGATCTGGGATTATGTTTGCTTTTTCGACAGCATAAAGATGACCTTACTGGGTGCGGTTACCCAGTCAGGTTGGTTCTTTAGGCAGGCTATGTCTAGGGCACATTTTCTAGCCCCCTCCCCATGCGGAGTGAGCAGAGTGGCTCCTCGAAAAGGGCTGCTCAGTCACACAGACAGGACCGGATTGCACTGCTGCCTAGATCCCAGTGGATAAACGACCATCTTATCTACGCTGCCCATGTGCAGAAATGTGACGAGAGACTCCTAGTACTCATCTCTGCCTGTCCCCTTCACTACTCGTCCGTAGCCATAGGACTTTTGGGGGTATAGATGTTTTGATGATGGTGAGAAGTTGATTTACGTGGTGAGGCGGGAGCGCAGGCTATAACCACACATCTTGGCTCTCACTTTTCCTGATCCAGTGGTGTAGGAGTTGCAACGACTGGGGAGAGGGAGAATTGCAATGGACTACCAATAACCCAGTTTTTTGGGTTTTACCTGAGTAGCCTGTCCATCATACATTACCTTCGTCCACCGGTGTAGTCGTTGGGTTCCCATGTTGGTCACCTCTTCCGCCTATACTGCCGTTGGGGTATTGTTGGAGCTCTGTAAGCATGTCTGCCTGATGCGGGGCTCCCCACAGATCTGGGGCCCAGTGCTATTACGAGTTCCCCTGCTTGTCTAGCCTGGGCCTAAGATGCAACCAGTTACCGTGTGTTGCCACAAGGAGGCACAGCAGGAGTCTTGATGGTGAAGAGGCTGTGTACTGGCAGGGGAGGACTTATGCAAGTTGCTTCCGTGTTCGCCACAAGGGCTAGCCAGCGGCGTTAGGTTAAAGCGAGAGGTAGCAAGCAGTGCTTGCACCCGAACACTAACATAAAGCAACCGCACTAGACGCATTACACCACCCAGTGTACACACACACACGCACACATACACACACATACACACACACACCACTAACAACACTAACACCACCACAACTAACAAAACTAAGACCACCACCACTAACAACATTAACACCACCACCACTAACAATACTAACACCACCACCACTAACAACAATAAAACCACCACCACTAACAACATTAACACCACCACCACTAACAATACTAACACCACCACCACTAACAACATTAAAACCACCACCACTAACAACATTAACATCACCACCACTAACAACACTAACACCACCACTACTAACAACACTAACACCCACCACCACCACCACTAACAACACCTAACAGTAACCACCACCACTACCACCACTAAAAACACTAACCACCACTAACAACACTAACACCACCACACTTAACACCACCACCACTAACAGCACTAACACCACCACCACTAAAGCACTAACACCACCACCACTTAACACCACCACCACTAACAAAACACCACCACAAAAACACTAACACCACCACCACTAAAACACTAACACCACCACCACTAACAGCACACCACCACTAAAACACTAACACCACCACCACTAAAGCAAACACCACCACCAAGCACTAACACCACCACCACTAACAACATTAACACCACTACCACTAACAACACTAACACCACCTCAACTAAAAGCACTGACACCACCACCACTAAAGCACTAACACCACCACCACTAAAAGCACTAACACCACCACCACTAACAACATTAACACCACCACCACTATCAACACTAACACCACCTCAACTAAAAGCACTGACACCACCACCACTGACAACACTAAAACAACCACCACTAACAATACTAACATCACCACCACTAACAACATTAACACCACCATCACTAACAGCAGTAACACCACCACCACTAAAACAGTAACACCATCACCACTAACAACACTAACACCACCACCACTAACAATATTAACACCACTACCGCTAACCACATTACCACCACCACCATTAACAGCAGTAACACCACCACCACTAACAGCAACCACTAACACACCACCACCACCACTAAAGCACCACCACCACTAACCATACTAACACCACCACCACTAACAGCATTAACACCACCACCACTAACAACACTAACACCACCACCATTTACAGCATGAACACCACCACCACTAAAAACATTAACACCACCACCACTAACAACACTAACATCACCACCACTAACAACACTAACACCACCACAACTAACAGCACTAACATCACCACCACTAACACCACTAACACCACCACCACTAACATCACTAACACCACCACCACTAAAAACATTAACCACCACCACCATTAACACGAACACCAACACCACTAACAACACTATGACCACCAGTAACAACACTAACACCACCACTTATACTAATACCACCACCACTAACAACACTAACATCAAAACCACTACCAACACTATCACCACCACCACTAATAGAAGTAACACCACCACTACTAACAATGATAACAGCACCACCAATAACAACAATGAAACCACCACCATTAAATGCAATAACACCACCACCACAAACAATACTAACACCACCACAATTAACAACGATAACACCACCACCACTAACAATATTAACACCACCACCACTAACAACATTAACACCACCACCACTAACAGAAGTAACACCACCACCACTAAAACAGTAACACCATCACCACTAACAACACTAACACCACCACCACTAACAATATTAACACCACTACCGCTAACCACACTAACACCACCACCACTAACCAGCATTAACACCACCACCGCTAACAACGCAACACCACCACCATTTATGGCATGAACACCACCACCGCTAAAACATTAACACCACCACCACTAACCAGCACTAACACCACCACCACTAACACCACCACCACCAACACTAAAGCCACTTCCAGCTGCACCAACACTAACAACATTAACGCCTGCCACTAACAACGCAACGCCACCACCACTAACACCCATAACACCACCACTACTAACAACAATAAAACCGTCACCACTATCACTAGCACCGCAACCACTAGCAACGTTAACACCACCACTTCACTAACACGAACACCACCACCACTAACACCACTAACACCACCACCAACTAACTAACAACACTAACACCACCACCACTAACAACACTAACACCACCACCACTAATAACACTAACACCACCACCACTAACAACATTAACACTACCACCACTAACTACATTAACACCACCACCACTAACAGCAGTAATACCACCACTACTAAAAACACTAACACCACCACCACTAAGAACATTAACACCACCACCACTAAAAACAATAACACCACCACCACTAACACCACTAACACCCCCACCACTAACAACATTAACACCATCACCACTATCACTAACACCACCACGACTAACAACACTATCACCGCCACCACTAACAGCAGTAATACCACCATCATTAACAACACTAACACCACCACCACTTACAACGTTGACACCACGACCACTAATGGCACTAACACCACCACCACTAACAACATTAACACCACCACCACTAAAAACATTAACACCACCACCACTAACACCACCACCACTAACAACATTAACACCACCACCACTAACAACACTAACACCACACCCCTATTAACACTAACACCACCACCAGTAACAACATTAACAGCACCACCACTAACTACATAACACCACCACCACTAACAACACTAACACCACCACCACTAACAACACTAACACCACCACCACTAAGAACATTAACACCACCACCACTAAAAACAATAACACCACCACCACTAACACCACTAACACCCCCACCACTAACAACATTAACACCATCACCACTATCACTAACACCACCACCACTAACAACACTATCACCGCCACCACTAACAGCAGTAATACCACCATCATTAACAACACTAACACCACCACCACTTACAACATTGACACCACGACCACTAACGGCACTAACACCACCACCACTAACAACATTAACACCACCACCACTAAAAACATTAACACCACCACCACTAACAACACTAACACCACCACCACTAACAACATTAACACCACCACCACTAACAACACTAACACCACAACCCCTATTAACACTAACACCACCACCAGTAACAAAATTAACAGCACCACCACTAACAACACTAACACCACCATCACTAACAACACTAACACCACCACCACTAACAACACTAACACCACCACCACTATCAACACTAACACCACCACCAGTAACAAAATTCACAGCACCACCACTATCACTAACACCACCACCACTAACAACATTAACACCACCACCACTAACACTAACACCACCACCACTAGCACCAGTAACACTAACACCACCATCACTAACAACACTAACACCACCACCACTAACAACACTATCACCACCACCACTATCAACACTAACACCACCACCAGTAACAAAATTCACAGCACCACCACTATCACTAACACCACCACCACTAACAACATTAACACCACCACCACTAAAAACAATAACACCACCACCACTAACAACAGTAATACCACCACTACTAACAACATTAACACCACCACCACTATCAACACCAACACCATCACCAGAAACAACATTAACAGCACCACCACTAATAACACTAACACCACCACCACTAACAACACTAACACCACAACCACTAAAAACATTAACACCACCACAACTAACAACACTAACACCACCACTAGCAACAGTAACATCACCACCACTAACACCACTATCATTAACACCACCACCACTAACACCGCTAACACCACCACCACTAAATATAACAACACCACCACCACTAACACCACTAACACCACAACCACTAACAACATTAACACCACCGCCACGAACACTAACACCACCTACACTAACACCACTAACACTACACCACTAAAACAATAACACCACCACCACTAACACTAACACCACCACCACTAGCAAAAGTAACACTAACACCACCACCACTAACACCACCACCACTAACAACACTAACACCACCACCACTAAAAAACAATAACACGACCACCACTAACAACAGTAATACCACCACTACTAACAACATTAACACCACCACCACTAACAACACTAACACCACCACCACTATCAACACTAACACCACCACCGTAACAACATTAACAGCACCACCACTAACAACAATAACACCACCACCACTAACAACACTAACACCACAACCATCAAAAACATTAACACCACCACCACTAACAACACTAACACCACCACTAGCAACAGTAACATCACCACCACTAACACCACTAACACTAAACACTAACACCACCACCACTAACACTAACACCACCACCACTAACAACATTAACACCACCACCACTAACGCACTACACCACCACCACTCAACAACATTAACACCCACCGCCACTAACACACTAACACCACCACCACTAACACACCACCACTAACACACTAACACCACCACCACTAACAACACTAACACCACCATCACTAAAACAATAACACCACCACCACTAACAACATTAACACTACCACCACTAACTACATTAACACCACCACCACTAACAGCAGTAATACCACCACTACTAACAACACTAACACCACCACCACTAACAACATTAACACCACCACCACTAAAAACAATAACACCACCACCACTAACACCACTAACACCCCCACCACTAACAACATTAACACCATCACCACTATCACTAACACCACCACCACTTACAACACTATCACCGCCACCACTAACAGCAGTAATACCACCATCATTAACAACACTAACACCACCACCACTTACAACATTGACACAACGACCACTAACGGCACTAACACCACCACTAACAACATTAACACCATCACCACTAACAACATTAACACCACCACCACTAAAAACATTAACACCACCATCACTAACACCACCACCACTAACAACATTAACACCACCACCACTAACAACACTAACATCACCACCACTAACAGCAGTAACACCACCACCACTAAAAACACTAACGTCACCACCACTAACAGCATTAACACCACCACCACTAACAACATTAACACCACCACCATTACTAATACTACCACCACAACCAACATCGCCAGCAACACATCAACCACCACCATCTTCGACAGCATTACAACCACCTCCACTACCTTCATGACCAATACTACCGCCACAACAAATATCTCAAGCAACACAACTACCATCACTGATCCTGCCACCACAACCAATATATGCAGCAACACATCCGCCACCACCACCTACAACATCACGGGAACACCGACCACCAATATTAAGACCACACTATTGTTGACTTCGCTGAGAAAAAATCTTTAATTATTTTGGTCGTGTGTCACCTGATACCTTCTCCACAACCCCCCCCCCCTCCCCACCCCCCACCTCCTACCCAGTGGTCACCTGAGACGCAGTGCATCCTTAGAGACCCTGATGATGCCAACATCCCACCTTTTGTCAGCGTCCACCTGCTGTCAGCGTCAACTTGCTGCCAGCGTCCACCTGTTGTCAGCGTCCACCGGCAGTTAGTGCCCATCTATTGCCAACGTCCACCTCGTACCAGCATCCAGCTGTTGCTAGCGTCCAGCTGCTGTCAGTGTTCACATGCTATCAGCATCCACCTGCTACCAGCTTCCACCTGCTGTCAGTGTTCACCTGCTACCAGCCAACTGCTAGCTTCCATCTGTTACCAGCGTCCACATGCTGCTCTCGTCCACCTGGTGCCATCGTCCACCTATTACCAGCGTCCACCTGTTGCTTTCGTCCGCCTGTTACTAGCGTCCACCCACTGTAAGTGTTCACCTTTTACCAGCGTCCACGTTTTACCAGCGTCCACCATTTATCTGCGTCCATCTGTTACTAGTGTCCACCTACTGCTATCATCCACCTGTTGCCAGCATCCAACTGTTGCCAGCGTCGACCTGCTGTTAGCTTCCACTTACTGCCAGCGTCCACCTGGTAGCAGCGTCCACCTGTTGCCAGCGTCCAACTGCTGTCAGTGTTCACCTGCTACCAGCTTCCACCTGCTCCTAGCGTCTAACTGCCGTTAGCGTCCACCTGCTGCTAGTTTCCGTGTATTGCCAGCATCTTCCTGCTTTCATCGTCCACCATTTGCCAGCGTCCACTTAATGCCAGCGTCCACCTAATGCTAGCGTCCACCTGCTGCCAATGTTCATCTGTTGGCAGCGTCCACCTGCTGTCAGCGTTAATCTGTTGGCAGAGTATATTAGCCCCTGTTTAATAGACAGCAGCACTTATATAAATATGGGTTATATACATTAGGTTTATATAATTAGATCACCCATTGTAGTTTTCCATGAGCTGTGAGCTATCATGCTCCGACCATATGATGGATATTTTCCACTCTCAAGTCGCGTATTTAAAGATGCTAGGTCAGCTATTAGAAGCCGGCTCTCCCTCAGTTATCACCCACCCCTCGCGATAGATGGAAATGTGACATATAGCTTACTGTTGATAAGTTCAGTCCATCACTAACACTCACAGCTCATAGTGTTAATTACGGTGATATCCTCGTTGACTGTGCATAGTTTATTCTTCTAAATAAAGGAAGTAAAGATCATTTGGGTTTGAAATCTTAACCTATAAACTTTTTAAATGTGACTACGAAGTTACCTCTCATCTGCAAAGCTCAGTGATGATGACGGATGTTGTTATATGTAGTGATGATGGGTGGTGTTATATGTAGTGATGATGGATGATGTTATAAGTAGTGATGGTGGATGATGTTATAAGTAGTGATGATGGATGATGTTATATGTAGTGATGATGGGTGGTGTTATATGTAGTGATGATGGATGATGTTATATGTCGTGATGATGGATGTTGTTACATGTAGTGATGATGGATGATGTTATATGTAGTGATGATGGGTGGTGTTATATGTAGTGATGATTAGACAATAAAATAATAACAGTTCAATGCTAAAAAAATACTTTACTGTACCGTTGTAATGAAAAACATGGTGGAACTTACATACACCGTTACCGAACTATTGATGAAAGGAGAAGTTTTGCTGACTGAACAGTGAGATAATGTGGAGCCTCCCGGAGGGTGGCGTCCTACCGTGGCCCGACTGATTTTGGATTGCCTTCCCCAAACCAAGAAGAACCAGTAGTTGCAAACAGGGAGTTGCTCAGAAAGACAGACTACTCAGTTGAAGTTCTGGTGAATTTTCTTGAAGAAAATGAGCCTGACCTGGTGCCTGATCAAGCAAATGCTTATAAACAGATCTTGCAAGCGATACAAGCGGAGCAGGGAGGTATGATCTCTCTCGATGCACCTGGCGGGACAGGAAAAACATTCCGGATCAATCTTCTGTTGGCTAAAGTACGTCATCAGGGGAAAATTGCTCTTGCTGTGGCATCCTCAGGCATTGCTGCAACACTACTAGAAGGAGGACGTATTGCACTCTCAACTTTTAAACTACCTCTCAACCTCGCTCACAATGAGAATCCAGTGTGCAACATCAAAAAAGGATCGGCAATGGCAAAACTCTTAGAAAAATGCAGCCTCATAGTCTGGGATGAATACACTATGTCTCACAAGTTAGCGTTTGAAGCATTGGACAGGACCTTGCAAAACATACGAAAAAATGACCAGCTCGTGGGTGGCATTACAATGCCTCTAGGCATCATACCTTTGGAGAAGTGTTCAGACACTCCCCCTATCCACAAACATGAGAGTACATCTACAAGGAGATCAGGATGCTGGACGGTTTGCAAACCTTCTACTACAGAGTGGGAATGGAACTTTCCCTGTTGATTCAGAAGGACAAATAATCATTCCTCAAGGATGTGGAAATGTTGTAAAGTCAGTTTTTTCTGCTATGTTCTTAAGATGTCTGCGTATTTGTAGCTCTGAATTTATTGACGATGAATTGAAACACATTCGTTCCATTGCACAGAAACTCGGGTACCCTTCTGTGTTTGTTGATCGTTGTTTTAAAAGGGCTAAAAAATCCTTTCATTCCTCTCAAACCAGACAAGTTCCTACACTTAAGAATATTTTGATTCTGCCCTATCGTAATGAATTTGTCCCGTTAGTTCGGTCCCTCAAGCTTCTAAATATTAATGTTGTTTTCAAGTATGACTCTACCATTACCAATATGTTAATAAGGAATAGCCCAAGTTTGAATGTAAATGGAAGTGTTTATTGTATTCCATGTAGCAAATGTAATTGTAATTGTGTAGGACAAACAGGAAAAACACTGCAGCTCAGAATCAAACAACATAAGTATAATATCAGAACAGCATCTGAAAGCAGTGCCTTGTTCGTTCATGTTAGGAATAATAATCACCCCATTGCTTGGGAAAAAAGCTTAGAAGTATTTAAATCATCTTGTGTCACAGAAAGACTTCTGGTTGAAGCTAGTTTGATTAAGGAATTAAAATCAATAAACCTTAGTGATGGTCAGTTCAAAACTGATAATATGTTACATAAATTTATTTGTCAGTGGCCCAAGGTTAAAAATGCTTTGAAAACCTTTGATCTAGATGTATGATAGTTATTTTGTGGGTCCCTTATTTTTGACCTGACCTGACTAGTCACGTCACCCCCCTTCTCTTAAGCTCCTCTACGTGTGTGTTGGTGTGGGGATTAGTGGATGACATCATTATGACCTGACCTCATGTTTTTAAGGTCACCCTGTATATTTAAGCCTCTCTCTGTCCATGTAGTCCAGTTGCCTCTGAAGATGTCTTGAATAAAGACGAAAGCTAAGGTGCTCCGTTGTTTCCCATTTTCCCGTGTGATTTTATCAAGATTTATCTTATCCACGTTTTCATTGTGGATTTACATGAAATATATATATATATATATATATATATATATATATATATATATATATATATATATATATATATATATATAAATATACATATATATATATATACATATATATATATATGTATATATATATATATATGCAAGTAAATCACTGTAGGTGCGCGTGATCTAGGTATATGCTGATAACCACAAGGAAAGAAGAAAACACGAAGTTCCCAAGCGCTTTCGTGTAATTCACATCTTCAGGGGTTGGTACAGACTAAAGAGGAGTACCAAACAAGGTGTATATATACAGAGGAGGGTGAGACCAGGTTCATAATGAATTACACGAAAGCGCTTGGGAAGTTCGTGTTTTCTTCTTTCCTTGTGGTTATCAGCATATATATATATATATATATATATATATATATATATATATATATATATATATATATATATATATATATATATATATATATATATATATATATATATATATATATATATATCATGTAGATCCACAATGAAAACGTGGATAAGATAAATCTTGATAAAATCACACGGGAAAAGGGAAACAACGGAGCACCTTAGCTTTCGTCTTTATTCAAGACATCTTCAGAGGCAACTGCCCTTTTCCCGTGTGATTTTATCAATATATATATATATATATATATATATATATATATATATATATATATATATATATATATATATATATATATATATATATATATATATACTGCAGTATTCTAATACCAGTATTTTTTCACCTGCCCATTTAGTGATACTTTAATTACTTTATTTATAATTTAAATAATTTACTGTAAATGGATGGGCAAGGTTATTGTTAAGAGTAATTTTGTTTTATTGTTTGGTATTTATGGATAATTTCTTTAAATTACCGTGTTCAAACATTACGGACTTGGCGGAGCATTATCATAATATCATAGTGACTCGGAACATTCGGTAAACGCAGTCCAGTCTGACACAGTGCTAGCTACTGGTGCTGGTGTTGATACTGAACCACTGGTAGATTTGCAAGGAGCACTGATGCATTCAAAGCGACACACTTTATTTGAGAGTAGTGAACAAAATATTGATCGATCATTTGCCTAATTACACCGTAGAACTCTTTGGTCTGGTAGTGCGTACAACACAACACATTATTCCGGGCAAGTTCCCTCTCATCCTACAGAGGAACATAGTTTGTCAGAGTTTCCTCCTTTACCTCCTGCATCCACTAATCCCCCAGTTAGATCTAAGTTGTCTAACAACTTACTAACAATGGCTACAGCTAGTTCAGGCATGTCATCTAACAATTCTAACATTGTACAGGTTTTAACACGCAGTGACCGCATTCGCGAGTTCACGGTGGAAGATGATTTTCGCGTAACTATATTGGTACAGTCATGTGATGATGTAATGCAGAATATTTCTATCACGGGAGATGAGAATCGCAAGTCTTTTGTCCGCGGTCACATAAAGGAAGGTAGTTTTGCTAGTGAATATTTGGATGCTAGTGGTCTGGAGGATTCTTCATATATTGAATTTAAAAAGACTTTAATTGGTCTTTTTGAATTTTAGGAGCACTAGAAGGTCACCTGAATTGGATTTTTAGATGGAGTGACCGTCTTCCGAGTATGGTTCGAGTAGAGGATACCATGAAAGTGTCTCCATAGCAGGTGATGCCTGTCAAGATATCAAAGCTAATTTTCGTGGTTCGCCCTGGCTGGATGGTGATGACAAGATGACATTAGACAATTTTGAACAGTTAATTGAATTTGCTACTTTTCTATTGACGATACGAAACCCTGCGTATACTCGAGCAAAGACAGATAATTATACCTGTAAGGATGAAATTCTTGCTTACCCACGGAAGATCGCAATTAAGGCACCTCGTATTCCCCAAGGCTGGACAGTAAATCCTGTAGCCCAGGTTCAACAAAGAGTTCCCAAGAACTCAGGCACAAAAGTCAAACAACCTTTAGTATATAAACACTGGAACAAGAAAGGTCATACAATTGACTTTTGTTGCCAGCTCCAGCAAGGTGGTATCCAACCCAAACACCACAGACACCCTTAACACAAATCCACGACCTCGACACGACCCACCCAAATCATATTCAGCAGTTGCTCAGACCAAGTCTGATACGGAACCGACAGCTGATATGTGGTGTGTGTATCATCAAACTGCCTCCCATAATTCCGACGACTCTCAAGTTCTCTAACGATGTTGGGATATAGGGTATGAGTTACCCCAGGTAACACAACAGCGGGTATCGCGCCGTCGCTATCAGAAGAAGTCGAGGGAAAGATCACCTCCATTCCCAGAAAGACTTAGGTTAGGTACACCGATATCAACTCACAGCAGCACTTCTGTTGCAGCCTCGTTAATTGCGGCGCTGAACAAAGCGGAAGTGTTATCTATTCCGGTAAAAGCTGGTGCAGTCAAGGTGGCACCAGCTATAGATACGGGTGCGCGTGCAAATGTGCTCTCATTAGCATCTTATCAAGAACTACAACGACGATCACCTCGCCGAGATTTTAAAATTAGACCCATTGACACCGATCACTCAGGAGTTTCCGGTGCCCAGCTGGATATTACGGGAGTGGTGACACTACCATTATGTTTTTATAGGCGGGGTAAGCCATTTCCTGCAGAGTTTTTTTTTTATAGTCAAGGACTTTAACTTACCAGGAGCCAGATTATTAGGTCTTCCAACTCTTAAACACAACATGATAGATGTCCAGCCAAGCCAACATACTATCACTGTTAGTGGTGTTACCTATCTTGCCATGCACAAATCTGTACCATTGCTATCCGCAAGGGTGAATGATTTGTCCAACTACTACGAGGAAGATGATACCAAGTCCAAGCGAGTCCCAGACCCCACAAACGCATTTACCCAGCGTGATTTTAGCAGCAAAAGTTGGATGGTAGTGCCTGCAGTCTTAACAGGTACTCTCCATTTTCAGAATGAGGAAATCACCAGAGGCACTGCTAGCTTACCTGACGTGTACACTGGGACTGGCGTAGTCTGTCTTTCAGATACGTGCAGAGTTAAAGGCCTAGCATGTGAATCTACATTGAGTAAGATTCGTCCTGGTGGCTTAACAGATGTCCTCGTTCTCAACAGAACAGGCTCTCTCAGAATATTGAAAGAGGGATGTTGTCTGTGTGATTTTCTGGTTTATCATAATAATGTTGCTCAACAGCCTATGCAATTCCCAATTGGCAGTGTTTCACATTTAATTACACAAACCAGACAGGTGACGATAGATCAAATATCACCACATGTTAAAGTAATTGATCATCCCCCAAGGCAAGACTAGGCTCCCAGAGTTGCTTGCCGACAACAAAAACATTGTTCCCTTACCAGGGGAACGGCTAGGTCAGACAAGCTTAACTTCGCGTCACTTATCTTTATAACCGGACACAAACCCGATTTACATACCATCTTACAGACTGCCACATAGCCAGCGAGCTGTAGTGCAAGGCATAGTTCAAGATATGTTAGATCGGAATTTATCACACATTCAAAGTCTCCTATCAATAGCTCACTGTTTTTAGTCCCTAAGAAGGATGGAGTTTGACACCCAGTTATTGATTTAAGGCGCGTCAACTAGAATAATATCCTGGATAGGTATCCAATGCCTGTCCTGAGTGATATTTTGCAATCTTTAGGCAAGGATAATGCTGTGTTTAGCAACCTTGATCTGCTTAGCGGATATTGGCAAATTCCCCTTGACGAGAAATCTCGTGAAAAAACTGCTTTTAGTACTTTGGGCCATTTTGAATTTTTACGGATGCCATTCGGTCTCCGAAATGCCCCACTGACTTTTCAAAGGATGATCAACACTTTGTTTGCTGGTTTAATAGGTACCACAGCATGTGCCTACTTAGATGATCTTATCGTAGTCAGTAAGGATGTTGACAGTCATATTGCCAATCTCCATGAAGTTTTCCAAAAACTTTCTACAGCAGGACTCAAAGTCAAACTTTTTAAATGTGAATTTTTAAAATCCAGAATACAATTTCTTGGACATGTAGTTGACGGTGACGGCATTCATACAGTTCCCACGTCCTACAACCATTGATAAGGTGCGTAGTTTCTTGGTTTATCTGGATATTATCATTCTTTTATTAAATAATATGCAACGTTAGCTTCACCCTTGACTAAGCTACTTAGGAAAGATACAACTTTTGTCTGGAATGCGAAACAAGAAGATAGTTTTATTGCATTGAAGAAAGCATTTACCAATGCACCTGTTTTAGCATTTCCTGACTATACTCAACCATTTACTCTTTGTACCGATGCCTCAGGATAGGGAATCGGCGCTGTACTTATGCAGCTGGACAGAAGAGGAATATTTTGAGTAATTGCTTTCGCCAGTCGTAAACTTAATGATGCCGAAACACGTTATTCAGTAACGCACCTAGAAGCGTTAGCTGTTGTTTGGGCACTCAAGAAGTTTAAAGACTTAATTTTTGTTTATCAACTAGCCGTCCATATGGACCACGTGGCAATGACAGAGCTATTCCACGGCAAAAACCTTTCAGGCAGATTAGCACGCTGGTATCTGACCATTCAAGAATTCCATCCCGGGACGAGCGAATGTGGTCGCCGACGCTTTGTCCAGAAACATAGATAGCACCAGTGACGTCTGTATCTTCGTTCACTCTCTCGCAATTAAGGGATGAACAACGACTGGATTCATTGTGGTCTGCAGTCATTTTTGGTCTAGAATCGGGAGAGGAGGCCAATCTTCCAAAGTTACCTCTTCCGTTTAGTCAATTTGAACTATGACAAGATATACTCCACCGCTCAAAACAGGCAGCTCAGGGTATTGTTATGCAAATTGTCGGATTTAATAAACTTCGTGCAACGGCATTAACGCTGTACCACGATGTTCCTCAAGAAGGTCACCCCGGACGTGACAAATGCCCTGCGGAAATCATAAATTTTTTGGGGGGGAATACTATGAAAACGGACATAGAGCAACACGTTGCTGAGCGTTTGTCTTGTGCTCAGCATAAGGATACTACTTTGCCACCGGCTCCAATTCTCCAATATCCTACACCAGAACGTCCGTTTGACACAGTCGCCATTGACTTGATCCTCGTACGTACTAGTGGGTGTGTGTGGATAATTTTTCTAGATTTGTGATTTTAGTCCCACTGAAGGATAAATCAGCAGAATCTGTGGCTCATGCCCAAATGATGCATCTCATATGTCCTTTCACTACTCCCAAGGTTCTTCTCTCCGACAATGGATTAGAGTTCAAGAACCAACTTTTAGCACAAATATGCCGACAATACGTCATCCAACAAAGCTTCATAACAGCTTATTATCCAGAGGCAAATGGCCTCGTTGAAAGAACCAATCGTAAAATCCTAGAGATTCTTTGTCCAACAGTGAGTCAAATGCACAATGCATGGGAGGATTGGTTACCTCAAGTCGCAGCCTCTATTAACGGGTTGATCACCAAAAGCTACACGGGCAAATCACCCTACCATATTGTTTATGACATTGTCAGGGCTGTAACGAGCAGGATGGTTGTCCGCCGCTCGTTTGCTGGTTCGCGACCCCCACTAGGGGGGGGGGTAGATGGAGGTGAGAACGTCCCTGCTAACTCGTCGCACACCAGTCACTACCCAGTCGTCGGCACAGCTGTACAGTACTTGCACCCCCCCTGTTCGTTCAATTTCTGGTTGTGATCTCATTATAGGTCCTGGACTCGTGGGCTGTTTCCCCAGACCTTCACAAATCGACTGTCAATCTCCGGACACCTACCCCAGCTACTACCGTGGCTGCCACGTCATCGCTAGTTCCTCCACACCCTCTGTGCACCTGGCCATTTCTCCTATAGCAAGACATCGCCCGCTGTCTCTCAAGTGAGGAAGCTGACTTGACCCCCCCCCCCTCCCCGAGAGCTGATCACTGCTTTCCAGAACCTTCCCCAGGGTCGCAGCCGTAGGGAATATCTGTTCATTGTTTGATTCCATTAATCGTTGACTCCAGTAATTGTTTGACTCTCGTAATTGTTTGATTCTCTTAATTGTCTGACTTCCATTAATTGTTTGATTCCCTTTATTGATTGGCTCCTTCAATTGTTGACTCCCGTAATTGTTATTTGATGTTTGTGTGAGTGGTGTCAGAGTTTAGTGTTATTTTCATAGTAAAGAGATGTCAATCTCTAACGGTTTTTTGTTATCCCTCAGAAAACCATGGTTCTTGACTTTCCTCTTATAAGATCCTGATTAGGCTGGCAAGGGATTTCTATCCCTAAGTCCCAGGCCTTTACAGATATAGACAAATGTCTGCCCTTTGACGTACTTACAGGCAAGCCTTGCCCGGTCTACAATGTGGACGATTTCGCTGCCAAGCAAACCAGTGTTTTCACAGATATTCATGGTCAAGTACGTAAACATTTCGCTGCGTCACGCGCTGAAATAATTTATAAGCAACATAAACAGGCTAAGCCTAGAACACTAGAAATAGGCGATGCTGTTATGGTGAGAGAACCTGAATGGAACTCCAAACTTTCGCCCAAAATTTGCCGGACCATTCCGCATTATCGCCAAAGAAGCGGGCAACAAATTTAAAAATATGAAACAAAATTCACAAACTTCAGATTTACTCCCTAGGACAGTTTATGATGTCCCGGACATATATGTTCAAACTGCAAACGCATCAAGTACACCGAGTGTATCTATAATGATTATCGTTTAAAACTACGTTCTGGGAAACAATACTGAGACGAATCCACCTTTTCTAGAATGGCTTGGATCATCGTAATACTACTCCTACTCCTTTGTGGCACCACCGTGTTGACGGAAGCGTCCACGGAAGTCCTGAAACCAGGTGCCTTAACCGCACCTTTGGGACGTGACCATAAATATTCTGCGCCAGATGGGGTCTATTGATGTTCATCTCCAGACAGCTATGGGCACCCTCGAAACTCTACGTCAACGTTCTAACATTTCTACCATGGAAACACAAACTATAAATCTTCAGCTATTTCGTCTCAAGACCATTCATAAGAATATCATCGCAGCTGGACGCTCTATTCCATCATCTTAAGATGGCATTGCTAAGAAGGCACGTTCTCAAATACGACGAAAGCGAGGATTATTTAATGTTGTTGGTTTCATTTTTAATATATATTTTTTTAATCAAAGGTTAACACTATTATTTCTGAATTTAACCATTTATCTAAGATTGTTTAAAGGTTGATGAATTCAGTGCCTACACTGGTATAGCTAATTTCTTTTTCTGAGTATTTGCATACAGAGGAAACTACTGCTCAAGCTTTACCTAATAGCAAGGACAATCTAATTGCAAGTGTAGTTGTTGCAGGGTTAAGTTTCGTGGATGCACAGCTTATGCCTGTATATACTCTTCTTAAAGCATTACAAATAGCCAAGACGAGTACAACTTAACTCCTATTTTCACAGATGAGGAGGTGGAATTAGAGTCAATGCACAATGCTATACTACCCACATACCCATGCACTCTCAACGCAAATTTAATGCATGGCATTTAGAACCTTTCCAATTGTAATTTAATATCACACTGTTAATCTGGATAAACCAACTGAAAGGATCGGCTTTTTTCACACTTCATTTTTCCAACATTCGCGGCCTGAGATCCAATTTTCCTTCTGTGGAGCACCATCTACTGATCTCTTCCCCCGACTTCTTACTACTTTCCGAACTTCAACTGACCAAAGCAGCTTCACCCAAACCTTTTCAAGTCTCCAACTACAACCTTTATACCTCCTTCCGTTCTAAGGGAGGTGTATGCGCCTACTGCAACACACGTACACCTATAGCCCGACTCACGGATCTTGAATCGTCCCTTTATTATGTCATCTGGTTCAAAATATCTCTACCAACTATGACTATTATTCTTTGTTTCCTATACTGTTCTCCCAACTCTACCAACTATTTCTAACTCTTTGACTATCTCACTTCTCGCCATGAGTTGTTGCTATCCACACACCCCAACGCCGAGATCCTCTACCTAGGTGATTTCAATGAACATCACAGAGAGTGGCTTGGCTCTGCATGGGATGACCCAGGTGGAGCTGAGGAACTCTTTTTTTCCTTACTTAATGATTTGGAACAAATAATCAAAGACCCTACACGCGTTCCTGATCGACACGATCAACTTGCTAACATTCTTGATCTTTGTTTTACCTCTAACCCCTCACACTATTCATCCTCAATTTCTGCCCTCTTTGGGTCTTCTGATCACAATCTTATTTCTATTAAATCAAACTGGGCACGACCACCTCCCCGACCCCCTTCTAAAAGTCAACTCTGGCACTATTGGAGGGCAAGCTGGCAATCCTTGCGAGAATTCTTCACCGACTTTCCTTGGGATGAATGTTGCTTTTCCACTCGGGATGCCTCGGTATTTGCTGACAGCATTGCTGGGGTTATACAGGGTGGTATGAGTGCATTTATCCCATCTTCTACCAAAATTTTAACTTTAAAATCATGGTTTGATCGCTCCGGCTCTCTTGCATGCAGGGAGAGAGATATGGCACATCAATCTATGAAACTATCTCCTTCTCCTATTGTCCACTCCTTTTTCATTACTTCTAGGAATCGTTGTAAGGCTATTCTTCGTAGGGCCAAATGGAATTTTATAAAAAGAAAGACCGCTGTCCTGACTAATTCCTTAACCAAAAACATCAGTAATAACATTTGCACTCCATCTTTTCCTCCTCTCTTCCGACCCGATAACTCCATAGCCAACTCTCCCCCTGACAAAGCCAATCTCTTTGGCACCTTATTCACCTCTAATTCCACCTTAGACGATTTCTACTTTATCCCTCCTACTCCTGCTCCTTCTACTGAACCTATGCCCTTCCCTATAATCTTTACTCGCAGGGTTGCCGATGTGTTATCAAGGTTGAATGTGAGTAAGGAGCATGAACTGGACGGAATACCCCCTCGTGTTCTGAGGGAGTGTGCTGAAGCTCTGGCTCTTGTGCTTGCTCGCGTCTTTCGCCTCTACCTCAAAAAACAAACCTTTTCTTCTTGGAAACATGCCAGGGTTCAGCCCATCCCAAAAAAGGGTGACCATTCCAATCCCTGTAACTATCGCTTGTTGCACTAACTTCATCCTTCTCTAAGATTTTCAAAACTATCTTGAACTACCATTTTCTCCGTCACCTTGAACGCCATTCTCTTTTGCCGGATCACCAGTATGGCTTTCGCCAGACGAGATCTACTGGTGATCTGCTCTCCTATTGCACCCATCTTTGTTCATCCTCTCTTAGGGATTATGGGGATACTTACGTCGTGGCCCTCGACATCTCGCTTTCTAATCTCTAGCTTCCTTGAGAACCAATCCATGGCAGTTGATGTCGAGGGATCGTTCTCTCGCTCTTTCTCTACCAATAGTGGTGTCCCACAGGGTTCTGTTCATTCACCTACTCTCTTCCTTCTTTTTATCAATGCTGTACTTCACACTACAACTAATTCTATCCATTCTTATGCTGATGATTCTACTTTTCACTCTTCTTCACATTTTCCCCTTCCTCATAATTCTCAAACTAGATTTGTTTCTAGAGCTGACATCATTACTTCTGTCAATGCGGATCTGTGCAGCATCTCTGAATGGGGAGGTAGAAACTTGGTTAAATTCAATAGTATTAAATTCCATATTTACCAATTACACTTTCTAAATTAGATGATCTCCCGCCAATTACATTTCAGGACGCTATCATTCTGCCAAATTCTGAAATAGATATGCTAGGCCTCACCATTTCCTTTTATATGTCATGGAAGTCACACATCCTTAACATTACTAAAGCTACCTCCCGAAAGTTGGGAATGCTGTACAGATGCCATATCTATTTCACTCCTGAGCAGTTGCTTCAAGTATATAAGGGATTCATTTGTCCTAACTTGGAGTACTGCTGCCTTGTCTGTCCATCTGTTAGATTTTACGGGAATTAGCCCACCCAGGCACAGGTCACTGACCCACATCGGGGCCTGGGGGGCGAAAATGCAATAATAATACTAATAATAATAATAATAATAATTATAATAATAATAATAATAATAATAATAATAATAATAATAATCATGACGATGACGATGACGATCCACAAAGAAATACAAAATGAAAACAAAATCAAAAGTGAGGAACAATGTATGTATGTTGTGTTGTCAATAGTAAGAGAAACAATTGAGACCCTGCAATTGTGTGTAAATGAGGCAGAAAGTCAGATCAGCAACCTGGGACTTGGTCACAATTTTCGTGATGCCATGTGGCAGCAAGATCTGCCATAGACAACACATTATGCTTCCAATATCTTCCCAGGCGGTAGTACCTCCCTGTTTGGTAACTGCCTAATAGTATTTCGTCATATTAACTCTCCTACTTTAGTTGACAATCTTTCTTCCCTTTCTCTTCACCGCAATGTTGCTTTACTCTCTTTCTTTTACTGGTACTTTAACGGGCAATGTTCGGTGGATTTGGCATCCTGTGTACCGCAGACAAGGCCGTGGGCTTGTAACACACGTCTTGCCTGCCGTGCCCACCGTTTCTCTGTGGATGTCGGTTACACTAGAATAACCCGTTATAGTGCATCCTTCTTTCCTCACACTGCTGACCTGTAGAATGTTCTGCCTTCTTCTGTGTTTCCATACTCCTACATTCTGTTTCACTTTCTAAAGCAAGTTTTCCCGGCATCTTCGTGGTGTAGATTAATATTATCTTTTTCTTTTCTATTTTTAATTTCTTTCCGTTCTTACTTTTTCGCTCCCTAGGCCCCATTGTGGGACATTGTTCGACCTGTGCGCTGGTGGGCTAATTCCCGTAAAAAAAAAAAAAAACCTCACATTATTAGCAGTGGATGATCCTAGGGTGTTGTCATGGTGTGAATCGTCATACCTACCCTTGTATGTATGTCCAGCATATGCATTCGCGTTTATTCCTGCTGCAGAATGAATATGTGAACTAGCGATCATACAGACTAACGTGCGCACAGCTCTGAAGCAAAGTAACTATACTCGAATTTCTAAGAAAACTGTGTATCGTGCAAATCTACATAACGTGCAATATTTTTTTTTCCCTGAAGAAACTAGTGACATTTTACGGTGCCAGGATGGTGGTAAACATTTAGTTGTAAGAGGATAAGATAAGGTTCCGGGCAATTGCAAAATCACCAGTAGTTCGTTGAAAACCTTGCCTTCCCATCATCATTTTGCATTGAATTTAAATCTAACTTCAGATTTGATTCCTTTGCTTCCGGCTCCTATATGTCTTTTAGTGAACTCAATATAGTTTGAGATAAATTAAAGTTTATTTCTTCTCTGAAGGAGTCACATTTTGCCAATTTAGAGGATAACCTGCCGTTTTATTTTTCACGGAATTTGCTATACCTAGTTTAACGGTTCCCACTATTGTATTAATATTGACAGTGATATTTTTGTTTTGTTATTAAAATCAATATCATCCAAATTTACCATTGTACTTAATATACTCTCCTGTAAAGCACTTCAGACTAGGTCTCCAGTAGCTGCTCAACCCCAGGTTGTAGCTTCTCCAGTTCAGTGTCTACACACAAATGTATGTAACATGGGTAGGTATATGTATAGGATTTTTCTACGATGTTAGTTAATTCCTCGTGGAGCTCGGAGGGTGGTGACCGAGCAATGTATTAGCACCCTGTCTAATAGACAGTAATACTTATATAAATATGGGTTATATACAGTACATTAGGTTTATATAAATACATCACCCATTGCAGTTTTCCATGAGCTGTGAGCTATCATGCTCCGACCATATGATGGGTATTTTCCACTCCCAAGTCGCGTCTCTAAAGATGCTAGGTCAGCTATTAGAAGCCGGCTCTCCCTCATTTATCACTCACCCCTCACGATAGATGGACGTGTGACACCTTATTATTGAAAAGTTCAGTCCATCACTAACACTCACAGCTCATAGTGCTAATTACGGTGATATCCTCGTTGACTGTGCATAGTTTATTATTCTAAATAAAGGGAGAAAAGACCATTTGGGTTTGGAAACTTAACCCATAAACTTTTTAAATGTGACTACGAAGTTACCTCTCATCAGCAAAGCTCAGGTAACCGGAAATAGTGACAAGCATCCACCTGCTACCTTCGTGCACCTGCTGTCAGTGTTCACCTGCTACAAGCCTCCACCTGTTATTAACATTCACCTGCTACCAGTTCGCACCTCCTACTAGCATCCACTTCCTGTTAGCATCCACCTGCTGCTAGCTTCCTGTTGCCAGCATCTTCTGTTGCCAGCATCCACTTTTTGCCAGCATCCACCTGTTGCCAGCGTCCATCTGTTGCCAGTGTCCACCTGATGTCAGCACCCACCTATTGCTAGCGTCCACCTGCTGCCAGTGTTCATCTATTGGCAGCTTCCACCTGTTACCAGCGTCCACCTTTTACCAGTGTCCACCTTTTGCCAGTGTTCACCTGCTGCAAATGTCCATCTGTTGGCAGCGTCAACATTTTGCTAACGTCCACATTATGCCAGCATTCACCTGCTACCAGCATCCACCTGCTACCAGCGTGCACCTGCTGTCAGTGTTCACCTGCTGCTATCGTCCATCTGTTGCCAGAATCCACCTGTTACCAGCGAACATCTGCTGCTAGCGTCCACCTCCTGTTAGCGTCTTCCTGCTACCAGCTTCCACCTGCTGCCAGCGTCCACCTGCTGTTAGCGTCCACCTGCTGCTAGCGCCCATCTGTTGCTAGCATCCACCAGCTACTATCCACCACTTTTTGCCAAGGTTCACCTGCTGCCAGCGTCCACCTGTTGGAAGTGTCCACCTATCACCAGAGTCCATCTACTGTCAGCGTCTACCTGTATCAGCGTCCATCTCATACTTGCGTCCACCTGCTGCTATCGTCCATTTGTTGCCAGCGTCCACCTGATGCTATGGTTCACCTGTAGCCAGCATCCACTTGTTACCAGCGTCCATCTGCTGTTTGCTTCCACACGCTGCCAGCGTCCACCTGTTGTCAGTTTCCACCTGTTGCCACTGTCCACCTGTTGCGTGCGTTCACCTTTTGCTAGCGTCTACCTGCTGCCAGTGTCCACTCTCTGCCAGCGTCCACCTGCTGCAAGCGTTCACCTGCTGCTAGCGTCCACCTACTCCCAGTGTCCAACTTCTGCCAGCTTCCACCAGCTACCAGCGTCTACTTTTTGCCAGCGTTTCACTTGCTGCCTGTGTCCACCTATTGCCAGCGTCCACCTGTTGCCAGCGTCTACCTTCTGTCAGTGTTCACCTGCTACCAGCGTCCACCTGCTACCAGCGTTCACCTGCTGTCAGCGTCCACCTGTATCAGCGTCCATCTCCTACTAGCATCCACCTGTTGCTATCTTCCATCGGTTGCCAGCGTCCACCTGTTGCTATCCTCCATCGGTTGCTAGCGTCCACCTGCTGCCAGCGTCCACCTGCTGCTATAGTCCACCTATTGCCAGAATCCAATTGTTACTAACGTCCACTTGCTATTATTTTCAACCCGCTGCTAGCGTCCACCGGTTGAGTGCGTTCACGTTTTGCTAGCCTCCACCTGCTGCCAGTGTGCACTTACTGGCAGCATCCACTTGCTGGCAGCATTTACCTGCTGCCCATGTCCATCTGCCACCAGTGTCCACCTTCTTCCATCATCCATCTGGTGTCAACGTCCACATCCCGCCAGCGTCCACCTATTGCCAACGTCTACCTGCTACCAGCCTCCACCTGTTGCCAGCGTCTACTTGCTGCCAACGTCCACCTGTTGCCAACGTCCTATTGCGGCCAGCGTTCACCTGCTGTACATGTCCATCTGCCACGAGCGTCCACCTTCTGCAAGCGTCCACCAGCTGTTAACGTACACCTGCCGCCAGCATCCACCTGCTGCCCATGTCTACCACATCGTCCACATGCCGCTAGCGAATACTTGCTACGAACGTCCATTTGAACGTCTTTTCGCTATCTACCAGCCTCCACCTGCTGCCAGCACCCACTTGCTACCAACCTCCACCTCCTGTCAACGTCCACTTTCTACTAACATGTAGTTGCTATTAGCACCCACCTGTTGCCAGCATCCACCTGTTGCCAGCATCCTCGTGTTGCTACCGACCACCAGCTGCTAGTCCACCAAGTGCCCAGCATCCACCCACCCCTTCACCACCCTCCATGTGACCTGGGGACAGCACAAGCTACTACAGTCTATATATGCTTGGGGAGGTATTTTATAGTTGTAGGTGGGTGAGTGTGTCATGATGCATGTTGGTCATCATCAGTCATCAATTGCGAGTGATTGTTATGTTACTCTCTCCATCACAACGAAGCTCAATATCATAGGGCGTGTGGCAAAAAGTACAACAGTAACTAAATATATAACATAAAATTTTAAGTGTCGTGTGCTTGGTGGTGGCCAGTACTTGTTCTTATATACCATGAGCATTCTGATCAACCCCTTCATATTAGGCACCTACCCCTCTAAGACACCCTTGAGAATGGTGGTTCGATCCTCCTTGGCGGGTTACCAGTGTCCAGTATTTGGTGTTGTGAAACGATTGAATTTTATTTAAAGAACCTTCCCACTACTGTTTTTCGTATTAAGCATTTCATTTATTTTTGTTTAAAGAGCAATGGTTTGGAGTTAATTAAGATGATAAATTTAATATTATCGTAAACTTTATTTGCGCTCTATTCAGGAAGGGAGGGAGGGAGGGAGGAGATCCAATGATCAGGAGTGAGCTGACCATAAACGGAGTGTGAGTGCCCGGGGGCAGGTCGTGCGCCCGTGTCATGGCCGCCGTTCAGGGGCTACACCACCACACTCCGGATTTTCTGAGGTGCAGTAGTTAAAAAAAATTCCACATAAATCGAGATAACACCAGGAAACGAATTATGGTATATTCCCTGTTTAATTTCCTCGTCATTCTGGTCGTCATCTTTTTGTCATAAATTCAAGTGTGCCACATAACGTCTCCAGGAAAGGGAAACAAATTAACGCACGAGCCTTGTTGGATTTTAGTCAGCCTCAAGTATCAAGGAAGCCCTCCACACCAACCCCTGTATCCTGCACTTGACGTGCCTTGTATCCTCCACTCAATGTACCCTGTACCCTGCATTTGATGCCTCCTGTAACCTTGGTACCTCCTATACCTTGCACCAACATCTATGTCTTGCAACCGACACCACCCCCAATAAAGTGTGTCGGAAGTAACACATGAAGCCAGTGTACTCGTCAATTCGAAATCTACGATACTTAGACGTACATTGTGGCAACTCAAATACCTTATATATGAATGATTTATAAGCGAACGATACAAGAGATTCTCCTTTTTTGGGACAGGTATATAGTGATTTACTGAGGCTTACGAATGTCTATTGTATCGAAAGAGGAGAACAATATAAAGAAAGGGAATCCTTAAGGTTTCTTTCATGACTCCTTTTATAATTAGTAGATTATTAGTGATCATGGTTAATTATCCACCTTCCTGCCTTTGTCTGTCTCGATTGGTACGAAAAATCGGGTCAAAAAGGTGAGAGCCGTGACTGCCACTCAAACAGATCACGAGTAGATAGTAAGATAAGAATGGGCCAGGCGACCCTTACAGATCTCACCTAAGACTACTGACACACCGCCTGCAGGTAATATCATAGCACTGTGCATGGGGATGAAAGGCACTGATACACCACATTTCTTGACCTTAAAGCTGCATTTGATATTGCCAATAGGCAACTTATATTGTACTAACTAGCCAAAATGGATATAGGACGTCTGCTGTTACACTCGATAAGTGGTTACCTAATTCATGGTTACAAAAGTGAAGTTATAGATGTGCAACTTGGTACCTCCCAAGGTGAGGTACTAATTCCCAACTCTGTTCAATGTTCTTATGAATGCACTATTAAAGTTCAATCTCAGACAGCCCCAGCAATATTATTGTCAGCTATGCAGATGACATTATTTTACATACAAAAACTCATCGTTTTGAGAACCTTGCTCTCATCATCTCCATTGAGAAAACTAAAGTATTCAACAAACAAGCTGGTAACCGCAAACGTGGATCATCAAAGCTTAAGATACAGTAAGTAACAACACTATTGATTTCTTGCCTCGCAAGCGAGATGTCACGGATTCGATTCCCGGGCCGGTGGAAGTTGTTTGGACTTACTTCCTAGCCCCCATTAGTCCCTGTTCACCTAGCAGTAAAGTAGGTACCTGGTGTAAGTCGAAAGTTGCGAATTCGTATTCAGGGACAAGTTGTTGGAGCTTCCAATAACTTGAGGACATAAACCACTGACTCTTCAGGCTTCTAAGCCCTTAACTCGTGAGACATAAAGGCAAGCATGAACTTCGCATGCTTCCCTGTTGGGCGCTGTAAACGCTTCTGCGCTTCACCTTACACAAGGATGTAGGGGAGTGCCCCCCAAAAAAAAAAAAACACTATTGATTATGTCTCTTCTTTTAAATATCTCGGTGTCCGTATCCCCTGTACCTCACTTGTCATACATGAGCTAACCCGCCAATGTACTGATAGCTTAAAACCCCTTAAATGTGTAGTGGGGTACAACCCATATTCTGGCGCTAATATAAGAATTGTCAGAACAATGTACACACAGTAAAAAAAAATACCGCACGGATTATGTGCGAAACAATATTACACCACGAACGAGGGATAGTGGAATATGTGCGCTGGTCCTGTATTATGGTGGTAGCCCTGCTTTCCTTGCCGGTCCTGTGGGACGTAACTAATATGGCCCTACCATAGGTAGGTGAAAACCTTTGTCATACAGGCACGCATACCAACCCTCCTGTCTTACTGAATTATTAATTCATATAAACATCCTAATTATAAAAAGTGATGTCTTTAACCCACTTGTGTTTTTTAAGCTCTTGGAATTCTTAAATAGCACATCTACAGATTTACGGATAAATATATATATATATATATATATATATATATATATATATATATATATATATATAGAGGGTTAATTACCTAATAGCAATAACTTTAACCTCTACATTTTCTAAACTTTAAACTGGCCATCGACGATCATAATGCATATAAATGAATAGCGTGTTAGGTATTAGGAAGTAGGCAGCTACCAAACAGGGAGGTACTACCGCCTGGGAAGATATTGGAAGCATAATGTATTGTCTAATGGTTAGACCCTGCTGCCACATTGCATAACGAAAATTGTGACCAAGTCCCAGGTTGCTGATCTGACTTTCTGCCTCATTTACACACAATTGCAAGGTCTCAGTTGTTTCTCGTACTGTTGACAACACAACAAACATATATTGTTTCTCACTTTTGATCTTTTTTTTCTTTATGGTTCTTTATTATTATTATTGTTATTATTATGAGTAGTAGTATTACGTGTTGTTATTATTATTTATTATCATTATTATTTTAATATTTTATTTTCAAATTTTTATTAAAAATTTTGTTTACTATGAATTATTATTATTATTATTATTATTATTATTATTATTATTATTATTATTATTATTATTATTATTATTATTATCATCATCATCATCATCATCATCATCATCATCATCATCATCATCATCATCATCATCATCATCATCACCATCATCATCACCACCATCATCACCATCACCACCACCATCATCATCATCATCACCACCACCACCATCATCATCATCACCACCACCGTCACCGTCATCGTCATCGTCATCAGTCGCCGTCGCCGCCGCCGCCGTCGTCAGTCCGTCGCCGCCGCTCGCCGTCGCTCGCCGCCTGCTCGCCGCTCGTCGCTCGCTCGCTCGTCGCTCGTCGCCGCCGCTCGCCCAGTCGTCGCTGCTCGCCGCCGTCGTCACCGTCGCCGCCGTCGCCCGCCCGCCGCTCGCCGCCGCCTGCCCGTCGCCGTCAGTTCACCGCCCGCCGCCGCTCGCGTCGCCGTCGCCGTCGTCAGTCGTCGCCGTCAGCCACGCGTCGTCGCCGCTTCGTCGTCGCCGGGTCGTCAGCTCGTCGCCCACGTCGTCGCCGCTCGCCGTCGTCGTCGTCGTCGTCGCCGCCGTCACCGTCGCAAGCCACAACAATGTCGTCGTTTGCCGTTGCCGCGTTTGCTGCTGCTCAGCTGTCAAGTTGCTGTCGTTGTTGTTGCCGTTGCTGCCGTTGCCGCCTTCGTCGTCGTCGTCACATTTCGCCCCCTAGGCCCCGATTTGGATCAGTGACCTGTGCCGGGTGGGCTAATCCCCATAAAAAAGTTTCATGCAAAAACCTAACCTTACTTAACTTAGCCTTATTTAACTTCCTTGTGTATACTTTTGGCTGTCTAAGGTGATAAATGATGTCTTTAATGAAAAAACAAATTTTACCACATACGAATTAATTTTCATTAAGCTATAGTAATAAATACAGAAAGTTATTCCTATTTTTATTTCTTAATCGGTGATTAGTTTTCTCACTTTTACAATTTATGTTATATTAATTTCGTATTACAGTACTCTCGTTTTACTCTTCATTTGTATCCACATCTCTCACTTACTTCTTTACCTATTCCTTCATGGATCAGCTCATCTCACCAGCATGCTGCCATGCGTCGCCTTGCACGTGGACAAATTCTGGTGGTTCAATAATGATGTACCTGCATAAAATGAAATGTAATGTAGACTGCATTACATTTCTTTTTCACGCACCCTTCCACTATGAACCAGTGAATGCCTGTTGTGATTCTACTGATTATACCAGACTTTTGTGTACAGTGCCACTGAGGGCACGATGGGACAAGTGGTACCATCCATTTTGTTCAGGTTTAGATGGAAAGGTATGTGTCCCTAAATATCATGACCAAGTTTCTGATTTATGTTTACTGTGGCTTCGTTTGTTAAAAGAATATCCAGAATTTAACCACAAAATAAAACTCCCAGTTGTTACCTTTGAACTACCGGTATGTTTCTCTTGGGGATGATGCAACAACCACAATCAAGTTCTAGTTACCCATATTTCCAGATCACCGAGAAAAAATCCAGTGATTTTTTCTCAAGCTGTAGCTGTATCAGGTGTTCCATTTGTCATAATTATGAGTTTCCCAGAGCTGTGTGGTGCAGGTGTGTTATCAAACTCACTAATCATAGAGACTACAGTCACTACATCAGAAACACTCCAGGCTTATCGCTACAATATTATCTAATCCGCAGCGTCGCCGGTGATACGACTGTGAGAACGAGCGTAGTACGGGAGAGATGGCAAAACACAACTCATGACAATAACTGTGTCTGGCGCCAGTGGGATCAAGGAGGGCGATAACCAGTGATAATGGTGGGCACACCTGTGTGTCGCGGCCCCAGGGGGTGGCTTCATACCACCATCACCTATTATTGTAACTGTTCGTTACCATCTCTGTATTGAACATTTTAAGGGACTTACTCGTATATTTTTGTAGAGAAATTTAATATAAGACTTACGCTAATATTGGTATGAAAGTATACACAGCAAATACTTATGTAGTTAAATTCGTGTTCGTGTAACGGGGTCGGTAAGGTACTGACGCAAGCAAACACCAGGCGCCACCTGGCTATGTCTGTCTTGCCGGGAATTACCCACCTGTAAAATAAAAAATAAAAGTTTTCTTTCCTTTTGTAGACTTTGACAAAACTATTTGGGATTTTCCTCGGTTTATTGCTTTGTAGAGGTCGTAGAATCACTGTCGGATATAGATCCAACTTAGCTGACAATAGACTTCCATTGATTTAAAGCAAAGAAACATTGCAAAATAACCTGTTGACTGCAAGAACGAATTGTTTTCGTTAAGTTGAAGTTCAATACATTGCCTTTAACATTCCAGCAGATACTGAGTTACCTCACACTCACTGTTAACTCATGCAGGCTTGTCTCTTTCAGACAAGTTTTTACGTAGTAATATTCGTGGAATGTGAGTAACTCTTCCTGTGACAGTAATTGACCTCTAGACATGATCTTATAGTTTGCTGTCTTATGATTCCCACCTTCCTGTTGCTCCCTATGTTCACAAAAACTCCTCATTTCTAAATACATCTTCACAGTGAAGTTCTTAGGTGCTCAAGATTTACTCTGTCATCCGTCTTTGTATGATTTCAAGAATGTGTCCATTCATTAGTGCGGTGACCAAACACTGAACCTCTTTATCCAAGTGAGGATTCACTAGTTGTAACTCCAGAAGATGATATTCCTCTTACAAGCAATAGCTCTTAATAGACTCTCAAGATGAGTCGCGTGGTAACTTCCGCATGCGGCTGTGTTAACAAAGTGCCATTTAGACGAGTGCCGGGGCAGGTACGGTCTATTAGGGCCCACTCACACTGAGACCAGTAAGACAGTTTCTCTATCCCTTGAAAGACAGCAAATCGTGTAACACAGAAAATAATAATACTCCACCGCGGCGTCGCATATCGTCTGTCTCCGGATAATTTGCCACCACAGAATATGTCCACTTCCGGCCTCAATTTGAGCGAGCCGTTATTGGTGATTAACGACCGTTCAATTATTAACATCGGCTTGACATGGCGCTAAACAGGCGGCCGTGTACATGTCAAGCAACATTTTGCAGCACGCCTGCCATAAACACTTGCAAATAACAAGCATCCCCAGCGGGATTCGAACCCGCGGCCTCTGGATTAGAAGTCCAGCGCGCTCTCCACTGCGCCATGGGGACAGGCTTCAGTTTACAATATATTGAAATATAAGAATTGATAACTGTACAATACAAAGGCATGGGGAAAAGTAAGGGGACACGAATTTGATGGCATACACGGAAAACAACATTGGTATAATCTTCTAAGCACGAAGTTTTAATTGCATAACAGATAGAGAAGTCATTGAAGGATGTAAGATATCATCAAAATTTAGGAATTTTAATAGTATATGTGGCAATGAAAAATTTTATGAGAAGGTGTTAAATATGAGATGTTACTTTTTTTAGTTGTGTATCACCTGGAGAAACTACCTGGAGACACCAAAGACGTTCCATCACGTCGCACTGGACAATAACCCCTCGTATGACGAAACGGGTATCGCACTCGAATCACAGTAGTGAGAGGCAAATGCTGCACCACCTACAACCTGTGTACTGTATAACTTACCTATTGTATTAACTGCGGACCAGAACACTTTCTGATATATAGCGAATATTGTTCCAGCTGCTGCTTAAGGTTATAACAATATCAGTCCAGTCAAGTGTTGATTCAATTGATAAATGATACCTAGTTACCTCACATGTCGTGTGTGTGTGCTTGTATTTTGCGTTATGTATTGTGTGTTTGTGTGTGTGAGGTATTTGTGTGCGTTACGTTACGTGTGTATGTATTTTGAGTTCATTATTTGTGTACGGTTTTGCCGTTATTTATGTATGTTTGTGTGTTATTTGTGTGTGTGTGTGTGTGTGTGTGTGTGTGATTATGTAAATGTGTGTATTATAATAATAATAATAATATACAAATGACTTAAGAGTACGTAATTATATGATATTTCATGATAAGGGAGATGGTCCTTTCACAAGGATTTCAGCAGTTATAGTACAAAAATGAGATTGGCAAGGAGTGAACATGCAAAATATCTACCAGCTTTACACGATCAGTGCAAGGGCGTATGGGCTAACGAACAGCAATTCACGGACGAGGGATCTCAGGTGGTAAGAGGAGACGCTGGCGAGGATGGTGTAATAGCTTCATCCCAAACTGCCATTTGAGGTTTTAATCAGAGAGAGTTGAGAGGCTCATTATATTTAGCGCCTCTTATTTGATGTAGGAGGAGTAGAGAATAGTCTGGCAAACCCTCTTTCGCACTCCCTCTAGGAGACCTCGTTGTGTAGCTTTTAAGGAAAAACACCAGTCAAGGGGAAACTTAGGTGAGCTTAGGATGCATGAATGTTGTACAAACTTTCATGAGCTCTGACACGGGAACTCCAAGGAACTCGAGACCACGCAGGATGTGGAGACGATAGCAGCAAGATTTGACGGATGTACTGTGCATTCCAGTTCAGTTTGTTATTCAAAGTGACACTGAGGAGCTTGGTAGAATCTGGAGTGTGTTAAGGGTCAATGTGATGAAGGGATGTGGGACATGGTCGAAGGAGAGGTTGATGTGCAAAACCATGGCCTTGGTATGGTTGATGGTGACATGGCTGGTGGTGGACCAATTTTGGAGAGTGTTCAGATATTCTGGAGGGCGCTGTAGTTGGGAGCCGAATTGATTTCATTGATGCCAACGGTAGAGTCGCCGATATAGTACCAGCGAGCAGGAGCATCTTTCAAGGTATCGCTGATGAAAATGAGAAAGTAGAGCAGTCCCACCCAAGTGCATGTGGGCGACTGAAAGGTGGAGACCGCCCCTAGGAAGCGTACAATCTGGCGTCGGTCACTAACGAAGTCTGTGAGACATGGTAGGAGACCTCAAGAGCCTAATGTTGATGGCTTTGTAGAAATTTTTTTTGTGATTGACCAAGTCAAATGTTTTTGTGAAGTCTATAAAGACGACAGCCACAGATGTCTTATATTTTTATAGGTTGTGGTAGATGAAATCAAGAAAGACAAGAATGCTGACGAACCATTGGGTGGTGGAGGATGTTTTCTTGTTGCCCAATTGCTGAGAATCTATGGTTTCTGCAATGTCTGCATAAGAACATAAGAACATAAGAAAATAAGGAGTCTGCAATAGGCCGGTTAGCCTGTGCATGGCAGCTCCTGTCGAGAGTTACTACCACTCTCTATCATCCATGAATCTATCTAGCCTCCTTTTGAAACTTTCCAGAGTTTCCCGCACTTACCACAAAGTTGCTAAGCTTGTTCCACTCGTCCACCACCCTATTTGTAAACCACTTTCTTCCTATCTCCCTCCTAAACCTAAACTTATCCAACTTGAATCCGTTGCTCCGAGTCCTATCCTGCTCGGATATTATAAGAACTTTATCTATAAGCCCAGTCTAATGCAAAACCCTCGTAGATTAAGGCAGCGGCACACTGGGCACTTTTCCTCCCAACATGTATGAGTCATGCTGGGATGTTTTGTTGGCGCGTCTGCTTAAAGCAACGAAAACAACAACAAAGCGTCCAGACGAGGTTCGCCATAGATCCCGCTACTACAATTACTACAGTTGAGGCCTTGCAGGATTGTGCTATAGTTCTTCAATTGCTGAAGCAAGTGGGGTGTCTATAAAAGCTAAAAAATAGACAATGGGTGCGAATGTGAAGTTTCTTTACAAGTGGCGTAGCTGGCTGGTCAAAGAAGACCCTGAATAATGATTTAATAAAACTAAAGAAGTTTTAAAGTGACGAATTAATAGAATCATGTTACCGTTTTATGTGTTATATTTTAAATTATTACTGTTTCGGGATTTATTTCAATTTTACTTGAATATTCACCACCTAATATGAAGTTTATTTGAGCACTAACCCGGCCAGCAAAGCTCACCGCCAAAACGTTGTCCATTTCTTGCAACAGCCGAAATCCTTATGCTTGCTGGGCCGTCAGGCTAGCGGCCAGCAAAACTGGCAACATGTTTGGAGGAAAATGCCCAGTGTGCCTCCACCTTTAGGATGAGTACTGGTGTAATGGCAATGGGTTGTAACTCGTTTATAGTTTATACTCTCGTTGACTTGAACTCTGGTGAAACATATGAAGTGTTCCAGTCACCTGGGTATTTTGCTTGTCTGAGATAAGTATTGATAATTACCAGTAAAGCCAAACCCCTCTGTTCCATTATAATGGAACAGAGGAGTTTGGCTTTATTGGTAGGTCAATGGGAGTGGTAGAGCAATTGGCCTTGGGAGTGTCTAATCATCTGGCGACTTCAAATTCTTCCACTGAGTCAGTAGGTGAGGGGGCTGGTAGGTAAGCTGGGACACAGGTAGTGTTAAGCTTGGGGAGCGAATTGCTTATACTAGTTGTCATTGAGATAAAAGGTCCTGTTTCCCTGCTGTATATGTCTTTTAATCCGAGGTGTGATCCAGGTGGGCGTAACCTGACTGTAATGGCCCCTGTCTCATCAACAGAAGTATTATATAAATGGGTTCTTTACATTCGATTTATATTCAAATTCATCCCCTGTAATTTTCCACTAACTATGAGGAGATCATGAACTGATCACGTGAATGGTAGCTGCCCAAGAGGGTGAAGCCCATATGTCAGCAGCTATGTAAGCACGGTTAAGCCGGCGCCCATTACTGAGTCTCACTCACTACGTAATATTGAACGGACGTTGATTCACGTCTACTGTATTTACATAGACGCCGTCCCTTTCTCACCACACTCATAAATAGTGGAACTTACGGTTGATCTACACTCAGGAATTATATACATATTACTTTTTTAATAAAACAAGAAACTTCAATTGGGTTTCGTTACTAAAGCCCAATATATTATGTGAACCAACCTGGTTAACATTGGAATTAACCAGCCGTTTCATGACGGACTTCTTGGGGATTAAATGATGGTGAACTTCTGTGATGGTGTTGGTGTGATTTGTCAATTTGATATCTACTTCATCTCCGCTTAATACTTCAGTCCAGGGATAATGAGCTATCCACTGTCCGAAAAGACGCATTACAGATATAGTAACCGGCTCTGCACGTGGCTGGTCGTGGAAGCTGGAAAACAAAATACTAATGGAACTGTATTACAGCCGTAATGAGGCATTGATTGAGGTGGTAGGTACTGGTCTGCTAAGTCTGTTAAGATATTTTCCAGGGTGTATTGACCATGTGTAAGAAAGTTCACAGCATATAACAGTAGAAGTTATTCCTGTAGATTAGTGGTGTCAGTTTTATTAAATCACCGCAAAGCACCAGCTTGGCACGTGGGTATTTAACTCTGAGGTGGTACTGAGTAATGATGGAGGCAGTTTGGCGAGGGTGGGTATGTAGCATAACATAGTCCCCCTTACTAGTGCGTTTACAGGGGCTCGTCAGGTAAAAGTGCAGTGTGGCAGGGCTGTATTTGGTAAGAGGAAATTCGCAGTAGCAAACACACTATAGACGGTGGTATCGTGAGGAAGCGGGTTGAAGTGACGTAAAGAGAATGTGGGGTGGGAGGGGGCAGCAGGGAGGGAAGTGGAGGCTGGTGCCCCCCCTACCTACAGTTATGGTATCCTCGGATGATATTAACTCTCACTTGAGGCTTAAGTTTATATCTATTATTTTCCTCATCTGTTATATTATGTAGATAGTATTCATACTGTTCATGTTAAACTTTGGCCAGAATGTGAACAAGATGAGGTTTGAAGTTAACTGCAATGATTCTTTATTCACTCGTGCTTGTTGCTTGGTAGAACAATCTACTATACAATTCCAATAAAGTAAATAAAACATGTAATAATATTAAGAGTGCTTGCAATCTGTCTCAGTATCAGAGGTGCATGTCACGTCTGGTTGTGTAAGGATGGTGAACTGTAAATGAAAATTTGACTTTTTTCTTAGCTCAACTAATTCCCTTTCTATAATTTTTTATATTTATTCATCTGTAAAGGAATCAGGGCCAAACGAGGGGTGTGAATTGACTGATCATTGAAAACATACCATAATCAGTGTTTGGCACTTGTGTCGTTTAAGAAATTTTCAATCTGTTGTCATTTCAGACATTTTATTTTTTGAAACCAGTATGAAGGTCACTATGTGCTGAATTTGTTTCAAAATAACTGATGTGCGGTGAAGGAGCCTTCAGGGGCGGTATACACAAAACTTTAAAGTGCTAGCAAACAGTTGTTAAGGCTGACTTTTTCCTGTTAAGCACTAATAGTACATACGCAAAACTTTTAAGGGCCTCAATAGTACTGTTAAGTTAAAAGACCTCGGGGGCACTTTTATGTCCCGTAATAGTAGTCTGTTAGTCGATACCCTGGCGAACCAACAACATCAGCGGCGGCAACGCAGTTATCAGGAAAGGAAAGATACATTTAATGACTATAGTGTTTATATATTAAATATAGTGTGAATATATTGTGTGTATTCCCTCTTTATAGCAGAGATTTCTTTCTTGACTTGGACAATACTGCAGGAAACGCAGCATTGACTCTCATTTCTTTTCTTAATAGCATATTCGCCACTTATCAGCTTACTAGCCGCTTGGGCGGTCTATCCAGTGTTAGTACAGGAGGAAACCGGGGACCGGGAAGCCTGTGGTGTTTGGTAGGGTGACACTGGGTAACACCATTCTCACGTGTGTCCGGGCCGAGGCTCGAAGCCTTAACATATTGATGAGAATTACGCGCATTACCGCTGTACCACCAACACCTCATGGTGATTTCCAGCCATGCCCTCTATTTTTGCCAGCGCCTTAATATCACTTTTCACTTTTTTTTAGTTAGGTTAGGTTACCTGACCTAACAGGCCACGTCCTAACCTCCTAACCCAACTAAAAAAAAGTGATTTGCCCCAAAGATAAATGTCATAATCATCTAAAACAGAAAAGAAATCTAGCGAAAAAATATATTTTTCATGTGATAAAGGGTGATGGGGTGGTTAACGAAACGAGAGTGACGCTACGTGTTACTATAACATCAAATTGGGACCTCGAAAAATTCGTGATTTTACAACTAATAAATCGCGAATATCGCGTTTATTTTTGGAATGCGCCGCTTAATTCAAGTATATTTTTTCGTTACTCGATGAGATCTACTAAATGGTAAGAAAAAAATCGTAAAAAGGTGATGGGTTGATAACGAAAAATAGCCCCTCTATTTGTCTTTATTATTCAGGAAAGCCTTCAAGCGGCCATTCAATATTAACTTTTTCTCTTCAATGGCATCCACCAATATTAAAGTCTGGTCTGCTGTCCAGCTGGGCTTCCTTTTCTTTCGTGGGGTTGAGGCTTTCATTTCCTCAATAACTTTTTTTTTATACAAACGGCACGGCAAGGAAGAGCCACCGACCACTATCCTTGGTTAATAAATCCTCCTTCAAACTGCATAGATTCGATTTTTTTAATGATCAAAATGTAAATAAATGTAAATATTAAAATTAATCTTCATAAATTTATTGAGGTTATTCAGCCATAAGACCATTTTATATGAGGAACTCCTGTTTTCTTTAGCGCTGTTCAGCGGTACTTAACAAACAACTATTTGTGAGGTAAAAGTTTGCTAGTTAAGCTTTGTGTATAACTTTTTAATTTTAGTGCTAGCTAACAGAACTATTATGTCAATAGCATAAAAGTTTTGTGTATACGGGCCTAGACTTCTGTCCACAGCTATTATTAAAATGAAAACATGTTGGCAACACTTGAGGTGCCAATGCAACATTTCATATTCATTCGTCACAGGCAACAAGGGGAGGTTTTCTTCTGATCTAGCATTGTATCGTCGTGACGAATGGTGTATATAACGAGTTTTCAATGTAATACACAATGAACTATATAAGATAATAATCAATACATACCGTACGACAGTTTATGTTCCATATCGACCACACACACACACACACCCTGCTGCCAACTCCATCCCAACCCACATTATCTTTACCACTTCACCTCGCTACCTCACTATACCACCGTCTGTAGTACAGTATCTTTGCTATTGCGAGTTTCCTATAACCAAACATAGTTCTGCCACACTGCACAAAACTTGACGAGCCCCTGTAAACACACTAGTGAAGGGGACTATACCAATAACACCTCCATACCAGCTGAGACTACAACTTCAAGGCAGGATGGGCAGTGGTCGTTGTGACAGAAAAGTGCAACGCACCCACCACGTTATTTTGTTTAAAGATGACGAAAGAGTTGATATCCCTTAAAGTGGCATACCTCAGGACAAAAATTGTCTTTTCTTAGAGATGACAACAACGTTGGCTGTAAGTGACTTGATTGTGGTGGTCAGCTTATCAAATTTATTGGTGAGGAAGGTGACGTTAGAATAAAGATGGGAGACTGTATCATAAGTGAGGAAAATCAGAGAGTTAATAGAGCTTGCCTTGTGTGTGTTTGCGTCGTGTCCTAGAAGAGGTAAGGGGCATGATAGGTGTCTGAACATGGCGGCCCTGTCTGCTGCTACGGTAATTTTAATAAGCTAATAATATTTTATCTTTGACAACCATACACTCCCATTAATCCAAACAAAATAAACTGAGAGTATTTCACTGTAGTATGTACGGTATTGTACTTACGTCAACACTGGCCGTACCCGCAGGTTAGGTTAGGTTAGGGTCATATACACTTTATTGTTGACTGTCATCCTAATTCTCACCTTTTTTCATTGGATCAATATTTCAGGATCACAATTTGATAAACACCCTGACCCCAGGTGACTTCATAGTGAAAAAAATAATAAAAATACTCAGTAGCTACACGTAACCCATCATGCACTCGAACCCATGCAATATACTGATATAATCAGCACTGGTATGATCAGCACTTTTATCTTCATATCATCACAATCCTTTTCACCTTCATGTAGCTCCTGACTCTCACGCTCTAGTCTAGTCTGGGAAGCGAATTAGTGGGCTGTTAGAGTGTGTTACTAAAAGAAAGGTCGAGAGTGTGTGTAGTTGTTGTGTACGAGTATGCTGTTTGATGGGGAACCGTGGATATTCATGACATTTCTTTCATGGACCTTTTGTTCACTAATGTCCCTTTTAGCAAGATTAATGTAAAAAGCATCTGTTTGACAGACACTCATTTAATCAGTTCCCATTTCAGCGCTAACCATTTCAGTGACGTTTAGTTCACGTTTGCCCATTTTATCATCAATCATTTCGCTAGTCTTATCTACTTCGATACTGCGTCGTTTAACCGAACCGGCCTCCGTCTTGTATAGTGAAACTTTGCCACCTCATTCTAACCATCTGAACCATGAAGAACTATCTTCCAAAAGCTGATGGTGAGGAAGTGTCGACCAACGCCCAGAGTCAACAGAGTGAAAAAAAATAAATGAAGGTATTTGTGGTCCAACTTCCAGCCTGGTAGATTACCCTCATGATATCCTGGAGAGGACCATCCTGCAGTAAGACAATCCTTTGACACATATATTTGAATATATTCATAAATGATAACAAATGCCATCCTAAATAGTTTAAGAATTCTGATGAAGTTGAAAAAATTTACAGACAAATTTATTGAGTTTGAAATTACACCGATCTGGGGACACGACAACTTACAGGGAACAATGTTTGCCAGAGGATTTATTTACAGAAGAAAGTTACATGTTTATAAACTTCTGGATTTGATGAAATCTTGCGTTTTGCCAAGTGTTTGAACTCAGGTGATGGGTGTAGGTGAATTGTCTACTTGTCTGTTTCACAGTCACAACCTTGTTATCAATGTTTTCGTGAATTTCAAACTTCTATTTCTAACATATTATTTATGCATGAATATATAACCCAGATGTGCTTAAGAGAACGTTACCAACCTGACCAACACTAAACCTCCATTAGTCCTTAACCCTTAATAACGATGGTTTAAACTGCCAATTCTATGGGTAAAACCATCATCATTAAAGTGTTAAACTACCGTCCTGAAATAATTGGATAATAATACAACGTGAATCATATCATCGTCCAGTAGACCATTGTCCTAAGAGAGTTAGCATGTACTGTACTTTTCCGGCCAATTATGCAGTTTCTAGTTTGTTTTTCATTCATGAGAGGTAAAGTTTTTATAAAGTAAAGTTAAGGTATGCAACATATTATAATGACACAATAGCGTGGTATATGCTAGGTCATTAAGGATATATATTACTACTAATACACAAGTGATTATTAATACAATTGTTGTATATAAACTATGATGCGTGCAGCAAGAGAGGTGTGGAGTCTCCATCAGGTATCAAGACGCACCACAGTACATAAATCGTTGGATATTACCTCCCTGGTCAGGTCGTTGAGCGTTTTAACACCCAAAACCTGCTAACTGGTGTCCTTGTGTCGCCTGCTCCTGCTGTTTATTGCTTACCTTTGCTATATTGCTCCTAGCAAGTTTCATAACCGTTTTTGTGCCTCAGCCCAGCGTGCGAGATAATTCTCGCCCAATAACTGGGTTAGTAGACGCATTTATAAACATACGTGTTGAGGAATGATAGATAATGATGGAATTTATGAGGTAAAGTGTTAGCTCTTCAACCACGATAAATTTCTTGCAAATATAGATCTAAGTTCTTTAGGTTTTGGATCAGTCAAGAAGGTAAATATGAATCTCTTGTAAGGAACAAGTACGCAAACAGGTTGACATTCATTTACCATAGAAATATCATAAATATAAATTGTCATCTTTATCAAAAGTGGATCACACACACACACACAGACACACACTTAACTGTGTATCAATCTACACAAGCCATCCTAACCTAACATATATGTATATATATATATATATATATATATATATATATATATATATATATATATATATATATATATATATATATATCAAACTCTCTTTAGTTTTTCTTTGAGAATTCTCACAAAGAGTGAGGCTGTTATGACAACAAAGGAAGATAAGAAGTGTGAATACTGTTACCCATATTCCTCGGTAAAGAAGGCATTCTTTCAATCATAAAGAATTAAATGGCAAGTATCGTACTTTTCCGCATTAATATAAGATTAAACGCAATTTGATTTCCTTGTATTAACGTGAGAATAATGGTCAATATGTTTTTAAAAAGTTTAATTATTATATATATATATATATATATATATATATATATATATATATATATATATATATTATATATATATATATATATATATATATATATATATATATATATATATATATATTAATATATATATATATATATATATATATATATATATATATATATATATATATATATATATATATGCAAATAAATCACTGTAGGTGCGCGTGATCCAGGTATATGCTGATAACCACAAGGAAAAAAAACACGAAGTTCTCAGGCGCTTTCGTGTAATTCACATCTTCAGGGGTGAGTACAGACTAGTCTGTACTCACTGAATGTGGTGCAAAGACATATATAAATATATATATATATATATATATATATATATATATATATATATATATATATATATATATATATATATATATATATATATATATATATATATATATATATATATATATATATATATATAATGTTACCTATCGAATATATAAGATGCACTCAAGGGTTGAAACTTGTTACATTATAACATGTAATGTAACAAGTATATATTATTATGTAACAATAAAATGATAATGGTAAGATAACTTTTAACTTGGCAACAAGAACAAGTTTACCCCTCTCTCTGATTTGGCTAATTACCATTAATTCATTCTTACTACTGTAAAAATAAAAATAAATACAGTAAAAATAACCTTATGCTTACTTTTCACTCATACAAACTACTGCTCCCTGGATGTCTATCCCTTCAAGTCTTATTGCACTCCTCAACCCATACTTCCATCTCCTCTTTGGTCTTCCTGTCTCCCTCCTACCCTTCATCCTTCAATTTTACTCTTTTTGCGAAATATTTACATTGCATTACTACCTGAGCAGAGTCTGGTCCACTCTCTATTCATCACTTCGATCATCTTCATACGTTTTTGTATTTCTTATTCTCTACGTCATATTTACCACAGGTATTGTACTCACACATGTTATTGTTTCGCTTTTAATTTTGCTTCATTCCTCTTTTATCTAGAGCTTATTTTCGACACCCACATGATGATGTCATCTCAACACTTCTGTTCATCCCTGTCGTCACCTCTTACGTTGTTCTCTTTCTTCTTATGTTTCTCAAACTTTTTCTTCCTCTCTGTTGTTTAGTTTATCTTTATCGTTCCTTGGCTAACACATCCGTTCTTAGGTATGTTATGATACATTCCACCTCCTCCATTTTATCTCATGCTGTATCAAGTTAACATTTACTTCTCTCTGCCTCCCTTCTTTACTTATTTTCATCTCTGTAGTTTTGTCCATATTCACCGTCAACTTTCTCCAGGCACGCACACCACCAGAGTGCATTCACAGTATTCATTACTTTTCCTCTGAGTCATTCTCTAAACAGTGGCTGATACACCTACAATTTTCATTCTTATAATTATTCATCAAACTTGCACCCCCTTGCCATCAATCTTACCACCTCTACCACCAGAGTGACTTTACACACACTTGATGAAGTCCTACTTTCGCTAAAATCCAGCTTTACCCTTCCGTATAAACTTGCAAAAACTCTCCCTATATAAATTGTTCAATAATTTTCATGTTTCCCATTTACACCATACACACACATACGCGTGTATATATATATATATATATATATATATATATATATATATATATATATATATATATATATATATATATATATATATATATATATACAGTATATATATCAGCAAAAGACTTGTCTCTTGGAAAACATAAATTAATAATAAGGAAAAAAAAACATGAAAATCACGAAAATCTTGGTTGGTGCTGGGTTGTTTAATTTAATCAACTAACGTTTGCAACATTACTTAGTCCATCCTCAGCAGAGTCCCAAGGAACACAATTCTTCAGTGTTTATTGATAAGAATAAAAAGACAATTTAAAAGCACAAACACTAAAATAAATAAATACAAAGTCGGGACAAAAAGTAAAGAGCTATTTGATTGATTTACAGCATAAGTCTAAAATATAAAACGCACACAAGCGAAGAAGCTCAAGCACACAAAACTGCAAAGGAAGGATATAGATAAAGGTACATAAACCTTAATGCGGGAAGCGTAGTTCACATGAGACCATATCAGTGATAGCAGTAAATGTTGAAAGATAGTTGCCATACCACTGAGTGATATTGGTCTGCTTCAGGTGTTGCAGCCTTGTTGTATAGTAAACCTCTGCAGCACGTATTTCGCGAATGACTGTTACGAATGACCAAGGGCCTGTTCGGCTGAGTGTAGCCTGACGGACTTCTCGAGGAAGAAGTGATGGTGAGTTTCCGTGATGGTGTTGGTGTGATTTGCCCATTTGAAGTCCACGTCATCTACACTTAATACTTCAGTCCAGGAATAATGAACTGTCCACTTTCCGAAAAGACGCATGGTCGTGGAAGCTGGAGACCAAAACATTGAAGGATCTGTATTACAGCCGATATGAAGCATTGATTGAGGTGGTAGGTACTGACCTGCTAGGTCCGTTAAGATGTTTTCCAGGGTGTTTTTACCACGTGTAAGAAAGTTTACAGCTTATAATAGTAGCAGTTATTCCTGTAGATCAGTGGTGTCAGTTTCATTATATACCACAAAGCACCACCTTGTCACATAGGTATTTAACTCTGAGGTGGTACTGAGTAATGATGGAGGTAGTTTGGCTAGGGTGGGTATGTAGCATAATATGTACCAATAAAACCTCCATACCAGCTGGGACTGCAGCTTAAAGAAGGATGGACAGTGTTCGTTGTGGCAGAAAAGTGCTACTCACCCACAATGTTCATTCGTTTGAAGATGACGAAAGAGTTGATATCCCTCAAAGTGGCAAGTCTCGGGAGCAATTTGCCATTTCTTAGATATGACAACAACGTTGGCTGTAACTGACTTGACTGTGGTGGTCAGCTTATCAAATTTGTTGGTGAGGGAGGTGACGTTGGAAAGTAATAAAGATAGGAGTTTGTACCATGTGCGAGGAACTTCAGAGTTGATACAGCTTGTCGGCTGTAGGTTTTCGCGGTCTAGTAAAGTAAGGAGTTTGATAGGTTTCTAAATCCGGTGGCCTTATTACTTTAATAACTCAATCACGTTGTCTCTTGGATAACCATTTCCTCACTTTAAACCGAACAAAATGTGCCGAGAGTTTTTTATTGGCGTCTGTGCAGTCAGCCAAGTGGAAACCGGCAAAAGGAACCCCCCTCTGTAGAACACACACGGAGGGGGTTCCAGATGTACCCCTATATCAGAACATTTTATCGCAGCTCCCACTTGGTTGACTGTACAGTATACCCATTAGAAAAAGTATCTCCACCTTTGCCGTGCCTTACATTCTGGAGCACAAGATGAAGTGCTTTGATATATACCCTGGGTACGCAAACAAGGCTTTTCTACTGTACGCCACAAATACATCCCTCATCGTTCATCATTAACGTCTTGTCTAGGGGGTTCTTTCTGTGCTAAATAAAATCGTCTGGCGTTAGCCAAATAAAGTATTAAAAGTGTTGTGACCATAATGAAGGGTTAAGTCTAAGAAAGTACTACAGAACACTCGACCGTTGATATTATAGCAAATATTAGGCTTAGTATTATTTTAGTTGTTTAAAATCACAAAACATTGGACGGTAATCAGACTTACAAAGCCAGAGTTACAGTACCAACCAACAGCTACATTTGTGTCTGTATAGTACGTTCTTGCTGATTCCGATTTCCACCGGACCCAAAGGTTGGGATACTTTCTTTCGATGGGTGTCCATCAGCACTGGCAGTAAATGCAAGATATCGGTGACGCCGTGTGTGTGTGTGTGTGTGTGCGTGTAATAATAATAATAATAATAATAATAATAATAATAATAATAATAATAATAATGATAATAATAATAATAATAATAATAATAATAATAATAATAATAATAATAATAATAATAATAATAATAATAATAATAATAATAATAATAATAATAATAATAAATAATTGTTTCTTGACAGAAAATTGCAGTCAAGGGCTGGAAATACACAATGAACAGATTCTATGTATAGTATATTACCTAAGGAGGTATCGGGGAGTGGGTCACGTAACATAAGCTTTAATACCAAAAAGGAGGAAACATGTGGTTGAACAAAAAGGTGTGTGTGTGTGTGTGTGTGTGTGTGTTCCCAAAATTCAAAAACTATACTTTTGCTATGTATGAATGAGTTTCAGGGTTGAGCAACAGAACACCCAAACAATACAGAATGCACTAGCAAAAGTATGTTTCAATAAAAAACAAAAGCATTAGTTTTTCCATAGAAGTTAATTATACACTTGCCTCAGGATGACCTCGCATCTCTCAGTTTTGTAGATGGAACTGTTAGTAGTGTACTAGGCAGAGTCACTACCCCGCCAGATTATCGTCCCTCAAATGGACGATGATCTGACAGACATGTTCTCCATATTATACATAAATAACACAAAAAGGGAAGATAAACTGAACATTAATATACATACACACACACACACACACATATATATATCTTGATAAAATCACACGGGAAAAGGGAAACAACGGAGCACCTTAGCTTTCGTCTTTATTCAAGACATCTTCATGTTGCCTCTGAAGATGTCTTGAATAAAGACGAAAGCTAAAGTGCTCCGTTGTTTCCCTTTTCCCGTGTGATTTTATCAAGATTTATCTTATCCACGTTTTCATTGTGGATCTACATGACATATATATATATATATATATATATATATATATATATATATATATATATATATATATATATATATATATATATATATATATATATATATATATATATATATTGCAAAAATCACACAGGAAAAGGGGAAACAATGGAGCACCTTAGCTTTCGTCTTTATTCAAAACATCCTCAGAGGCAACTTATCATGAGAAATGGTCATAACTATAAATTTAAGGTGTACAGAAAGCCTGCACAGGTAGACAGTTTCATACATTTTTTTATCGAGTCACCATGAATCTACCAAAATGTCATTTTCTGATATATTTTTGAGATGTTTGCGTATTTATGACCCTGATTTTATTGATGAAGAACTACAACACATTCAGTCCACTGCACAAAAACTTGGGTACCCTTCATTGTTTGTTGATAATTGTTTTTAAAGGGCTAAAAATCCTTCATTCTACTCAAACCAGGCAAGTTCCTACATTTAAGAATATTTTGACTCTTCCTTATCGCAATGAATTTGTCCCGTTAGTTCAGTCCCTTAAATTATTAAACATTAATGTTGTTTTTAAATCTGACTCAACTATTACTAATATATTAATTAAAAATAGCCCAACCTTGAATGTAAATGGAAGTGTTTACTGCATTCCATGTAGCAATTGTAATGGAAATTCCGTAGGTCAGACTGGGAAAGCATTGCAACTCATAATTAAACAGCACAAGTACAATATTAGAACAGCATCTGAAAGCAGTGCACTTTTCGTTCATATAATGAACAATAATCATCCCATAGATTGGGAAAACAGCTTAGAAGTGTACAACTCATCATGTGTCTCAGAAAGTTTGATTAGAGAATTTAATTCTATAAACCTTAGTGATGGTCAAAACAAAATTGTTAATATGTTACACAAATTTATTTGTCAGTGGCCCAAGGTTAAAAATGCTATGAAAGTATTCGAGGTAAATGTAGGATAGATGATTAGTGGGTCTCATAATTTTGACCTAACTTAACATGACAAGTTATGTCGCCCTTCTTTTTAAGCTCCTCTTATGTTTGCGGTGTGTTGGTGTGTGGATTAATGGATGTCATTGTTTTGACCTGACCTCATGTTTTGTAAGGTCACCCTGTGTACATAAGCCTCTCAGTCCTTGTAATTCAGTTGCCTCTGAAGATGTCTTGAATAAAGACGAAAGCTAAGGTGCTCCATTGTTTCCCTTTTTCCTGTGTGATTTTATCAAGATTTATCTTATCCACGTTTCCATTGTGGATCAACATGAAAAAAAAAATATATATATATATATATATATATATATATATATATATATATATATATATATATATATATAAAAATATATATATATATATATATATATATATATATATATATATATATATATATATATATATATATATATATATATATATATATATATATATATATATATATATATATATATATATATATATATATATATATATATATTTACACTGTATTGGTCACCGAGGTCACCTGAGCCACTGTCACCGTATTTGGGAACTTTGGAGCGTCAGCGACTTGTGGAGACAGTGGTGGTCAACAGTGTCAGGCTTATGTTTTTATTAAGAAATCACCAACAAAGTTATTAACACAATAGCGCTTAAAAAACAAACAAATATTTTCTTCCAATAAAGGTGTCACAGTGAGACCCTACAATGATCTCCATGTTTTGTAATGGTGATGAAGAATGATTGGTAGTTGACAAACAGTCAATATGATATTTAGCTATGATTCACCTATTACATTCCTCTATCGGCAATAATTACATTCAGGAAGACACAATCATTTAACTCGGGAAGGTCATGACTGTTTTGTTCCTTTGTATATTCACATGTGTTTTTTTCTTTCCCAGGACTGTTCACCAAGTATACCTTATACTGCCAGCCAGTCATTAGTAGAACGAACGATAAGGAGATCGTTATCCGCGCTAAATTTACGTAACTGACCGCCTTCATAACCACCATCATTACCATAATCACCATGGTACGCAAAACAATCATCACACCATTGTCTTTACGGCCAATTAACACTATAATTACTGCTTTTAACACCACCACCACAATCTACACCATAACTATCATTAACGCTATAACTACCAACAACACCATAACCATCATCAACACCATAACCATCATCAACACCATAACCACCATCAACACCATAACAACCATCAACACCATAACCACCATCAACACAACAACCGCCATCAACACTATAACCACCATCAACACTATAACCACCATCAACACCATAACAACCATCAACACCATAACCACCATCAACACAACAACTGCCATCAACACTATAACCATCATCAACACCATAACCACCATCAACACTATAACTACCATCAACACCATAACCACCATCAACACCATAACCATAATCAACTCTGTAACTACCATCGACACCACAACAGACATCAACACCATAACCACCATTATCACAATCACCACTATCACTTGCATAATGAACGCCGCCGCAAATACTACAAGACCACAGCAATAACAACACTATCAAACTGCCACCACCACCACACCACCTGACACCATTAATACCACCACCAACACCACCACCGCCATCAGCACCACCAGCGGGGGATCGGTGGTAGATGTGGTACCGTTCTTGCCTCGCAAGCGAGATGTCACGGGTTCGATTCCCGGGCCGGTGGAAGTTGTTTGGACTTACTTCCTAGCCCTCATTAGTCCCTGTTCACCTAGCAGTAAAGTAGGTACCTGGTGTAAATCGAAAATTGCGAATTCGTATTCAGGGAAAGTTGTTGGAGCTTCCAATAACTTCATGACATAAACCACTGACTCTTCAGGCTTCTACGCCCTTGACTCTTCAGGCTTCTACGCCCTTAACTCGTGAGACATAAAGGCAAGCATGAACTTAGCATGCTTCCCTGTTGGGCGCTGTAAACGCTTCTGCGCTTCACCTTACACAAGAATGTAGGGGGGTGCCCAATAAAAAAAAAGCACCACCAGCTCAACAACCATCACATCACTTCAAGTCCTACCACCACGACCACCTCCACCATTACACACAACTTTCGTCAATAATACCACTATGATTCATTCCATCACCATCATTACAGACACCACTCCCGCTAGCACTAGTCCTTCCCTCACAAACACCCAACCACCACAATCACCATCAACATCCCACACCCCCCATCCATACCTCCCTTCCCCCTACCCACCGCCTCATCCAGGGGTGATCAGGGAGTGTGTAAACTATTACTCAGCAGTGTAGCAGCGTGGCCGTATAAGGCCTGAAGGGTACTCAGCGCTGCTTGTACTGCCCGTCACGGCTATTTCTCTCAGACCCGCCTCACTACATGACCCTGACAGGGAAGGGGGTTTGTTGACCAGGTGGGGGGGCAGGGCAGTCATGACCCTGGCAGGGAAGGGGGTTGTTGACCAGGTGGGGAGCAGAGCAGTCATGACCCTGGCAGAGGGGGGTGTTGACCAGTGGGGAGCAGAGCAGTCATGACCCTGGCAGAGGGGGGGTGTTGACCAGGTGGGAGAGCAAGGCAGTCATGGCCCTGGCAGGGAAGGGGGGTTGCTGACCAGGTGGGGGAGCAGAGCAGTCATGACCCTGGCAGAGGGGGTGTTGACCAGGTGGGGGAGCAGGGCAGTTATAGCCAGGTGGGGGTAGCAGACATTTATGAATTGAATTTTTGAATTTTGCCGCGGGCAGCAGTTAGTTTATTGTACACCCCATACTCATCCTGTGAGCGGTAGCTCAAAAGAGATTACAGAGTAGAGGCCAGTGATTTTGATATTATAGCCATGAATGTTACAGTGTATTTCCAGTACATTTTTTGTTAAATCGGTACATAGAATTTTCATTAGGTACTAGATGCGAAGTGTAGATGCAGCCTTAGTATATCAGCTATCTTGTCATCAGAGATAAAGTGCTTTGCCATTGCATACACAATGTGCTTGGAACTATCTCTATAAGATTCTACTTTTTCACAGTCTACGACGTAGTATTGGAGTGTGTGGCCATATGTCTGGCAGCACATTTTACATTTAGTTTTATTCACATCTGCCTGAGGAGCATACTGCCAGAGGTACTTATATCCTAACCTTAGTCTAGCGGTTACAGCATCTTGTAATCTAGTGATCTCGTAAATTGCTACATGTTTTAATTGATACATCTCACTCATGGTAAACAATGGATTGGCTAGTGCCTGTTTTCACTTGTCTACTGGCTTCAAATTCACCAAAAAGCTGTATTTATATTACAGTTTTTAAGGTTCTGTTTGAATGTTGTAGATTGTACTCAACATTGTCATTGTTGGACGTCAGTTAGCTAAGGCATCAACCCTATCATATTGACTAATGCCTATGTGACAGGGAATCCACAGCAGCTTCATCCTGATACCTTCGTCAACAAGACACATATGCTTGTGTCTGGCTTCAGAGACAAGCGGGTGCCAATATGAGTTTAGGGTATCAAGAGCAAGTAGTGAGGATAAGGAGTCAGTGATGATGAGACTGTCAGTGGCAGTGTCTTCAACAAGTTTCAGGGCTTTGAGTATGGCAAATAGCTCAGGTTGTAGAGTGGATGCCCAGTTAATAATTCTAGCTCCCTTCTCTCTTATATTACCGTTTGGCTGAGTCACAATGGCAGCACTTCCAGCCCTCCCACAGACAGTGTGAGGAGAATCATCAGTGTAGATGGTCTGTGTGATATTATTTTCAGTCTGCTCTCACATTGGCAGTGTGTTGAAGATAAGGATTATGTGTGGTGTTGTGATATCGAAGGGAACTGTCCGCCAGGAAGCCACGTAGCAAGTGATCTCTGCACTGCCATTGCCGCCATTGCAAGAAAGCTAGCAACATCGTGCTGCCACCACCTTCATGCTCTGACGGCCTGCCGCCTCATTCCCCAGGATAAAAATCCAAGATGTAGGCCTAGAGGGGTGGGGGAAGTGCTGAGGCTGATCATCGGAAAATTTATAATGGAGGTGGTAAAGGATGATGTCAGGGCAGCGGCAGGGAACCTGCAAGTTTGTGCTGGCCACCAAGATGGAGGGAAAGCTGCCATTCACGCCATGAGAACGATATCTGAGCAGCATGATTGTGAGGCAGTTCTCCCGGTTGACGCTTCCAACGCATTCAACATACTTAACCGCAAGGCCACACTGCTCAACATCAAGGTCAAGTGTCCAAGCTTTGCAATGTATGTTGAAAACACCTATAGGAATCCATCAGACCTCTATATAGTATGCGATAGGCCTATCCGTGCTCTAACACACAATAAAATTTTAAACAACCGAGGTCAAGCAAGTGGCGTATGCTGACGACCATTACAGGAGCAGGAAAAGTGGAGGACATCAAAAAGTGGTGAGAACTGATAACATCAAATGGTCCAAAAACAGGGTACCATCCAAATGACGGCAAGTCCTTCCTCACTGTGAAGCCAGAATATTATGAACAGACAATGGAGGTGTTCGGTGGAAGAGAGGTCAAAATAACAAAGGACGGCCAAGGACACCTAGGCGCAGTAATTGGCACGAATTATTTCAAGACCGAGTACATAACGGGAAAGGTGAATGAGTGGGTCAGGGAAATCCAAGCTCTGTCTGATATTGCTAACACAGAGTCACACGCGGCTTTTGCGGCATTCACCCATGGAGTAAAGCATCGCTGGAACTACCTGATGCGCCCTATCCCTGGTATCGGACCCCTCCTCCACCCTCTGGAAGCAGCTATCAGCGTCAATTTCATTCCCAAATTAGTGAAACATCTTCACTTAACCCCAGCAGAAAGATAACTCCTTGCACTACCACCAAGACTTGGAGGAGTGGGATTGACCAATCCAGAGGAGATTGCTGCCACCGAACATCAAAACTTAGTTAAGATCACGGCAGCCCTCAATGACCACATAATAGCTCAGAATGCAACAGGTGAGGTGGATACCAGCGAAGTAAACAAGATTCGACGGTCCATTACGATAGAACGACAGCACGGCCAAAGTGATAAGTTGCAGCAATTGATGCTGCAAGCACCAGAGAATGAAAAAATAAAGTAGCTATAGTGCAGGAGGTGGGCGCCTCGAACTGGTTAACTACGTTACCGATAAGGGCAAATGGTTTCAGTCTCAATAAACAAGAATTTACAGATGCCATTGCTCTAAGCCTAAGGTAAGGTAGGCAAGTAGAAGATTTGCCTACCCAATGCATGTGTGGCTCTTCCTATGACGTCGATCACTCCATGGTGTGCAAGAAAGGGGGCTTCACATGCATGAGGCATGACGAAGTAAGGCATCACACAGCAAATATGTTGAAGGAAATCTTATAAGACGGAAAGTCAAGAACCACGGGTTTCCAAGGGGTAACAAACAACCGTTAGAGATTGACATCTCTTTACTACGAAATTAATCACAATAATTTAACTCCGACACCACTCGTACAAATATTAAATAAGCAGCACTGGAGTCAAACAATTACTTAAAAAAAAACAATCAATGCAACAAAGAACAGGTATTTCCTACGGCTGCAGATGAATCTTCCGCCTAACCTGCAGGGTGGAATGTTCTGGTAATGTGGTGATCCGCTCTCAGGAGGAAGGTCCAGGGCAGCTTCCTCACTTGGCGCCGGCGTTGGTGGGCGATGTCTTGCCAGACAGGAGTGATGCCAGGGCATGGACGGTGGATAGGGCGTGGAGGAAGTGGCGATCACGTGGCAGCCGCGGCAGTAGCTGGAGTAGGTGACAGGAGTTGACAGCCGAATAGTGAAGGACTGGGGAATCAGCCCACGAGCCCCAGAAACCTCAGATGAGTACACATCCAGAGTTGGAATCGAACAGCGGGGTGAAGTAACAGCTGTGATGAAGGCTGGATCGTGTCTGGCGTGTGACGTGGCAGCAGCGACCTTCTCACCTCCGTCTACCCCCCTATTGAGGCCACGAACAAGCAGAACAAGCAAACGCGCGGTGGACAACAATCCTGCTCGTTACAGCCCTTACACGGACCCTCCTTCCATGGGACGGTGAGAATTTCCAACTTTGGACTTCAAACACATCCAACGGCGCCTATGTTGGCGTCAGTGCTCAGGGATTTGGACGCTGGGACATCAAGTCTTCTTCGCCATCAGGATTTTTGATCCCATGGCCGCATGTCACCGTAACTTACCTCTCAATGCTGCACACAGAAGGAACGAGAACGACAAAATAAGGGCATATGGAGAGAGAATTCGGAATGGTGATCAAGGCAGCTTAACTCCTCTGGTGTTCACAACCTCTGGTGGGATAGGAACAAGTGCAAGATGCTTCTACGCCAGACTCGCAGAGGTTCTATCCGAACAGAAGCAGCAGCCTAGAAGTTATGTTACAGCCTGGATGAGATGTCGACTGTCCTTCTCTTTCCTTAGGTCCGCTTTGCTCTGCCTCAGGGGAAAGAGAGCATCGGCTTCAAAGCAGACAACAGTTGCAGATATTAACTATGAGGAAACAGTCACTGAATGCCGCATAGATCTGCTGCTCAACTAACTCAACACAGCTAGGATAGCTACTTATGTATTAGGATATTTAATTTTAAGGTAATAAAATGGCGGCGAAGGTGTGGCTATTGGGGGAGGCTGGAGGCCACGGAAGCACTGCTGTGTCTCAGCTTTGTACAATGTCATGGTTTTGGGTAGATCGGTGGTAGTAGGAGTGGATTATATTATATAAAGATAATAATATGTCGTATTTCTTATTTCTTACCGTAGAGTTCGATACCTTCACACTGATTACTTACAGGAGATTATGGCATATCTACGTAGAAGTTCACTCCACCACTCGACATTCCATGATTTATACTTGATAAATGATGATTTAATGAATTCCATTAATTTCCAACATCTATCTCAGTTATTGGTTATACTTTGTCATAACCAATCAGTCATTACCTTTAGTAATAATAAGATAGGATCACAGATACGGGCAGATAATTGCACTTACATTTATTTGTCAAGCTTCCATACAATGATTTACAATTTGCATGGATATACGAGTCACTCACGTTCACTCTGTAATAAAATTAATCTTCTGAAAGAGAATTTCAACTTGGGGACACATGTGATTACTCTACTATGGGTATGACTTAACAGAGCCTTAATTCTTCAGGTGATACATTTACTGCCAGCCTGGATTGCTTTTGTAACAACCAAGCTTCATCACAAGAACTTCTTTCCACGGACATAACAACAAAAAGTACTCTTGGGTTACCACACATAGTCTCGCATCACTGACAGTCACTATAGACGGTTGTCGCAGCAAGGAGAACTGGTAAGCGTGACTTGAATTAACCATTTAGGTGCAATAGACCAGCCTGGATTGCTTTTGTCGCAACCAGGCTTCCACACATGATATTTCCACGGGGATAACAAACCTAGGTTAACACAATTAGTCTCGTGTCGATCACGGTCATTGTAGACGGGTGTCGTGCAGGAGAACTCTGTAAGCCTGAATTAATTAACCATTTGCTGTAGGCTTGATAGGCCAGCCTGGATTGCTCTTTTAGCAAACAGGCATCCACACGTGATATTTCCACGGGGATAACAAACTAGGTTAACACGCTTAGTCTCGTGTCGACGACGGTTCACAGGACGGAGTGGCGGTGGAGGACTCTGTGTGGTGTGGTGTCCCTCCCCCTTTCAGGAGGGAGAGAGTCAAGACGACTTCTTAACTAAGCCATGGCTCAGGGGATACTACTTAAAATGAGGTTTTTGGGTGTGAAGCGATGAACAGTACAACACTGTTTCACTGCCCACCCCCCCTAAAGGCTGGCTAACATACACTAATTGAAAAATACATGTCCCAGTTATGCCTCGCCGGGTGTCTTATCTCTGGTAAAACAAACTTTGGAGTTGGTTGCGTGGGTAAGCCTAATGCAACCCATGACATACAGATGGTCTAGTCCAAACATCCTCATATGTTTAGCTGTAGCTTAGATCCAATTAGATTCTACAGTTTCATGACTTATATATTCAAATAGTTTCTTAGAAGCAATCTTATCTGGATCACCACGCAAAAGCGTCAGGGCTATCATGAGGTTGACTTCAATTATTCTGTCTTTGACACTGGGTATACCTAGTTGTCCTAGTTCTTTCCTCATATTAAGTACTTTAGTTCTCATGGGACAGCCAAAAATAATTTTAAGGGCTTTATTTTCAAGCTTGTCAATGCCTTTCCCGTCACGAAGGACCAGGGCTGGTGCAATAGTGGTGGATGGTAATCTGTCAGAGATCTTATATAGCCTATATATATATATATATATATATATATATATATATATATATATATATATATATATATATATATATATATATATATATATATATATACAACAGTGGCTGAAATCAACATGACTCTACTCAGACAGCTTCCAGGCAGTGAGACCTCATTCAATTCTGTTGATACAGTAATCGACACGGACCAAGCAGTCCAGTACCCTGCAGAATTCCTTAATTCTTTGGAGCCCGCTGGAATGCCTCCTCACCACATCACTCTCAAGATTGGAACTCCTATAATGCTCTTAAGAAATCTTAAACCACCAATCCTTTGCAATGTCACAAGACTGGTGATGAAGAACATGATGCCACATGTACTGGAAGCTACACTACTGACAGGAAAAGCTAAAGGAGAGGACGTTTTTAAACCAAGGATACCTCTCATCACCACTGACCTACCATTTGAGTTCAAGCGACTACAGTTCCCGGTTAAAGTGAGCTTTGCTATGACCATCTACAAAAGCCAGGGACAGTTCCTAAAGATGGTTGGCCTAAACCTGGTGTTTCCTTGCTTCTCTCACGGACAGTTCTATGTTGGATGCTCCAGAGTGGGAACTGGTAAAAATCTGTACATACTTGCTGCTAATGGTAAAACCAAAAATGTGGTCTACCTTAATGCACTACAGTGAGACAATGTGGAGCCTCCCGGAGGGTGGCGTCCTACAGTGGCCTAGCGAAAGAGCCGCCCGGAGGGCGGCGATTCCGCTAGTGTGTATATATATATATATATATATATATATATATATATATATATATATATATATATATATATATATATATATATATATATATATATATATATATACATATATATAGGCTTATTTTGGTCAGTGGTTAACCATTATCCTCAAGTATTACTCAAACATAATTCCATCTTCACTAATGACGCTTGAAGTACGTCTAGCAACTATCACCTGCGTCGATCTCAGCTGATTTCTCCTTCTCTTGGGATTGGTTGATGATTTTGTTTACTGAACGACGATTCGCCAACTAGCTCCTGCACTGCCATCTACCTTCGGACGAGATAACTGAATTTACAGGGTAAACACGAGAATTACGGACTGCTTACGGGACTATAATTAAATTTTGAGTATGTGAAATTTACGGGAGTGTAAGGAGTCTGTAAGTTACGGTACTGTATATCTGCTACTGTACGTAACTATGAGGTGTTTTGAGCATGCGGCTCTTGCTTAGGTTTTGACCTGTTAACTTGACCTTTGTTGGGAGAACTTGGGATTAAGAATATAATAATAAATTCTGATATAGTTAAAAGACTTGAGTAATTTGTGTTTATGTAACGATTTACCCTAGGGTCATAACACCAGCACACGCCTTAGTATTCTAACGATATTGTAGGTGACTCCGTCCTCTCCAGGGGCAGTAGACCTACCTCTGGCGAGGGGGGCGTCAAGGTCCCACTCAGTATATGGAACATCTCAATCATCGTGCTGTTTGCCCAGCATAAAGTTAATAAGATTACTTCTCTCTACAGACTTCGCATCAAGGAACTCTCCAATTCTAGTTGGTAACATGTCATAGCTAGAGACATGAGCCCACTTTGTTATTAGCTCATTCGATTTTTGCAGTAGGTTTGGATGGGAGACGTGTGTACGGTGTTTACCTTGATTGTGTTAACATATTTTTGCCATGCATTTTGTCTAAGTTCATTCAAGCGTTCCCAAACTACAGCGAGAGAAGCTTGAAACAGTTTGAGCATTTGAGGTGTTCCGATGTGTTTGTAACCCTCGCCAGTCAGCATGGACATGAAAAAAACCCAATAGCATACAGTGCCTTTTGCTTCTTTCCAAATATAGTACATAATACCCAATGTTAATACTAGACAAAGATACAGAGGTGAAGGTGATGTGTTGGAACATCTCATCCCTCAGAAAACGATACCCTGACCGACACCACAAAGTTGTGACTGAAGCGTAAGGCAGTCACAGTAACCTGCGAGTGTAACGTCATAGGCATTCCTGGGCTGACTGGCTAAACACTAGAGTTTCGTACCGAGCAACAAGTGCTCTCGATTTTTAAACAGAGTCTGTGTTTAGAAGTGATAAGTGTAGACGTGTGTGTGGGTCTGTGGGTTCAACACTACACGATCTTTCACAGAAGAAAAAACTTACCTCCAGACTTGAACCCCCTGTACCTTGGTAATACAGTCCTAAAACGCGAACAAAATACTAAATTCCTCTGAGTTATTGTTGATGAGAAACTTAACTAGAGAAACCACATCCAAGCCAATCACAGTAAAGTCATTAAACAGTGTGGTATCATGTATCACACTCGACAGTCACTCACACTCACAACAATGAAAGAAATCTATCATGATTTTGTTTACCAACACATGATACACTGTCACACACTATGGGGGGGGCCTCTGGCTCCTCAAAAACACAATCCCTGGTTACTGCACAAAAGAGAGTTGTACGGACAATGACCTACTTGAAAAAAAAACATATCACACAAACGAAAAATTTGCTAAATTTAAAGTGTTAAAATTCGAAGATATAAAGAGCTACTGCTGTGCCCTCTTTGTTTGCAAATCTATCAATCACTTGCTTGACAATAATTATTTCCAGTTCCGGAATAATCAGAGATACAACTTAAGGCACCCAAAGCTACTAAGACCACCCCCATGCGCTCCTCTCAGTCCCAGACCTCCATAAAATATCACGGTGTGAAGGTTTGTAACAACTTACCCCCACCTATCCGAGCAAATCATCTCTTCAAAAATATCTCTTGTCTAAGTATTAATATTTCTTGTAATACCTATTATATATATACAGTACTTGCTTTTATTTTACCATCAAAACCGTTTTATTAGAAATTATCATGTAAATAGATAAGAAATCACCATTGCAAAAAATATATTTGTCAACTAGACAAAATCCTGACAGCTCTGTCCTCTTGTTCAATCTTAATGCTGTACAACCTATGCTGTACTGCTTCCCCATTATATTTGTTTTTCAATTCCACTGTAATTTATGTATATACTTATAATAAAAAAAATAAAAAATAAAATAAAAATAAATAATAAATAGATAAAATAAATAAATATTGAAGTGATATCCGTGATAAAATTTTGAGATGTTCTTATTACCACCATGCTATGTGTACTATTTCAGATGTTACTAAATGTTACATAATACTTCCTTGAAATAAATGTGCAGTATATATCAGGTGCCTACTGGAGAGCTCAGGCACTCAACTGGCTCAGCTATGTTAATATTGTTATTATTATCCACTCTGTATCTGTGTTTTTCTGGCTAAATAAACTGTTTCAATTTAATTCAATTCATTTTAATTCATTTCCCTTCCCCTGTGGATGGAGTAGACAGTAGAGTATTCCTCATAAGTGTCTTTGTGGCATTCATTGACAGTGACCCCATGAGTAACAACATAACTATCACATATTTCCCCCAGTGTCTAAGTTATTGCATGCTAGCCCTATTCCCCAGTTATTCCCCTTTCCTTATTCTCCCCTCTTATAGGTTCTCAGGCCAACCCTCTGGTGGGCAGAGTGACCACAAGCAAAACCCCCACCTCCCTCAGCCACAGGATTACTTCACCGCTATGTCCAGCATAAGGACAGAACCAGACAATGTGATTTAGTTGTAGCCAGAATTTGGCTAGGATATAGACACATCTGGCAAGTTAGTGACGCTGTACCCATACCGGAACACTCACCATGTAAACTTTGTGATAAACCTTTAGAGCATACACTTGAACACTATATTACTGAATGTGACACTGTCAAAGACTTCAGGCCACCTAGCTTATTGTATCATGAACTATGTAATTACTACATTGAATCAGGAGTACTTGAGGACGTTCTTGCTGTTTATCCAAAATTTGCTAGCCCACACTGATTAGTCCTCAAATAGAATATGACTTTACTGTATATGAACCACTGTCCTGCGTGGCAGTGAACAGTGATATCACCCACATGACTCTGACCTATATATGACCTGTTAATGAATATGGTCTATTTCTTTGTGTATGAACCTCTGTCCTGCATGGCAGTGAGAAGTGATAGCACCCTCGGTGTCAAGACATGACTGAATTACTCAGAAGAGGCAAACTGTACTCCAAGCTTTGTCAATAAATTTGTTAGCCATTAAAAATCCCTCTCTCTCATTCCCTTCTTTCACCTACAGAAAGAAAGCGTAAAAATAAGAAAAAGGAATTAGAGAATGAGGAAAGAGTAAAAGTGAATAAATAGAAATAAGAACTAAAATAAAAGAACTAATACCGCATTTATTACAATGTCACTGAAGGGCTGTGTCGCTGAAGGGTTTGTCACAGAAGGGCTGTGTCACTGAAGGTTGTATTACAGAATCACTGAGGGGCTGTGTTACTGAAGGTTGTATTACTGAAGGGCTGTGGGTCATTGAAGGTTGTATTACTGAAGGGCTGTGTCACTGAAGGGCTGTGTCACTGAAGGGCTGTGTCACTGAAGGGCTGTGTCACTGAAGGGCTGTGTCACTGAAGGTTGCATTACTTAATCACTGAAGGCTGTATTACTGAAGTACCCCTTCGTGTTCCCTCCGCAAGAACCATAGTATCTCCCCCTCAAACCTCCCTTAGCACCTCTCCCAGGCATACCCTCCCAACAGCCCTCCCTCGACACTCCTCCACAGCATCCCTCTCCGGTACTCTTCCTCCTGCATCCCTACCCCAGCACCTCTTCCACAGCTGAGAAGAGTTAAGTCTCCTACCATTAGTGTTAGTGGTGGAGTCACCTAATTTCTTGTGTCTAGTATTCAGGTCACCCATCAGGACAGTGGGCTCAGTGTGTAAAAAGTCTGGGAGATCTGTGCAACTACCAAAGTTTCCATGAAGCTCTGATAGATAGGACTTATACATACTTCACCAACAATGCCTCCACCAAAAAAAGGAGAAAACGTGATCAGCATAATAAGAACAGGCAACAGCACTGCTATGATGACCCTAAACTGAAAAAAAAATAACTCAGGGCTAGAGTCAGGAGGGTGGGTACGGGTTACAAACAAATTAGAACACCTCAAATGTTACAATTGTATCAAGCTTCCCTTGCTGCTGTCAGGGAACGTGTAAACGAACTCAGACAAAATGCAAGGGAGACATATTTCAACAGCCTGAACCAACACACATCCCTCACAAAGCCTGGAAAGACATAAACACAATCAGAGGTAAAAACAGTAGACACGTCTCCCATCCAAACCCTCTGCAAAAGTCGAATGAGCTAATAACAAAGTGGGCTCATGTGTCTAGCTATGACATGTTATTAACTAGAATGCGAAGTCTGTAGAGAGAAGTAATCTCGTTCACTTTATGCTGGGCAAACAGCACGATGAGTGTGATGTTTCACAATATTACTGAGTGGGAGCTTGACGCCGCCCTCGCCAGAGGTAAGTCTACTTCCCCTGGAGAGGACGGAGTCACCTACAATATCGTTAGACTACTAAGGCATGTGCCGGGCAATCCATTATTGCTATTGTACAATATGAGTCATGCCGAGGGCCAACTACCCACATCAAGGACCAGCAGTATTGTTGTACGAATATCGAAACCAGGACAGCCTGATGCTTTTCGTCCCATAGCACTAACCAGCTGCCTGTGTAAAACCTTTGAGAGGATGGTTCTTGGCAGACTCTTATATAGAATCAGAGAACACATGTCTCCTAACATAAATGGCTTCACCCATGGTAAAGGCGTACATAATTGCATCACCACATTCCTAACTGTGCACCACATTTCTTGACCTAAAAGCTGCATTTGATATTACCAATAGACAACTGATATTGTACGAACTAGCCAAAATGGTTACAGGAGGTAGACTGTTACACTGGATAAGTGGGTACCTAGCCAACAGAAGGGCTGCTGCACTGTTTCAGGGTTACAAAAGTGAAATTAATGATATGCAACTTGATACCCCTCAAGGTGGAGTACTTAGCCTCACTTTGTTCAATATTCTTATGAATGCATTATTAAATATAATACCAGACAACCCCAGCAATATCTCAGTCAGCTGTGCTGATGATAATTCCTATACATACTAAAACTCATCGTGAAATGCAAACCACCTTGAACCATGTATACGCAGCCTGTGAGAACCTCGGTCTTATTATCTCCACTGAGAAAACTAAGGTGTTCAACAAACAAGCTGGTAACCGAAAACGCGGCCCCGCCAAGTTCAAGATAGGTAACAACACTATTGACTATGTTTCTTCTTTTAAATATCTTGGTGTCTCCGTCCCTAGTACCTTACCTGCCATACAACAGCTCACCCGCCAATATACTAACAAACTGAGACCTCTTAGAAGTGTAGCGGGGTACAGCCCACATTATGGTGCTAATATTAGAGTTGTTAAAACAATGTACCTAGGCTATATAAGATCTCTGATAGATTACCACGCACCAGCCCTGGTCCTTCGTGACGGGAAAGGCGTTGACAACCTCAAGAAAATGCAAAATAAAGCCCTCAGAATTATCCTAGGATGTTCCATGAGCACTAAAGTACTTAATATGAGGAAAGAACTAGGTATACCCAGTGTCAAAGATAGAATAATTGAAATCAACGACATGATAGCCCTGAGACTTCTGCGTGGTGATCCTGATAACATTGTTTCCTTAAAATTGTTAGAATGTATGAACCATGGGACTGGTGAGTCTAAATGGATCCAAACTACAGCTACTGTACACATATGGAGATATTTGGACTAGACTACCTGTACAAAGTTGAGACACAACAACGCTTCCTGCCACCCTGGCGGACAGTTCCCTTCGATATCACAATACCGACATATCCGCCTAAAAAATTAATTATACAAAGTATTTATCTCCAACAATGCCAAAGTGAGAGCAGGTGAACACATACACACTCTATAGACTGATGATAATATCACACAGACCATCTACACTGATGGATCTCTTAACACCGCCTGTGGGAGGGCTGGAAGTGCTATTGTTGTGACTCAACCTGACGGTAATATAATTGAGAAAAGAGTTAGAATTAACAACTGTCACTGACAGCCTCATCATCACTGACTCCCTATCCTCACTACTTGCCCTTGACACCCTCAACTCAAGTTGTCACGCTCTTGACTCTGAAGCCAGACACAAATATGCGTACCTTGTTGACCGGGGTATCAAGGTCAAACTGTTGTGGGTCCCCTCTCATATAGGCCTCATAAAACATGACAGAGTTGATGCCCTCGCCAAACTCGCGTCTAACAAAGACACCGTTGATTACAATTTGGGTCTGTCAAAAAGAACCCTTAAAACTGTAATTAGGAAAGAACTTATTGATGAGTTTGACGCAAGTAGACAAGTGCAAACATGCACTAGTCGATCCATAGTTTACCATGATGAGATGTATCAAGTGAAACATGTATATGGAGCAAGTAACAAGATCACTAGATTACAAGATTTTGTAACCGCTAGATTAAGGTTAGGATAAAAGTACCTCTGGCAGTATGATCTTCGAGCAGATGTAAACAAGACTAAATGTAAAGTGTGTGGCCAGACATATAGCCACACACTTGAACACTACGTCCTCGACTGTGTGAAGGTAGAACCTTTTAGGGACAGGTCAAAGCACACTGTGTGTGAAATGGCACAACACTTCATCTCTAATGGCAAGATAGCCTACATATTAGTGTCCATTTAGTGTCCAACGTTCCCATTTTGGGAACATAACTTTCAAATATTCTCCCGTGATTATTAACATAATATTCTAATTTAGTTCATAGCAGATATATTGTTATACATCTAAATTACTATTCTGCATAAAAAGATTCCAATACTCTGTAATACCCATGTTACTTTTTGTGGTATGTTCTCAAGGAATTTGATGTAAAAATGACTACTCGAAATAAACATTTTCTCTCAATAAAAAAAATTCTCCTTGAGTTATTTATTTACATGGTGTGCTGTCTAAGTACTCCTTCTTATCTTATACATTTCAATAAATGTGATTTATATTATAATTATGTCGCTATAAGTGTTTTTGTATGATGTTCCCAAAATGGGAACGTTGGACACATCCGTAGTCTGCCTACCCTTATTTACTCATCAACGTGAATGAGCATGTCTGGTTTGTTGGGTTGTCCGGTGGCTGACACAACAAGTTCAAACAAGTATTTAGGAAAGGAAATGTTTGAAATTTTCAAACTTTTCTTCACAGATGAAATCATAAGTCACCTAACAGAACAAACAAATTTGTATGCTCATCGAGACAAAAACAACAAAGACTTCTGTGTTGATGAGAATGACATGATGAAGTTTTTGGGACTTCTCTTGATCAGTGGATATCACAGTGTTCCCTCTGAAAATGACTACTGGTCATCAAGCGAAGACTTGGAAATACCAATATTCGCCAAGACTATGTGCAGAGAAAGGTTCAAATCCATCAAGAGGTACTTTCATGTGGCTGATAATAACAATTTGGAAAATTTAAAGGTGGCCAAGATTCTGCCCCTCCTTCACATGCTGAGAAATAATTGTCAAAAACATGGAATTTTTCATGAATTTCTCAGCATTGACGAATCAATGATCCCGTACCGCGGACACCACAGCGCCAAACAGTTCATCAGAAACAAACCTGTTAGGTTTGGTTACAAGATGTGGATGATGTGCAGTGCTGACGGTTATCCTTATAACTTTTCTATTTATTGTGGAAAAGATAAAAGCAAGAAGGAGCTTTTAGGCTATCAAGTTGTCATGGACATGCTACAGCCAGTGATGAATAAAGATGAACATGTTGTATTTTTCGACAACTTTTTCACTAGTCACGCATTGATGATTGACCTTACAAGCAATGGGTTTAGAGCCTGTGGAACAATCAGAGATAACCGCACAGGAAAGTGCCCTCTTCTATCAAAGAAAGAACTTGAAAAAAAAGAAAGAGGTTCATACGACTACAGATCGGATGATTCCGTCCTATGTTCTAGATGGAATGATAACAGCATTGTTACAGTAGCTAGCAACTACTATGGAGTCAGTCCTATGCAAAAAGTAAACAGATGGGTAAAAAATGAAGGAAGGAAGGCAATAAACCAGCCACATATGATAAAAATGTATAACAAAGGAATGGGTGGTGTAGATGTTTGTGACCAGATGCTGTCAACCTACAGGCCAAGACTACGCTCCAAGAAATGGTGGTGGAATATTTGGTCTCATCTACTGAACCTCTCCATTGCAGCTAGTTTCAGATTCTACCAGCATGTAAATCCTGGCTCTCAGATCAGCCATAAGGATTTCAGGCGTGAAATAGCTCGCACACTTGCAAGAATCGAAACACCAAGAAAACGAGAAGGTGGTCCAACATCCTCTGTACCAAAAGCAATAAGATATGATAATGTAAACCACTTTCTTCAGGAGTTTTCACAAGGTAGATGCTATGTATGCAAGAAAAACACACGTCTGAAGTGCATCAAGTGCGAGAAAAGACTTCACAAGGCGTGCAGTATCAACTTCCATAAGAAATGATTGTCAAACTACTTTTCAGAATTTGAGTGTAATTGCTTATTTTGATAATACTGATTATATATATATATATATATATATATATATATATATATATATATATATATATATATATATATATATATATATATATATATATATATATGTATATATATATATATGATGATATCATGAATGTACTCCGGAAGTGTCCAACGTTCCCATTTTGGGAACATACTCAAAATACAAAAATAAACCAGAAAGGGAAAAAAGTGAGTTTTATTTTCATTCAGTGGATTCATACGAAATACTTCCGAAAGTTGTGGCTCTATACCTAAACTTTATAAGGCTACGGTCACTAAAGGGTTAAGATTGTATCCACTTTTTTGCACTTAGTAACTATATCAGTTCTCATGTACAGAACCAAATACACAATGTGCTTGAATACCTCTCACGCAAATGTGAATAACAAAGTGTGCGGCCAGACATACTGCCTCACACGCATGTACTCACGCTTTTGTGAATAAGTTACCCTTTATGTATAGAACTAAACAAATAATGTATTTGAAATACTGTGTATCATTCAGTCCCATAATATCCTGACAACGGGGGTTAATTATTATGACCCGTTGTAAACTCTACTCTGTGGGTGTGGGTGTGGGTGTGGGTGTGGGGTGCACAATAAAGTAGCCGCTGTAAGCGGCAAAATCAAAATCAATCTTCCACAGCACTCCTTCACAGCACCCCTCCCCGGTGTTAGAGGCCAGATTATACTTCCTGACTATTTTAACCCCAAGGGTTAAATTGGCCTAGGCTGTTTTACACTCCCCCAGGCCAAAATAAACCCCAATACTTCAAGGGAATTTGAAATACATGTTGAGTTATGAAGTCGGCTAATGAGATGCCGATTCAGTAAATTGTTGTTGACATGGTTTCGAAACGCATGTTGGGGCTTAATTTAGTTTTATATTTAGTATAGAGTCTTATGTGCGTCGATCATGATGATGTCATTAACAGACTTTAAATTTCTCACAGCTCATCAAACTTCCGCAGCAGCGTTCGATCCAATACCTTGTGGTTTTTCTCGATTTATATCTTTCTGTTCAACAATCGAATATCACATCTGTAAGGGTTGATGTCACATGGCTGCCTCCAATTCGTTTCGATCTGATGGTTCCCAGTGGTTCCCAATGAATCAGCAATTGAATTCTCGGAACGTGTAACAGCTCTCGAGTTACAGCTAATACAATTTTTATTCGGAATCGTGTGGTAAAATTTGATTATAAATTCAACAAGCTAATATCCGCAGCACTGCTGAGTATCTGGGATCATTGTTCTACATAGTAATGAAAGTCTCATTCCACTGGTACGAGTTAAAAAACATAAAAACTCTATTTCGGCAGTTTTGGGGAACATACTGCCTAAAAACGAAAGAAGGATTGGCTATAAGTAAAATATATGTCTCCGAAGCAAAATATTTACGTTTAATCATGTTCTGACTTTCATGCTGATACATTACCGTTGAGACGTTGAGACGCTGTCTCAATTATTTTTCAAAATAGAAATTTAAATCCTAAAAAAATCGATTCCAGGGAAGTAAAAAAATATTGCATTTTTTCGAATCTACGAAATCGTTTGATTTCACAAAATAAATTTAAATATTTTTGTACCAGGTTCGCACCACGTCTCTTTGCTGTGAGTTCAAGTGTATATTAAAGCTTTATTCATAGGAAATTTTACAAACTATATTATTCATTACGCTTATTAATAAGCCACGGATATTTTAATATATCAACATATAGATCAGATGTATCTATAAAAAAATTCAGGCCTTAATTTAAATGACTCCACATAATAATTGCGCATGAAAGGTGAGACACAGTTATTTGGTCTATCTTTCTGCTTGTTTGAACGTAGATCCTGACAAATTTTTTGAGGAGAGTCAATTATTCGGTTAATATCATCCAGTAATTTCGATCTATTTCTAGGTAATTGGGACAACATTTCATCACCCTTCTGCATTCTCCATATGTATCTACAGTTACACTACTGTAGTTTAGCAGTTTTATCAATCTTGATTCTTCTTTGTTACAGACAGAATCTTAGGCATAAAAACTGTATAGAATTATTAAATTTTGCCAAAATAATGTGCAAATTCGGGGGAGGGGTGATATAACGGCTTGTTGGTTTGAAAAGAGGCGCGAACAACAAAGAGGGTCAATAATCACTCCTTAGTCTAAATGAAGTAACGGTAACTGCAGTCGTAATCAGCTGGTGCGTGGCACGGTTCAGCTGATTGAGAGGTATAGTTTGGCTTGGGGGAGGTTATTCCAGCCTAGGCCGAAGAAACCCTCGTGGTGGTATACTGTATAGCCGAGGACCAAATAAACCCTGGGTTAAATGGGTTAAATTGAGTTGGCCCATTTTCACCCCGGGGCTACTTTGGCTGGGGTTTATTCTAGCCTGCTACACCGGTACTCCTCCACCAGCATCCCTACCCCACCACCTCTTTCCCAACACCTCTTCCCTCAGCACTCCTTCCCCAGTACACGAGGAGCAGAAAAAATAAAGAGTGGAGTGCTCGAGTTACATCACGCACATCTCCAACACCAACAGCAAGGTCTTCGCATTTAATAGTTATTTTTTGTCATGGCAGAAGATAATTATTTGGGTTTCAGAAAGTGGAGATGGCAACGTCTGTCAGAACCTGAGTGGGCAAATATTGGAAGAGTGAGAGCAGTTGCAGAACGGGAGTAATGGCAGAACGGGAGTAGTGGCAGAACGGGAGTAATGGCAGAACGGGAGTAGTGGCAGAACGGGAGCAGTGACAGAACGAGAACAGTGGAAGACCGGGAGCAGTGGCAGAACGAGAACAGTGGAAGACCGGGAGCAGCTACAGAACGAGAGCAGTGGTAAAACGAGAACTGTGGCAGACCGGGAATAATGGCAGAGTAGGAGCAGTTACAGAACGAGAGCAGTGGCAGACCGGGAGTAATGGCAGAGTAGGAGCAGTTACAGAACGAGAGCAGTGGTAAAACGAGAACTGTGGCAGACCGGGAATAATGGCAGAGTAGGAGCAGTTACAGAACGAGAGCAGTGGCAGACCGGGAGTAATGGCAGAGTAGGAGCAGTTACAGAACGAGAGCAGTGGAAGACCGGGAGCAGTGACAGAACGAGAACAGTGGAAGACCGGGAGCAGCTACAGAACGAGAGCAGTGGTAGACCGGGAGTAATGGCAGAGTAGGAGCAGTGGCAGAACGAGCAGTGGAAGACCGGGAGCAGTGGCAGAACGAGAGCAGTGGTAGACCGGGAGTAATGGCAGAGTAGGAGCAGCTACAGAACGAGTGCAGTGGCAGACCGGAAGCAGTGGCAGACCGGGAGCAGTGACAGAACGAGAGCAGGGGCACACCGGGAGCAGTGGCAGACCGGGAGCTGTGGCAAACTGGGAGCTGTGGCAGACCGGGAGCAGTGGTGGACCAGCAGTGACAGACCGGAAGCAGTGGCAGACCAGTGGCAGACCGGGAGTAGTGGCAGAGAGGGGACAATGAAAGAACAGAAGTATAATGGCTGAAATGAAGTAGTGATCAAAAGGGAAACAGGAGTGGAAGAAGGGGTCGAACGTAGCCCTGGTAGGTGAGAGAACACACCAGTATCGAACAAAATTAATGAGGCACAGCGGTGGGAGAACAGAGTTAGAGGAGCACAGCGGTGGGAGAACAGAGTTAGAGGAGCACAGCTGTGGGAGAACAGAGTTAGAGGAGCACAGCGGTGGGAAAACAGAGTTAGAGGAGCACGGTGGTGGGAGAACAGAGTTAGAGGACAGCGGTGGGAAAACAGAGTTAGAGGAGCACAGCGGTGGGAGAACAGAGTTAGAGGAGCACAGCGGTGGGAAAACAGAGTTAGAGGAGCACAGCTGTGGGAGAACAGAGTTAAGAGGAGCACAGCGGTGGGGAAAACAGAGTTAGAGGAGCACGGTGGTGGGAGAACAGAGTTAGAGAGGAGCACAGCGGTGGGAGAACAGAGTTAGAGGCACAGCGGTGGGATGAACAGAGTTAAAGGAGCACAACGGTGGGAGAACACAGTTTGGGGAGCACAGCATGGGGAGAACAGAGCTAGGGGAACACAGTGGTGGGAGAACAGAGTTACAGGAGCACAGCGATGGGAGAGTAAAGTTAGAGGACCATAGCGGTGGGAGAACAGAGTTAGAGGAGCACAACGGTGGGAGAACAGAGTTAGAGGAGCACAGCGGTGGGAGAACATAGTTAGAAGAGCAAAGCGGTGGCAGAACAGAGTTTAAGGAGCACCCCGGTAGGAGAACATAGTTAGAGAACCACAGCGGTAGGAGAACAGAGTTAGAGGAGCACAGAGGTAGGAGAACATAGTTAGAGGAGCACAGCGGTAGGAGAACATAGTTAGAAGAGCACAGCGGTAGGAGAACAGAGTTAGAGTAGCACAGCGGTGGGAGAACAGAGCTAGAGGAGCACAGAGGTGGGAGAATAGAGTTAGAGGAGCACAACGGTAGGAGAACAGAGTTAGAGGAGCACAGCAGTGGGAGAACAGAGTTAGAGGAGCACAGCAGTGGGAGAACAGAGTTAGAGGCGCACAGCGGTGGGAGAACAGAGTTAGAGGAGCACAGCGGTGGGAGAACAGAGTTAGAGGAGCACAGCAGGAGAACAGAGTTAGAGGAGAGGTGGGAGCAGTGGGAGAACAGAGTTAGAGGAGCACAACAGTGGGAGACACAGAGTTAGAGGAGCACAGCGGTGGGAGAACAGCACAGCGGTGGGAGAACAGAGTTAGAGGAGCACAGCAGTGGGAGAACAGAGTTAGAGGCGCACAGCGGTGGGAGAACAGAGTTAGAGGAGCACAGCGGTGGGAGAACAGAGTTAGAGGAGCACAGCGGTGGGAGAACAGAGTTAGAGGAGCACAGCAGAGTTAGAGGAGCACAGCAGTGGGAGAACAGAGTTAGAGGAGCACAGCGGTGGAGAACAAGTTAGAGGAGCAAAGGGTAGGAGAACAGAGTTAGAGAGGAGCACAACGGTGGGAGAGCAGAGTTAGAGGGAGAGGAGAACAGAGCTAGGGAGTACAGCGGTGGGAGAAAAAGAGTTAGAGGAGCACAGCGGTTGGAGAACAGAGTTAGAGGAGCACAGCGGTAGTAGAACAGAGTTCAGGGGCACAGCATGGGGGAGAACAGAGTTAGAAGCACAGGGTGGGAGAACAGAGTTAGAGGAGCACAACGGTGGGAGAACAGACTTACTGAAACAACGGTAGGAGAACAGAGTTAGGGAGCACAGCATGGGGAAGAACAGAGTTGGCGGAGCACAGCGGTAGGAGAACGGGTTAGAGGAGCACAACGGTAGGAGAACATAGTTAGAGGAGCACAGCGGTAGGAGAACATAGTTAGAGGAGCACAGTGGTGGGAGCACAACGGTAGGAGAACAGAGTTAGGGGAGCACAGCATGGGGAAGAACAGAGGCGGAGCACAGCGGTGGGAGAACAGACTTACTGAAGCACAACGGTAGGAGAACAGAGTTAGGGGAGCACAGCGGTGGGAGAACAGACTTACTGAAGCACAACGGTGGGAGAACAGAGTTAGAGGAGCACAGCGGTGGGAGAACAGACTTACTGAGCACAACGGTAGGAGAACAGAGTTAGGGGAGCACAGCATGGGGAAGAACAGAGTTGGCGGAGCACAGCGGTAGGAGAACGGAGTAGAGGAGCACAGCAGTAGGGAGAACATAGTTAGAGGAGCACAGCGGTGAGAAACATAGTTAGAGGAGCACAGCGGTGGGAGAACAGTGTTAGAGGAGCACAGCGGTGGGAGAACAGAGTTAGGGAGTTCAGGGAGCACAGCATGGGGGAGAACAGAGTTAGAAGAGACAACGGTGGGAGAACAGAGTTAGAGGAGCACAGCGGTATGAGAACAGAGCTAGAGGAGTACAGCGGTGGGAGAAAAGAGTTAGAGGAGCACAGCGGTAGTAGAACAGAGTTCGGGGAGCACAGCATGGGGAGAACAGAGTTAGAAGAGCACAACGGTGGGAGAACAGAGTTAGAGGAGCACAGCATGGGGAAGAACAGAGTTAGAGGAGCACAGCGGTAGTAGAACAGAGTTCAGGGGAGCACAGAGAACAGAGTTAGAAGAGCACAACAGTGGGAGAACAGAGTTAGAGGAGCACAGCATGGGGAAGAACAGAGTTGGGAGCACAGCGGTAGGAGAACGGAGTTAGAGGAGCACAGCGGAGGAGGACGGAGTTAGAGGAGCACAGCAGTGGGAGAACATAGACACAGCGGTAGGAGAACATAGTTAGAGGAGCAGTGTTAGAGCACAGCAGCATAGTTAGAGGAGCACAGCGGTAGGAGAACATAGTTAGAGGAGCACAGCGGTGGGAGAACAGTGTTAGAGGAGCACAGCGGTGGGAGAACAGAGTTAGAGGAGCACAGCGGTGGGAGAACATACTTAGAGGAGAACAGCGGTGGGAGAACATAGTTAGAGGAGCACAGCGGTGGGAGAACAGTGTTAGAGGAGCACACAGCGGTGGGAGAAGAGTTAGAGGAGCACAGCGGTGGGAGAACATACTTAGAGGAGAACAGCATGGGGAAGAACAGAGTTAGAGTAGCACAGCGGTGGGAGAACAGAGCTAGAGGAGCACAGCGGTAGGAGAAAATAGTTAGAGGAGCACAGCGGTAGGAGAACAGAGATAGAGGAGCACAGCGGTGGGAGAACAGAGTTAGAGTAGCACAGCGGTGGGAGAACAGAGCTAGAGGAGCACAGCAGTGGGAGAATAGAGTTAGAGGAGCACAGCGGTAGGAGAACAGAGTTAGAGGAGCACAGCAGTGGGAGAACAGAGTTAGAGGCGCACAGCGGTGGGAGAACAGAGTTAGAGGAGCACAGCGGTGGGAGAACATAGTTAGAGGAGCACAGCAGTGGGGAGAACAGAGTTAGAGGAGCACAGCGGTGGGAGAACAGCGTTAGATGAGCAAAGCGGTAGGCGAACAGAGTTAGAGGAGCACAGCGGTGGGAGAACAGAGTTAGAGGAGCACAGCGGTAGGAGAACAGAGTTAGGGAAGTACAGCGGTGGGAGAACAGAGTTAGAGGAGCACAGCGGTGGGAGAACAGTGTTAGAGGAGAACAGCGGTGGGAGAACAGACTTAGAGGAGCACAGCAGTGGGAGAACAGAGTTAGAGGAGCACAGCAGTGGGAGAACAGAGCTAGGGGAGTACAGCGGTGGGAGAATAGAGTTAGAGGAGCACAGCGAGAACAGGGTTAGAGGAGCACAGCGGTGGGAGAACAGAGTTAAGATGAGAATAGTACTCAGAGAACAGAGTTAGGGGAGCACAGGATTTGCAGGTATCTGTATTAAAATAAAGGATCGAAAACAAATTTATTTGGACCATTTTCTTTAGGTGGGGAGGGAGCGCTGGAGGCTGAGGTTAGGACATGACCAACAAGGGCTTACGTTTCAAGTCAAGAAAATGACAGGTAAAGGGGACATTAACGAAGGGGAGGGATATCAGTCAAGGAAGAAAGGATGGTAACTAAGTGGATGGTTAATGAGAAAGGATGGAGAGGGGGAGGGGGTGGGAAGAAGTGATACACCAAGAACAGAAGGGGGGGAAGACAAGATGTCACGGATGCCTGGATGGATATTATATTAACTTTTGTGTTTCTTAATTTCTTACCGTCGAGATCGATACCTTCACACTGGTTACTTACAGGAGATTATGGTGTATCTATGTAGAAATTCACTCCACCACCCGACATTCCATGTGATTTATACTTGATAAATGATGATTTAATGAGTTCCAGTAATTTACAACATCCATCTAATATTGGTTATACTTTGTCATTTCGAATCAGTCATCACCTTCAGATACGGGTACTTACAATTATTTGGCAAGCTTCCATCAATGATTTACAATTTGCAAGGATATAGGAGTTACTCACATTCACGCCGTAATAAAATTAAATTTCTAAAGAGGGAATTTTCAACTCGGGGACACATATATGATTACTCTACTATGGGTATGACTTAACAGAGCCTAATTCTTCAAGTGATGCATTCACCGCCAGCCTGGATCGGTCTTGTTGCAACCAAGCTTCCATACGTGATCTTTCCACGGGGAATAACAACCTTGGGTTGGCACACTTAGTCTCGTGTCACTAACAGTCCATAGGATGGGGTTGTAGTAAAGAACTCCATGTAGCGTCCCATTCCCTTCAAGAAGGGGACGGTGAGGACGTCTTAACTAACCCATTGTTTAGACTTTAGTACATACTAACTAAAATGTGTGTTTTGTGGTATGAGACACGATGAACAGTACAACACTGTCTCAATCGCCCCTACAGACTGGCTAACATACCACTAATGGAATGTGATGTCTAGTCACGGCTCGCCGGGTGTGTTATCCCTAGTAAAACAAACATTTGGAGTAGGGTTGCGTGGTAGGCCCAACGCAACCCATGACACAAGGATATGAGAACATAAGAACATAAGAACATAAGAATGGAGGAAACTGCAGCGGGCCTATTGGCCCATACTGGGCAGTCCCGTTTACACCCAACCCCTATTGCGCATTTAAGCATCAAACCTATGTTTGAAGCTATCCAGCGTATTTGAGTTAATGATGATGTTTGGTAACTTGTTCCATTCATCCACTACTCTGTTTTCAAACCAGTGTTTACCTATTTCGCTCCTAAATCTAAATTTGTCTAATTTAAAACCATTGTTACGAGTTCGCTCCTGGTTGGATAGTTTAAGTACCTTTGTAATGTCCCCTTTGTTTAGCCCTGACTTCCATTTATACACCTCTATCAAGTCGCCCCTCGCTCTACGTCTCTCAAGGGAGTGCAAATTAAGATGCTTTAACCTGTCTCTTTACTCAAGGTTCCTAATGCCCGGGATTAGTCTTGTTATTTTCCTCTGAGTTCTTTCCAAGGATTCCATATCCATTCTGTAGGACGGTGATCAGAACTGACCTGCGCAATCCAGGTGAGGTCTCACAAGCGCAAGATATAGTCGTAAGATGACCTCGCTAGTCTTGTAACTAACACTCCTTTGTATGAACCCAAGTACTTTATTAGCCTTGTTACGAGCAAAAACACATTGTTTACTTGGATTAAGGTTCCTACTTATCATTACTCATAACTCTCTCTTTCAGTCGGATTTCTCAATGGCATCATTGTTCATCAGGTAACTGGTTTCCCTGTTTACATCTCCTATACTGAGTACTTTACATTTGTCCATGTTGAATTTCATCTGCCATTTTCCAGACCTTTCGAAAAATTTGTTTAGATCCTCTTGTAGCTTTGCGGAGTCCTCGTCAGATTTAATAACACGTCCTATTTTAGTGTCATCAGCAAATTTACTTATGTTGCTGTCTATGCCGATATCTATGTCGTTTATGTATATAATAAATAATAATGGTCCAAGTACTGAGCCTTGGGGAACTCCACTAGTGACGTTGCTCCAATGGGATTTAGTGCCGTTAATGCTCACTCGCTGTTTCCTGTCCTGTAACCACGCCCTAATCCATTTAAGGATATTTACCTATGATGCCATGAGCTTCTACCTTTCTAATTAGTCTTTCGTGGGGGACTCTGTCGAAGGCTTTGCTAAAGTCGAGATATACCACATCATAATTGTGCCCCTCGTCTACCGTTTCGAAAACTGATGAAAAGAATGTTAATAGATTTATTAGACATGAATGCCTGCTTGTGAAGCCATGCTGGGAATCATTGATCAATTGGTGCTTCTCCAGGTGATTTCGAATAGAGTTTGAAATGATTGCTTCCAGTAATTTGCCGACTATTGATGTTAGACTGATTGGACGGTAGTTAGAGGATAGTGATCTATCCCCCCTTCTTGAGAATCGGTATCACATTCGCTATCCTCCAGGATTCTGGTACTACACCTGTTTTTAAGGACATGTTAAACAACTTTGCTCAAGGCATACTAAGCTCTTCCTTACATTCCTTTAATACTCTGGCAAATATCACATCGGGACCAAGTGACTTATTAGGCATTAGTTTGTCTATTTGCTTACTAACATCGTTACTAGTCACTACTATCTCGTTTAATTTGTTTTCTTCACTATCTCTGAATAGAGTCGGTGCCTCGGGTATCATGTTTAAATTTTAGGTGGTGAAAACTGTTGAAAAATATTTATTCAGATTATTACTCATTTCTCCGTCTTTATCAGTTAGCTCGCCAGTATCTTTTTTTTTTTTTTATTTACGGGAATTAGCTCATCCGGGCACAGGTCAAACGACCCACAACGGAGCCTGGGGGGCGAAAAAAAAAGAACGGAAAGAAATTGTAAATATAGAAAAAAAAAGGTTATACTGTATTAATCTACACCACGAAGATGCCGGAAAACCAGCTATTCAAAGTGAGACAGATTGTAAGAGCGTGGAAACACAGAAGAAGGCAGAGTATTCCACAGTTTGGCTGTGTGAGGAAAGAAGGAGGTACTATAACGGATTATTCTCGTGTGACCGACATCCACAGAGAAATGGTGGGCACCGCGGGCAAGACGTGTGTAACGAACCCACGGCCTTGCCAGCGGTACACAGGATGCCAAATCCACCGAACATTGCCCGTTAAAGTACCTGTAAAAGAGAGAGAGTGAAGCAACATTGCGGCGAAGAGAAAGGGAAGAGAGATTGTCGACTAAAGGAGGAGAGTTAATAAGACGAAATGCCTTTGATTCTACCCTATCTAATAGTTGGAAAGAAGAAGAGCCACCCCAGATATGAGAGCAGTACTCCAAGTTAGGACGAATGAATCCCTTATATACTTGGAGCAACTGCTCAGGAGTGAAGTAGCTGCGGCATCTGTACAGCATTCCCAACTTTAGGGAGGCAGCTTTAGTTATACTAAGGATGTGTGATTTCCAAGACATATTGGAGGAAATGGTGAGGCCTAACATATTTATTTCAGAATTTGGGAGGATGATAGCGTCCTGAAATGTAATTGATGGGAGATCGTCGAATTTACAAAGTCTAATTGGTAAATATTGAGTTTTATTACTATTGAACTTAACCAAGTTTTTACCTCCCCATTCAGAGATGCTGCACAGATCCGCGTTGATAGAAGTAATGATATCAGTTCTAGAAACAGATCTAGTTTGAGAGTTAGGAGGAAGGGGAAAATGTGAGGAAGAGTGAAGAGTAGAATTATCAGCGTAAGAATGGATAGAATTAGTTGTAGTGTGAAGTAAAACATTGATAAAAGGAAGGAAGCGAGTTGGTGAAAGAACAGAACCCTGTGGGACGCCACTACTGGTAGAGAAAGAGCGAGAAATCGATCCCTCGACGACAACTGCCATGGATCGGTTCTCAAGGAAACTAGAGATGAGAAAACAAAGTGGGGGAGAAAACCACAAGAGGGAAGATTAGATAGCAAAGACTTGTGCCATACCCTGTCAAATGCTTTGGAAATGTCGAGAGCCACGACAAAAGTTTCCCCATAATCCCTAAGAGAGGATGACCAAAGATGGGTGCAATAGGAGAGCAGATCACCAGTAGATCTCGCCTGGCGAAAGCCATACTGGTGATCCGACAAAAGAGAAAGGCGTTCAAGGTGACAGAGAAAATGGGAGTTCAAGATAGTCTCGAAAATCTTAGAGAGGGATGAAGTTATGGAAATGGAGCGATAGTTTGAGACATTAGAATGGTCACCCTTCTTCAGGATGGGCTGAACCAAGGCATGCTTCCAAGAAGAAGGAAAAGTTTGGGTTTTTGAGGCAAAGGCGAAAGAGGCGAGCAAGCACAGGGGCCAGGGCTTCAGCACACTCCCTCAGAACACGAGGGGGTATTCCGTCCGGTCCATGCGCCTTACTCACATCCAACCTGGATAACACACCGGCAACCCTGCGAGTGGAGATTATAGGAAAGTGCATAGATTCAGTAGGAGGAGCAGGGGTAGGAGGGATAGAGTGGGAATCGTCTAAGGTGGAATTAGAGGAGAATAAGGTGCCAAAGAGGTTGGCTTTGTCAAAGGGAGAGTTGGCTATAGAGTTATTGGGACGGAAGAGGGGAGGAAAAGAAGGCGTGCAGAAGTTGTTACAGATGTTTTTAGTTAAGGATCAGAAGGATTTACTAGAGGAAGAATTAGTCAGGACAGCGGTCTTTCTTTTAATAAAATTCCGCTTGCCCCTATGAAGAATAGCCTTACAACGATTCCTAAAAGTAATGAAAGAGGTTTGGGTAATAGGAAAAGGAGATAGTTTCATAGCTCGATATGCCCTATCTCTCACCCTGCAAGCAAGAGAGCAGGAGCGATCAAAAAATGATTGTAATGTGAAAGTTTTGGTAGAAGATGGGATAAATGCACTCATACCGCCCTGTATAACCCCAGCAATGTTGTCAGCACATACCGAGGCATCCCGAGTGGAAAAGCAACATTCATCCCAAGGAAAGTCGGTGAAGAATTCTCGCAAGGATTGCCAGCTTGCCCTCCGATAGTGCCATAGTTGATGTTTAGATACATTTGGTAGAATCCTCTGGGGGTTTGTCTTCGCCTTCCTTGCTATCCTTACCTCATTATTCCTCTTAGCTTTCCTTATCTCGGTTTTAACCCTACTCGCCAATACCATATAATAATCCCGGAAGTAAATGTCGCCACGATTTATTCTTCTACCTATAGCCTTCCTTTGGCCAATAGTGTTCTTTAAATAATTATTAATCCATTTAGGTCCATTGTTGTCTGAATTGAGTTTTTTGTGTGGTATGTTCTGCCTTTGTGCATTAAGTAACTCATTATTTAAATTGTCGTGGAACTCGGCAATTTCAGATCTCGTCAAGTCTCCTGGTACGGTGAGGTCGCCCTCTGTGGGTACGTTGAGTGAGGTCACCTCATGTGAGGTCACGTAGCTCACCCCCAAGTGCGACACCCCCTCTCTCAACTGCCTCTTCAAACTATCAAAGTTTGCCCTTCAGAAATGTGGGACTTTTAAGGTGACAAGCAAAAGAGTTTATTTGTCAAGTAAATGAAACACTCGAGGGAGGAGATCCTGGCAATGCTTTTAGGACTGGGTATAATTTTCATCTCACCATTTAAATAATACTGTACTCTTAGCATTTAAAGAAAAATATTTGTTACCTGGGGAAGAGACAACTAATGCGAAGTCAGATGTGTTCTTACACTTCATTTTTGTCTTTATCTTTCTTTCTTTCTTTCTTTCTTTCTCTCTCTATCTATCTATCTATCTATATATCTATCTATCTATCTATCTATCTATCTATCTATCTATCTATCTTTCTGTCTGTCCGTCTGTCTGTCTGTCTGTCTATCTGTGTGTCTGTCTGTCTGTCTGTCTGTCTGTTTGTCTGTCTGTCTGTCTGTCTGTCGTATTGCTGAGCCATGGATATTTTAAGCATCTTCATTTCTTCTGAGGGAGACATTCAGTGCTAATTTGGGTTTTTTTCATTGTTGTTCTTCATCTTTTCTGTTCTTGTTTATTATTGTTGTTCTTGCTGTCAATTATGTTTTTGTTGTTAACATAAGAACATAAGAACATAAGAATGGAGGAAACTGCAGCGGGCCTATTGGCCCATACTGGGCAGTCCCGTTAACACCCAACCCCTATTGCTCATATAAGCATCCAACCTATGTTTGAAGCTATTCAGCGTATTCGAGTTAATGATGATATTTGGTAACTTGTTCCATTCATCCACTACTCTGTTTCCAAACCAGTGTTTACCTATTTCACGCCTAAATCTAAATTTGTCTAATTTAAAACCATTGTTAAGAGTTCGCTCCTGGTTGGATAGTTTGAGTACCTTTGTAATGTCCCCTTTGTTTAGCCCTGACTTCCACTTATTCACCTTTATCAGGTCGCCCCTCGCTCTACGTCTTTCGAGGGAGTGCAAATTAAGATGCTTTAACCTGTCTCTATAATCAAGGTTCCTAATGCCCGGGATTAGTCTTGTCATTCTCTTCTGGATTCTTTCTAAGGATTCTATATCCATTCTGTAATACGGTGACCAGAACTGACCTGTGCAATCCAGGTGCGGTCTCACAAGCGCAAGATACAGTTTTAGGATGACCTCGCTAGTCTTGTAACTAACACTCCTTTGCATGAACCCAAGTACTTTATTAGCATTGTTAAGAGCAAAACACTTATCATTACTCCTAAATCTCTCTCGGAGTCGGATTTCTCTATGGCCTTGTTGTTCATCTGGTATCTGGTTTCCCTGTTTACATCTCCTATACTGAGTACAGTACTGTGCAGTGCAGCACAGCACTGTACAGTACAGTACAATACAGTAAGGTACAGCACAGCACAGAACTGTACTGTACAGCAATACCCTGATTTACGCGGTTTCGCTTTACGGAATTCTACATTTACGCTGTACCTAGCCAGAACCGGAATTTCATTTTACGCCGTGCATCTTGTACTCATACACGCGGGTAAAGTATAATTTTTTATTAAGCTCATAAAATTCATACAAATTACCCGGCCAGAATATAATTTACATTACTGGAATTCTTACAATATGATGACCATTTTAATATAAACATCATGGATTTTACATTAGCCATACAAATTTTAGATCTAATGTAATAATTTGGTTTACACAAAGCAAATATTTTATCTTTTGTGCAAAATATATGAAGTTTACATTCAAAATATTCCTTGACCTGCAAGGAATCCAGAAATGTCAATTATATTATCCTAACTTTAGTCTGAGGTATTATTTATTACTATACGTTAAAATCTAGTGTTTTCACCCAAACATTTCTCAGAGAGATAGGGGCCAGTGAGCTGGGAAGAGGGGGGGTGAGGGATTTGAGTCCATTATTTGAATGGACATTAACCTGGCGACTGTATTTCTCTTAAATATTAATTGTGTGTGCATACCATCATAAAATTTAAATGTTATTTTTACTACAACATAGGTATTGTGTCGGAAAAAGTGGAGTTTGGGGGTCGGGCCAGTCTCTATTGAAATTAATCCCATATGTTCTGTTGTTCACTTTATGAGGTTTTCACTTTCCGAGGTACCCCTTGGGTTCAATTGACCGAGTAAATCGGGGTACCACTGTACTGTACTGTACTGTACAGTACAGTACAGTACAGTACAGTACTTGCTCTATACACAAATCTACTGTGTTACCTGATACAAGTTTATTTTCTCCAAAGTCTAACACTGACTCTTGTGGTTTTGTTAATATGTTTCAGGATATTAACCTGCAGGTTCAAGAGCTACAGCTGTGTCTCACCAAGAACACAGTACGTTGGAAACACCGCTTCTTGTCCAAATAGCAGTTAGTACTTAGATGGGTGACTGCCTGGCCACCACATGCTGCTGGCATAAAGACTCTACTAGAAATAATTATCTCCTGGCTTTGTTTGTCAGCTGTCCTTGGTCAAATTGTCTGAATATTATCTTTAACCTCATCAATATGTGGCTGACAATGACTGTCCACGTCTACTTAAACAGAAAAGGATTTAAATTATAAACTCAGATACTTAATCACCATGTATAGTAGTACAGAACCTTAATATGAATTTTAAACCATTCTTTTGTAAAAGTACTAAAATTTTTAGTACTTTTTAAAAAGTTGATACTCATAAATGTTACTTGAGTACAGTACAGTACTCAAGTAACATTATTTGGTATTATTGCACTTACACACAGTTCATTCCTACCACTAATCTATTATCATATTCTAATAAGACGTCTAATTATAAGATAATTTTCGTCTATTACATTACCGGCGGAAATGTATAATAACGGAAATAGCACATCCAAAATTTTCTCTATTTTCTTCCATTAATCTTCCACCATTATCGTCTGCCTCTCCTCCAACACTGGTGTCTCCTGCGTCTCCTTCATAAATCATTACACGTTTCCATACACGTCACGCGGCCAATAAAAAGCGTTTTTGTTTTTACAACCAATTAAAATGATTTTTGGTTTAATTTGCGGTATATTTGGCCCAATCAAATTCGAGTTTTATTTTGGTCTCATATTTCGAAATTCAAGTTCAGTTCCGACCGTGGAAGTCTGCCATGGGTGTCACTTAAATTATATGAAGCTGATTGCGAGTTTTGGAAAAAAAACGAAGAAACTGTAGCATTTTTTCGATCACATGGTGTTTTTCCAACCTCAGGTAAGTGTACTAAGAGCAAGACAATGTAAATATCGCAAAGACCAACATGTGTGGCGTTGGGTAAGAATCTCAGAATCCAACAGCGAAGAAAAACCTGGCCAATAAGGTAAGAAATAGGTGATTCCATCATATGGTGAGAGTCAGTTAGGTTAGGTTAAGTTAGGTTTGTTTTTTGTTTTTCTCGTGTTTTTTTTGGGGGGGGTATTTTGCCATGATTTTTTTTTTCGGAAAAAGTCCAACTAAAAAAAATCGATAAAAAAAACCCGGTTAATTTCCGCCATAAATGAAGGTCATATTCAGTCTAAACAAATACACTGTAAAAATATATTTTTGACTTTCAAACAGAGAACGGTGTAAATTTACCCATTATTTCATTACTGTGCTACAAACTACGTCTCTTACGGGAACATAAACAAACCAATTTTAACTCTATCGGGAATCACCATTTAATGAAGTTTTTGTTTAATATAACTTAAGTCTGTAAAACACAACTGGCAGGTCTAAGGCAACATTTAATTGGTCTAGGAAGGTGTTATAATGACCTCATCACATGGAACTGTTAAATAATGTAAAACAAAACAGTTACTTGGCTTAAGAGACACAAATATTTAGGCCATGAGAGCTGCTCCTACCTTGTGAGGCAGCGGCAGTCAAGAGAATAAAACACAGTGTCCACTATATAACACAGTGACCAGTTTTAATAATAGTTTTATAGGACCACGGCCATACATAATGTTAACTTACCACGAGGGGGGGAGGAAGGCCCACAAATTAACATCTACTCACAAAATTAACAAAAATAAACAAGATGGCCACGTCGGTTGATGTTGACCTGCTACACCTATCGAGTGGGTGATGCTCTTATTGTTGTTACTGTTGTTGTTGTTGTTGCTCTTAATATTGTTATTATTATTGTTGATGTTGTTGCTGTTGCTGTTGTTGTTGATGTTGTTGTTGCTCTTAATATTGTTATTATTATTGTTGATGGTGTTGTTGTTGTTGTTGTTGTTGCTGTTATTGTTGTTGTTGTTGTTGTTGTTGTTGTTGTTGTTGTTGTTATTGTTGTTGTTGCTCTTAATGTTGTTATTATTATATTTGAAGTTGTTATTATTGTTTTTGTTGTTGTTATTATTATTGTTGTTGATATTGTTGTTGTTGCTCTTAATATTGTTATTATTATTGTTGATGTTGTTGTTTTTGTTATTGTTGTTGTTACATTATTGTTGTTGTAGAGTACAGTGAAGTGAGAGAACAATAAAGGGAGAATATAACTGAGGGAACAAAAGTCTAAGGAGAACAGCAGCAGGAGAGAAGTAGTAGCAGTACATCAAGTGTGAAGAACACCTGGCGAACAAGAATGGCTATAAAACACGAAGGAAGAACACTAACAGAATAACAGCAGCGAGCGATATTTGCGGAAGTGATGAACATGAGTGAGAAAACGGACATAAAAAAATAAAAAATCTCAATAATAACAGAGAATGAAAAACAAAACAAAAATGTAGATGAGGAAAAAATAAACAATAGTTTATTGGATATTTAGTAACAAGAATTGTGATAAACAAGAACTGAATGACAACACCGCAAGAGAGGAAAACTGGGTAACAAAAAAGTGAACGCCGCATAACCGTGAAAATGTAAACAACAAAATAAAAAGTTACGGAGGCAGATGAATCTGAGCCTTGAAGGCGCAGTCGCTCTCCACCCTCAAGAGGAGGTCAAGGATACGCAAACACGAAAATAATCAAGAGATCCAAATGAAATAGCGAGGCTAAATATACCAACAGCGAAAAGCCACACAACAAGACTAGGTTTTTGCCCTTTGATCAGAGATTAAGTACAGCAAGGGAAAAATTATATAGCATGCATAAAGGACGATAATGTAAAAAGAAACGATAGACAAAAATCATAAATCGATGAATAGAATAAAAATTTAGCTGATAGAAACGAGAGAACCAGATAAGAAGCATAAAATACAAATTAAACAGACAGCCGCACACGTAAAAATTGCTAGGTGCATTAGGTGTATTGGACTGGTGGTAAGTGAGGGACATTGGTAGCAAAAGAGTGGTCATCTGTCTGGAAAGTTGCCCGGAGAAAAACAAAGGGAGGTAAGGGGTGTACCCTGCTCTCAAAACAAACGATGCACTCCTCCGCACACTGAATGATCCAACCTTTTACTCTTTCTAGTCTTTGTCCTTATGAAGAGAAAATGAGATTCTGCTTCAAGCATCCTCTGTCTGGCAAACATACGCTCGACTCCACCACCTCCTTTCAAGTATAAAAAAAAAAGAGTCTTCCATTCAACTCTTCCCGACAATAACATATGCTGTAGTTTGGGCCGCCTTTAGCAAGAGTCTAAAGTAGTATTTTTATACGCTGTGGTAACACTCACAACGTACCAACGAACTCTTTAAGAACGAGTTTTCAGCTGAGTTTTCTTGATATGGGAACAGATTATGGATTAAACTTTTTCTGTGAAAATAGTGTGCTATTATATCCTTCCTCCTTGCGCCAAAACAGAAACTTCTGTCCTCTTGTTAATTCCACAATCATATTAATTTCTTCCCTCCTTCTCAGGTACACAAACACCAGCATCTGGCAATAACAAAAACAATAATTTCCTTCCTCCCGAACAAAAATTAAAACAAACAAAAAATACAAATAATGTCACTCACTGTCTCTGATATAAACACAGTGACTAGCACCCTCACAGATACACACACAAACAGTAAATTTCACCGTCCCATGTACAAACACAAAACGTAAATCCCACTCTCCCAGGTGCAAACACAAGCAGTGACTCTCACCGTCCCATTTAAAAACACAAGCAGTGACTCTCACCGTCCCAGGTACAAACACAAGCAGTGACTCTCACCGTCCCAGGTATAAACACAAACAATAAATCTCTCTCTCCCAGGTACAAACACAGGCAGTGACTCTCACTCTCCGTAACAGGAACACATGAAGTACCTCTGCCCCCCGACAAGAACACAAACTTAAAATTCCCTCCACCTCTACCAAGCAATAAAATTTAACTCCCCCTTAACCAGTCATGCACGGCGGCTTCTCACTCGCTAGAGCGACCAGCGTTGCCTCATCAGCAGACACAAAACATATTATTCATTGCCGTGTAGAACTCGTTGTGGCTCATTATTCTTCATCTGGAAGTGGGTACCAAACACATGTAGTCCATTCCTGCCTCATGCTTTAAGTACCACCATCACTCTTAATTCTAATAGCTATAATGCAATACCATTTCTTACAACTTCCCCCCTTTCTCCGTCAACTTTTCTTCGCACATTGTTTCCTAACTTCATCCTATATAGTGTGCCTTACATACTAAAGCCAGTACGCACGTCTACCTATACGAGTCCACACTTGATGTGTAGCTATTCAACTTCAGCTCAAGGTTGAGGAAAATTTGCGATTTAGTTTGATGCAAAATGAATTATACCAAGTACGCACAGGTCTACACCCAGTGAGGCTGACGTAACTTGGGGAAGTTCTACGTTTTTGAGAAACAATATCTTCCTAATTTTCTTTCTAAAACTTCTTATAAGTCTGCCATTTCAGTTGGTGGTTCTGTAATTTCATATTTGAAAATAGTAGACAGCCTCAGGATCCTTGTCATCTCTAACCTATCTTGGAATCTCACAAAACTGAAATAGACAACAATTCAAATTCCTGCAGAAACAGTTTAAGTATTTCCTTCTGTCTTCAAAACTTGAGTTACTACTGATAATGAATATGATGCATTTCTCTGTGTACGAATCTCTGTCCTGCATGGCAGTGAACAGTGACATCACCCACATGAATCTGATCTATATATATATATATATATATATATATATATATATATATATATATATATATATATATATATATATATATATATATATATATATATATATATATATATATATATATATATATATATATATATATATATATATATATATATATACATATATATATATATATATATATATATATATATGAATATAATATATTTATATATGTATATATATATATATATATATATATATATATATATATATATATATATATATATATATATATATATATATATATATATATATATATATATATATATATATATATATATATATATATATATATATATATATATATATATATATATATATATATATATATAAATATATATATATGTAATAAGCAAACTGTACTCCAAGCTTTGTCAATAAATTTGTTAAATTAATAACTCTCTCTTCGCACAGTGTAGATTCCCAGTGCCCATTCCTTAGATATTACAATAGTTCGGTTGCTGGTCTTCCAAGAGGAAGCTGCCTCCCTCTCCTCCTGCTGCTACAGGACAGGCACTGTGACACTCAGTTACCGTGTAATGTTAGCATCTTGACGATGGGTCACTGGGAAGCCTCCCCCTTTCCCACTACAGCTATACTTTGGAACTCATAATCTTCTCACGTCTCTCCAGCTAAATTCCTCTCTTTAAAAAGTAAATATTTCACAAACCTAAAAATGAAAACCAAATTAAGACAATTGTCATTCTTTTCCCTTCCATATTCTGGCCTCTTTTGGAGCGTTTGTCATGGTTAAAGACCTGTTTGCTAAAACAAAGTCACCTTAACACCTACACACCCCCACCTTAACCCCTTCACACCTCCACTTTAACCCCATCACACCTCCCTAACCACAACACACCTCCACCCTGACCACTCCCACCCTTGTCAGGCCACACCTGTTACCTAACCATATCTTAATTCCACCCCAACCAATCCACACCTATCCCTTCACCAGTCACCACCTCACCCAGAACCAGAACTCCCCGAGTCCCTGGTCAATTCAAGCTTATTTATTAAACAATATATAACCAGTTCTTAGCTAGTCCACACCAAACCCACAACCAATGCACACTTCACCCACAACCAATTCACACTTCACCCACAACCAATCCACACTTCACCCACAACCAATCCACACTTCACCCACAACCAAGTCACAACTTACCCACAACCAGTCCACACTTCAACCACAACTAGTCCATACTTCAACCACAACCAGTCTAGACTCTAGCCATAACCAGACCACACTCTACCCACAACCAGTCCACACTTCACCCACAACCAGTCCACACTTTACTCACAACCAGTCCACACTTCAACCACAACTAGCCCACACTTCACCCACAACAAATCCACACTTCACCCACAACCAGTCCACATCCCATCCACAACCAGTCCACATTCCACCCACAACCAGTCCACACTTTAACCACAGCCAGTCCACACTTCACCCACAACCACACTTCATCCAAAACCAGTCCACGCCTCACCCATAACCAGTGCACCCCTCTAGCATCATTCCACTTTGTAGCCCAGCTCACAAGGTCTACTTCACTGAAGATGTGTGTCAGTGATGAACCTGTCTATCTCCTTCCCAGGCAGTTTCCCAGCATCACCTCGGGAGTCCCATTCAACTTGTGTGGATCCATCAGTCACACGCACCACAGCTCCAGACCGCTCATTTGTCAGATATCCAGTTCGAGAGAGCGAATAGCCCCACCCCCCCCTCCCCCCGCCTCCCTTCTCTTCCTTCCCTCGGTCGGGTGGGAGGGAGAGAAAAGTCTTGTATGGTCTTGGGTCAGTCAAAGCTCACCTGATCTCCCTCCTTCAATGAATGCTCCGATTCTCATGTTAGAGCAGGCGGTGGGTTTCTCTTCCTGTTCTGTGTATTCATTCCATGGCCAGTTTTATAGTCGTACCTGTTTTCAACTGTGAGATTTTGAAGTAGGTTTTATTTATCGAAGTTAAGGGGAAAAGTGATGAGATTTTTTGTGGCAGAGGTTTGTTCAGTTAAAGTTTTTTATTATCTTGTGTATGTGTGTGTGTGTGTGTGTGTGTGTGTGTGTGTGTGTGTGTGTGTGTGTGTGTGTGTGTGTGTGTGTGTGTGTGTGTGTGTGTGTGTCTTTTATTGTATTTTCATTTAATGACAAAAGATGAAATGTGTTTCTCAATATTTAATTTTATCAATTTCCCTCCGTTATTCCTTTTATTAGATATCATTGCATGAAACCCTCGAATTTTAATAGCATTATTATTCATGAAATATGTCATCCTGTAAGGAAATGAAGAAAAAAAAAATAATATCTTGGTGATCATAACCTTTCATTTAATACTTTCTCTGTGGTGTCGTTCCCAGAACATAAGACAAAGTAACCAGCTGCCATTATATTGATATCTAATTCATCCCTGTAATTCTGTTGGTGTCAATGTTGGTGATGGTGAAGGTGTTGATAATGGTGTTGATGTCAGAGTTGTTGGAGTTGATGTTGGGAGTTTTACTGTTGGTGTTGGTGATGTTGGGACGTTGTTATTGTTGGTGTTGATGTTGGGGGTTTTATTGTTGGTGTTGGTGTTGATGTTGGGGGTTTTTATTGTTGGTGTTGGTGTTGATATTGGGGTTTTTATTGTTGGTGATGGTGTTGATATGGGGTTTTTTATTGTTGGTGTTGGTGTTGATATGGGAGTTTTTATTGTTGGTGTTGGTGTTGATGTGGGGGTTTTATTGTTGGTGTTGGTGTTGATATGGGGGTTTTATTGTTGGTGTTGGTGTTGGTGTTGATGTGGGGGGTTTTATTGTTGGTGTTGGTGTTGATGTGGGTTTTTATTGTTGGTGTTGGTGTTGATGTGGGGGTTTTATTGTTGGTGTTGGTGTTGATATGGGGTTTTTTATTGTTGGTGTTGGTGTTGATATGGGAGTTTTTATTGTTGGTGTTGGTGTTGATGTGGGGGTTTTATTGTTGGTGTTGGTGTTGATATGGGGGTTTTATTGTTGGTGTTGGTGTTGGTGTTGATGTGGGGGGTTTTATTGTTGGTGTTGGTGTTGATGTGGGTTTTTTTATTGTTGGTGTTGGTGTTGATATGGGGTTTTTTATTGTTGGTGTTGGTGTTGATGTGGGGATTTTTATTGTTGGTGTTGGTGTTGATGTGGGGGTTTTTAATGTTGGTGTTGATATTGTTGTGGGGGGTTTTATTGTTGGTGTTGTTGATATTGGTGGATGACCAAAAAATTTAAACATGACATGGGAATAAAGAAAGTAATTTATAAGAAATTTTAGGCAGGGGAGGAGCATCTCAGAGATAGGTATAACGAACTATCTAGGAATGTTAAGGAAAATTGTACGGAAGGCAAATAGGGACTACGAAATCAGGATAGCAAGAGAATCGAAGGCGAATCCCAAAGGGATTTTGCCAGGTAAATAGGACAAAGGTCAAGGACAAAGTGGGGACTTTAAAGTCAGAGAGAGGGGAAGTGATAGATGACAGTGAGGAAATGAGCAAAGCATTAAACAGCTACTTCTTATCAGTTTTCACAGAAGAAATTCACGAGGAAACGCCAGCGGTGGAACTGATATTTAGGGGAATGAAGAAAAGAAACTAAAAGATATCACTATCAGAAAAGAGGATGTTCTTAAGAAGATAAATAAATTCAAGGAGACATAATCCTCAGACCAGATGAAATTTTCCATCGCGTTTTGAAAGAGTGTAAGGAACAGATTAGCGGACCCCTCGGAAATTTATTTACACAATCATTAGACACGGGAGTTGTGACAGACTTTAGCAGACAGGCAAATGTAGAATCCATATTCAAAAAGAGAGACAGAGCATCAGCGTTAAATTACCGGCCGGGCAATTTGACGTCAGTAGTGGGGAAATTTCTTGGATCAATTATAGCAAATAGCATCCGATCGCATTCAGAGAAAAACAAATTAATCTACGAATCTCAACATGGATTTACAAAAGGAAAATCTTGTCTAACAAATCTACTGACGTTGGATAAAATCATGGCTCACCTATAGAACACAGAGGGTCAGCGTAGACCGTGTTAAATCTGAGTGGGGCTGTGTAACTAGTAGGGTTCCCCAGGGAATCAGTACTGGGCCCACTCTTGTTCATAATCTACATAAACGATTTAGATACTGGGATCAGCAGTGACATAAGCAAGTTTACAGATGACACCAAAATAGGGAGGCAGATAAATTCAGGGCAGGATGCAAATGCACTAGAGGAGGATTTAAATATACTGCAGGAGTGGTCAGAAAAATGGCAAATGAAATTCAACACCAGCCAATGCAGCGTGCTGTCTATACGGCATACAGACTTAACAACATCAAACTAGAGAAGTCGACTTGTGAAAGAGATTTAGGGGTACTCATAAGCCCGGACCTTCGGCCTAGAAAAAAGTACGTTAATGTTCGAAATAAGGCAAACAGAGTATTAGGTTTTATATCTAGAAGTGTAAGTAAGAAGAGTGCTGAGGTCATATTGCAAATATATCTTGCGCTAGTTAGGCCGCACCCCCGATTATGCTGTTCAGTTTTGGTGCCCTTATTATAGAATGGATATCAAATCACTTGAGTCGTTGCAGCGAAGAATGACGAAAATGATTTCGGGACTTAGATACCCTCCCTTTCAAGATAGATTAAAGAAACTAAGCTTGCATTCCGTAGAAAGACGTAAAGTGTGGGGAGATATGATATAAGTATTTAAGTGGGTGAAAGGAAATATAGCTAGAGTTCTTATAATATCCAAGCAGGATAGGACTCGTAGCAAAGGATTTAAGTTGGATAAGTTTAGTTTAGGAGGGAGCTAAGAAGAAATTGGCTCACAAATAGGGTGGGAGTTGAGTGGGACCAGCTTATCAACTTTGTAGTAAGTGCTGGGACACTGGAAAGTTTTAAAAGGAGGCTAGATAAATTCTTTGACGATAGATAGAGGTTGTAACTCTCGACAGGAACTGCCACGCACAGGCCAACCGGCCTATTGCAGACTCCTAATTTTCTTATGGTCTTATGGTGTTGATGCTGGGGGTTGTACTGTTGGTGTCCTTGTTGATGTTAGGGTTTTTATTGTTGGTGTTGATGTTGGGGTTATTACTGTTGATGTTAGTGATGATGTCGGAGTTTTATTGTTGGTGTTGTTGATGTTGGGGGTTTTATTGTTGGTATTAGTGTTTATGAAGAAGTGTTTACTGTTGGTGTTGATGTTGGGGGTTTTATGCTGGTGTTGTTGTTGATGTTGGGGGTTTTATTGTCGGTGTTGATGATGATGTCGGGGGTTTTATTGTTGGTGTTGATGTGAGTGGTTGTACTTATATTTTTTATTTGTTTATTGTATTTATTTATTTACTAATTTATTTATTTATTTATGTATTTATTTATTTATTTTATTTTTTTACGGGAATCAGCCCACCCGAGCACAGGTTGAACGACCCACAACGTGGCTTAGGGGGCGAAAACATAAAAATAAATAAATTTGATTTTGGGACGTTGTTATCGTTGGTGTTGATGTTGGGGGTTTTATTGTTGGTGTTGGTGTTGATGTTGGTGGTTTTACTTATTGATTTATTTTTTTTTTTTTTTTTTTTTACGGGAATTAGCCCACCCGGGCACAGGTTGAACGACCCACAACAGGGTCTAGGAGGCGAAAACATAAAAATAAATAAATATAAATATTAAAAAAAAAAGGTTATATTAACCTACACCACGAAGATGCCGGAAAACCAGCTTTTTGAGTGAGACAGATTGTATTAGTATGGAAACACATAAGAAGGCAGAGCATTCCACATTTTGTCTGTGTGAGGAAAGAAGGATGCACTATAGCGGGCACTTCGGGCAAGACCAGTGTTACCAGCCAACGGCCTTGCTGGCGGTACACAGAATGCCAAATCCACCGAACATTCTCCGTTAAAGTACCTGTAAACGAGAGAGAGTGAAGCAACATTGCTGCGAAGAGAAAGGGAACAGAGATTGTCGACTAAAGGAGGAGAGTTAATAAGACGAAAGGCCTTTGATTCCAGCCTATCTAACAGTTGGACAGAAGAAGAGCCACCTCAGATATGAGAGCAATACTCCAAGTTAGGACGAATGAATCCCTTATGTACTTGAAGCAACTGCTCAGGAGTGAAATAGCTATGGAATCTGTATAGCATTCCCAACTTTCGGGAGGTAGCTTTAGCAATGCTAACGATGTGTGACTTCCATGACATATAAAAGGAAATGGTGAGGCCTAGCATATGTATTTCAGAATTTGGCAGAATGATAGCGTCCTGAAATGTAATTGGTGGGAGATTATCTAATTTAGTAAGTGTAAATGGTAAATGCTGAGTTTTATTACTATTCAATTTAACCAAGTTTCTGCCTCCCCATTCGGAGATGTTGCACAGATCCGCATTGATTGATGTAATAATATCAACTCTAGAAACAGGTCTAGTTTGAGAGTTAGGTGGAAGGGGAAAATGTGAAGAAGAGTGAAGAGTAGAATCATCAGCGTAAGAATGGATAGAATTTGTTGTAGTGTGAAGTAAATCATTGATAAAAAGTAGGAAGAGAGTAGGTGAAAGAACAGAACCCTGTCGGACACCACCATTGGTAGAGAAGGAGCGAGAAAGCCATCCGTCGACAACAACGGCCATAGATCGGTTCTCAAGGAAGCTAGAGTTTAGAAAACAAAGTGGGGGAGAGAAACCATAAGAGAGAAGTTTAGAAAGCTAAGACTTGTGCCCATACCCTGTCAAATGCTTTCGAGATGTCGAAGTCCACGACGAAAGTTTCCCCATAATCCTTAAGAGAGGATGACCAAAGATGACGGCGAAAATGGGAGAGCAAAATAGTTTCGAAAAACTTAGAGAGGGATGAAGTTAGGGCAATAGGGCGATAGTTAGAGGGATTAGAATGGTCACCCTTCTTCGGGATGTGCTGAACCAAGGCATGCTTCCAAGAAGAAGGAAAATCTTGGGTTTTGAGGCAGAGACGAAAAGGGCGAGCAAGCACAGGTGCCAGAACTTCAGCACAGTCCCTCAGAACACGAGGGGGTATTCCGTCCGGTCCATGCGCCTTACTTACATCCAACCAGGATAACACACCAGCAACCCTGCGAGTGGAGATTATAGGAAAGTGCATAGGTTCAGTAGGAGGAGCAGGGGTAGGAGGGATAGAGTTGGAATCGTCTAAGGTGGAGTTAGAGGAGAATAAGGTGCCAAAGAGATTGGCTTTGTAAACGGGATAGTTGGCTATAGAGTTATCAGGTCGGAAGAGAGAAGGAAAAGAAGGAGTGCAGAAGTTATTATATATGTTTTTGGTTAAGCACCAAAGGATTTGATGGAGGAAGAATTAGTCAGGACAACTGTTTTTATTTTTATAAAATTCCGTTTGGCCCTACGAAGAATAGCCTTACAACAATTCCTAGAAGTAATGAAAGAGGAATGGGTAATAGGAGAAGGAGATAGTTTCATAGCTTGATATGCCTCCCTGCATGCAAGAGAGCAGGAGCGATCAAACCATGATTGTAAAGTGAAAGTTTTGGTAGAAGATGGGATAAATGCCCTCACACCACCCTGTTTAACCCCAGCAATGCTGTCAGCACATACCGAGGCGTCCCGAGTGGAAAAGCAACATTCATCCCAAGGAAAGTCGGTGAAGAATTCTCGCAAGGATTGCCAGCCTGTCCTCCGATAGTGCCATAGTTGACGTTGAGGGTATTATTCTTTGTGTTGGTGTTGATGTCGATGGTTCTACTGTTGGTGTTGATGTTGGGGTTTTTATTGTTTGTGGTGTTGTTGTTGTTGTTGTTGTTGGAGTTGGGGGTGTTAATTATGGTTTTGGTTTTGATGTTGAGGGTTTTATTGTTGGTGCATTTGCTTATGCTGAGGTTTTATTCTTGGTGTTGATGTTGAGGTTTTTATTGATGATGTTGTTGATGCTGGTGTGTATACTGTAGATGGTGTTGTTGTTAGTGATGGAGTTGGGGGTTGTAGTGATGGTATTCCTGTTGGAGTTGAGGGTGTTAATGATGGTTTTATTCTTGGTAATGGTGCTGGTGATAGTTTTGAATGTGTTGGTAATGGAGTAAGTTTAGGGGTGGTGAGGGGACGTAGAGGACC
>NW_024713129.1:39873061-39878061 GCF_018991925.1 Homarus americanus | reverse complement strand
ATCCACACTACAAGCACAACCATTCCCAACAATGGTGTCGCTTTGCTTCTCTTTCCCATCACTTGCCTCCCTCATCCCAGTTCCCTTTCTCCCTCCCCTCCAAATGTACTCACGCCCACCTCTCCACATTCTCCCACCCTTCCCACATCTTCCACCTGCCACCGAGGGTAACTGGCGTGGAAGTCAGCACTTAATGGTACTCTTGGAGCCACTTAAGAGTGGTCATGTTATCAAGTGGATTCTCATAGCGTTATCATGATAATGGCCGTTTACTCACTCAGACCAACTCCAGCGTATCCTGGGAAAACAGGATCTCCTGTGACTTTCTTCTACTAACTGTTGGTCTTATCTCATGTTGTTATCTCTTTAAGGCGGTCACTTCGCTTTCCACAGGCCTTCCTGACCTAATGTTTTGTAAAGTCACCCTATGTACATAAGCCACTCTCAGTCCTTGTAATTCAGTTGCCTCTGAAGATGTCTTGAATAAAGACGAAAGCTAAGGTAATCCAGTGTTTCCCTTTCTTTGTGATTTTATCAATATATATATATATATATATATATATATATATATATATATATATATATATATATATATATATATATATATAAAACAAAGAAGTCTGTCTCTCTGTTTGTTTGTGGGTCTGCACGAGAATCTCGGAAACTACTTTACCGATCTGTAGTGATGATGGATGGTGTTATATGTAATGATGATGGATGGTGTTATATGTAGTGATGATGGGTGGTGTTATATATAGTAATGATGCATGGTGTTAGTGATGATGAATGGTGTTATATGTAGTGATGGTGGATGAAGTTATATGTAGTGATGATGGGTGTTGTTATAGGTAGTGTTGATTAGACAATAAAATAATAACAGTTTAATGCAAAAAATATATACTTTGCTGTACCGTTGTAGTGAAAAACATGGTGGAACTTACATAAGCCGTTAATGAACTGTTGATGGAAGAAGAAGTTTTGGGGACTGAACAGCGAGACAATGTGGAGCCTCCCGGAGAGTGGCGTCCTACCGTTGCCTAGTGGATGAGCCGCCCAGAGGGTGGCGATTCTGCTAGTGTATATATATATATATATATATATATATATATATATATATATATATATATATATATATATATATATATATATATATATATATATATATATATATATATATATATATATATCTTTTATCCATTTTTCAGCTTTCAGAAATTCAAAGGTTAGAGATTATAAAAAGGACCGTGGAACATTGTAAACATTTGTATATCTGGTGACAACCTACTTGTATTAGTTACACTATATTTTAGGGGTTTCGCTGTCAGGGACAAATTTCTCGTTCAAAATTCAGCACAGTAAATATTCAGTTATATAGTTGTTCAATGTGTCTTAAAGCTGGGGAGAAGTGTACTGAATATATTTATTGATGAAGCTGAAGGACTGATGAGTCATGCAAGTATTTGAAAGTTATTGTTTTGGTTAGAGGAGGATGACATATTATCTAATACTAGGATATGCAGAAGAACGCCAGGCAAAGGTGAAAGATTTGTGAGAGCGTAAAGTATAAATGAACGCTAATGCATATGTAAACAAGAAGACTGTTTGAGAAAGAGAAGTAGAGATGCAGAATATAAAATATAGCTAGGTGAGGTTGAGAGAGTGTCGTACTTGGGCAGTCCCTCCCTGCAAACAATGGTTGAACATATCAATGTTAAAAGACAAGCACACCGCCTGAGCAATAAGTAAAGTGGTGAAGGAGAACATATCGTCTCCACACTTGGTGATGTTTACGAGGAGAGGATGAGCTCCGAGAGTCCATGGAATTGATGTATTTCATCCTTTATTTTTGTATTCGTGGTTATGTACTATATTTTATCAGTATTGGCTGTTTTCTTTCTCTTGAGAAGTAGGTGTAGAAGATGTACACTGATTAAAGTAAGTAAAGATACAAGGGAATTATAGATGAGGGCCGCAGCGCATGAAGGTACTAAAGCAGTGACTTATAAGGTAAGGAATTGGTGGTGTAGTGTGAACGTGCAGAGACAATGAATGGGGGAAGAGTGCTTATAAGACTTCATTTACATGGAGTCAGAAGGCTGTGTGGTAGAGGGAGAGATCTGAGATAGGACGGAAAGGCAGGGTGAGATATGTGTCACAGTAGCTTTTCTAACTTTAGTTCAACTTTTCTTCGTTCCATGTCAGCTTGCTCGCCAGTTGGACAATTTCTCACTCCTCGGTTTAGTACGATTGGTAGGTTCTGGATATAGACACGCCTTTGAACATACCTGAACGTGAGCCAGACTTGTGTTGCTTGGACTCAAAAAATAATTTATAACTAGTAGTTAGCACACGGGGAGGCAGCGTACCTAGCACTGCACTCGACTGCCTTCCCTTCCACAATTGTAACGTTTAGTACCCATACACACCTGGGTGAACCATATGTTTTCCGGACGCGAGCCAGTGATCCTAAGAACAGGAGGTGAGCGCTATATTCAGTCGGCTGTTGCACCCCTCACCTGATTTACTTTTTGACCAAGGATTTTTACTTTGTGTTTTAAGTTTTAATTGTCATCACTATTTTCTCGTATCCTCTACTTTCTATTTCACAATCTCTTTTTCGTTGTCTAATGTTTTATCTTTCTTTTCGCAACCTAACGCCTCCTCCCACCACCTTCCTCAGCTTCACCAGCCCTCCACCCTGCATCAATACCACCTCAGTCAGTAAGCTCGCCTCCATATTCGACTTCTTCCCCTTTATGTCCCGTGAGAAGGTTGGCGGTGGCGGCTCCCTCGCTCCCAACATGGGCCTCGCCTCTCCTCCCCACCCTTGCTCCTCCCTCTGCTCCTGCACATCTTACTTCCTTTTTTATTGTGGTTGTGTTCGTGTCTTGCATTTATAACGTCTTCTGTTTGGCATGTATAAAGTACGCTCAAATACTGTACGTGCAGTATCTGGTGTATAGTCCCTGTTCAGCACTAAGCATAACCTCAGTGTCTTGAACAAACAGTGTTGTTCTCTTCTCGAAAACCCCGTTTCATGTACGAGTACACAAATCTCAATTATTGTTTTTGCGGTACTCATTTATAAGTCCGACTCAGTAATTGTTTCTGCATTGTTTATATTATATCTGAAGGTGTTATGGGTACTGCACACACACTTTCCCACGATGGTGTACATTATAGTCATTTCTTTTTTTTTAGCTGGCGGTAATAGGCTAAAAGCCTCGTCCCACTTGCAGTACATTGGCTCATGCATATTGTATCGATTAATATTGACATATCGCAAATAAATCCATATATAACTCTTAAGGCGGGTACCCAGCTCTGGCTCACTTTAATGACAAATTTAATGCCAGTAAAGATATAACTGCTTGAAAACATTAACTTTCAAGATACATTCACAACTTCTTCTCTTTTCACTAATTATTATGTATATGACGACAGTTAGACCAAACATATAAAGTAACCATTTTATTAGGAGTAGAATCAAGTGTAAACACCTACCCGTGCACTACCTTCCCCTTACCTCCCCGTGCACTACCAACCTCCTCCACGTCCACGCCTCCTCCACATCCACACCTCCGCCACGTCCACGCCTCCTCCACGTCCACGCCTTCTCCACGTCCACGCCTACTCCACGTCTCCACGACCTCCACGTCCACGTCCGTCCACGCCTTCTCCACGTCCACGACTCCTCCACGTCCACGACGTCCACGACCTCCACGTCCACGTTTCCTCCACGCCCACGCCTTCTCCACGTCCACGCCCACGTCCACGCCTCCTCCACGTCCACGACTCCTCCACGTCCACGCCTTCTCCACGTCCACGACTCCTCCAAGTCCACGCCTTCTTCACCTCCACGCCTTCTCCACACCCACGCCTCCTCCATGTCCACACCAACACCACACCCCACACCTCACTTGGGCCTCCACTTCAACCTTCACCGCCACACCCCACACCTCACCCACCCACACCTTCAACCTCCATCTTCACACCTCACCTTGGCCTCCACCTTCAACCTCTAGTCCCTACATCCAGCACCTCCACTGGCCCCACCTTCCACCTCTAGCCACGTACCCCACACCCCGTTCGCCACTGCGTCTCGGTCCCGCACCACTGATTCCGACACGGAGTTTAAAGAACCCCGTTATTGTTGATGAGGTTTGGGGTTCAAGTGGCTAGTCCTCTCAAAACCCTGACTTTCTTCCCTTGTTACCATTTGGGAATATTCACCTCCTTTTCTCTTTCACTGCCAACATCGTTAACTTCAACTCTTGCTATTCTGGGTTCATGAAACTCCTTATCACTCTTATCTATGTATCACTCTTTTCAAGATTGTCCATGATATTGAGTAAAATGTTCTATATTTTCTGAACTATTTCAAAACATGTTATGGAGCTAATTTCCACGTTGCAGTCTTTTACTATTTTTTTATATCTTTTCAATCCCTCAATTTGCTGAATTCATGACTTGTATTCCGGGTTCTTGTCCGGTCTAATATTGAGTTAAGAATCAGTGTGTGGTCCGGCAGTGAGTTCCAGTCTCTGCTTCACCCCACTCTTCCCTCTGGCAGCGGCAGCAGCGGCAGCAGCAGCAGCAGCTTGTGGCTTGGTGGCGGGGGCCGGCGGGATCGAGGCGGGCAATCCAGGCCGCTCGTTCCAGATGACCTGCCATGCCCAGCTCTCTCTGCCTGGATCTCTCCCACCACGGCTGAGGTCTCTCTCTCTCCTCCTTCCCTCTGTTGCTTGTTATTATCTTGGTAATATTCGTCTATTGTATTTCACTGCCCTGCCCTGCCCCTCTCTTCATCTCCCGTCATGGTCTCTTTCTCTGTTGTCTTGTGTTGAAAGCTTTAGTGTCAGTGTTCACCTGCTGTTCTTCCAGGATGACTCACCTTTAATTACTTCCTTATCTTTCTGCCATACTCACTCCCTCTCTCTCTCTCTCTCTCTACTCACTTGTTTTTCTTCGTTTTATTATTATTTTTTTCTTTGTGTCTT